>NC_057394.1:32455940-32794455 GCF_019320065.1 Cervus canadensis | reverse complement strand
GGGGTTGGAACTGGGCTAACTTTATATGGTCAGGTCATCTTCAACCTTACATGAACAGATATATATGTATGTATGGGGTGGGGATTGTTTGGTGTTTAAGCTTATATACATACAACTAATGTTAGGTACCTACTCTGTTTTCAAAAGACTATATTTTTGAAGGACCTATTCATTTTATTTTAAAAAGAATATGTTTTACTTGTTTCAGAGCAGCAACCCCTGAGAGGATTAGCAACTATCTCAGAATTAATCCTTTTGTGGTAAAATATTTGACTAATATTTCTTCCAAAGAAATTTTGACATGTTGAGTTCTTGATGTGTCAGAGTTCTAAATGTTTATTCTGATTTGTACTGTTTTGGAGGGTTATTTCTGGCTGGATGTGGTAGGAACAGTCAGCGGAGTATTTTGGATTATTTTATGAGTTACCACATTTGAACCAAGCTGAAAGTGGACTGGTAGCAACCTTTAAGGTTGCGTTACCTCTCTGAGCCTCAGTCTCCATAGTTTCAAACCTGAGGTGTCTGGGTGGGTGACCTGGAAAGTTCCTTCAAGTGCTAGAGTTTTTATAGCTCCATGAAAACAAACATTCCTCTCTTTTCCAAACGAGTGGATTTTAAGGGAATTTCAGGGGCCTGTAGTGAACCAAATCATCTGCCTCATTCAAACCAAGGATAAATTACATTCAATTTTCTACTCTATGTGTATCTGTGTGTGTGTGTTTGTAACACTGATGCTTTTCTTTTTAAAAGTCAGTATCTGGATGGTATGGTGTGAATGTTTGTGTTCTCCCAGATTCAGATGTTGAAAATTTAGTGCCCAGGTGGACGGCATTAAGAAGTGGGTCTTCGGGAGGTGATCAAGTCCAGAGATGGGGCTCTCATGAATGGGACTAAGTAGCTATAAAAGAGTCCCTAGAGAGATCCCTCACTGGCCCTTCTGCCCTGTGGGAACAATGAGAATTCCACACTCTGAAACCTAGAAAGGGACTCTGGTGAAAATCAGACCATGCTGCACTCTGATTTTGGACTCCCAACCCTCAAAACTGTGAGAAATAAATATCCATTGTTTATAAACCACCCAATCTGTGGTAATCTGTCATAGCATCCCAAACAGACTAAGACACTGGATAAAGAAGATTTGAACTTGATGTCATCATGCTTATTGGGGAAATAACATCAGATTTCTCAATGATCATTCTCTATAAGCATAATTTATACATATTTCATGGAAACTTTATATTGACAGGTAAACTGGGATACATTATAAATATTTTACTTATTCTAGGATAAAACGTCCAGATACAAAAGGAATTCCACCACCACCTCTTTTTTTTCCCCCCATTATCTGGGCTTACATTGGCTCTGTCAAGCCCTTAGGATTTTCCCCCATTTGAATCTTTTTAAAAAATTTTTATTTATTTGGCTGCATGTACCAGTTCTTAGTTGTGGCACGTGGGATCTCAGTTTCCTGACCAGGGATCAAATCTGGGCCCCCTGCATAGGACACTCAGAATCGCAGCCATTGGACCACCAAGGACATCCCTCCCCAGTTTGAATTTTAAGGCCGGGTATTGGGTATGAATTTTTCCCTAGTTCCATGTGGTAAATCACTCTGTCTAATTACTGTCATCATTTTGTCCCTTCAGATTTTAAAAAAAAATCCATGCCCTTTATCCTCAGTACTGAAATGAGACAACTTTGTTATATGTCGTATTATGTTGTTAACAGTGAAGTAGCATATTGACTGCAGGCTATTTAACAAATGAAGCCTGGTGTCTCCTATGAAGAAAGTGAGCACATGATCTTTAACATGTTAAGAACACTTTGATATGTAGGCGATGCTTTTCTTTCTTGTATTTTTTACACTCCCCCTCCCCCCACATACAAATAGCGTTTATCTTCTTTTCTTACATGATGATCAAATGTAAGTCAAGAGAAACCTGAATAGGCAATATTCTCAGTGCCAGTCCTGCTCTTCTGTGATGAAAGTGATTATGAGGTTTTCAGAGAAAAAAAGAACACCACAAAAAGTCATGCTTTAGTGTGTTTAAAGAATAGTCTTCCATATTCAAGGTAAAGTGAAAAGTGCAGTTGCTCAGTCATGTCCAACTCTTTGCGACCCCATGGACTGTAGCCTACCAGGCTCCTCCATCCATGGGATTTTTCCAGGCAAGAATGCTGGAGTGGGTTGCCATTTCCTTCTCCAGGAGATCTTCCTGACCCACGGATTGAACCTGCACTGTAGGCAGACGCTTTACCATCTGAGCCACCAGGAAAAGTCCTCCAGGAAGTCAGGGTAAAGCAAAGACCATTTTAAAACTTATAACTTGCATGCTTAGTCGCTCAGTTGTGTCCAACTTGCTGTGACTGCATTGGGATTGGTAGCCCACCAATTGGGATTGGGATTGGTAGCCAACCAGTCTCCTCTGGGATTCTCCAGGCAAGAATACTAGAGCGGGTAGCTATTCCCCTCTCCGGGGGATCTTCCTGACCAAGGGATCTAACCAGGGTCTCCTGCATTGCAGGTGGATTCTTCGCTGTCTGAGCTACCAGAGAAGCCCCAATAACTTACAACTTAGTCCAACTTAAAAAATATTGTAATCCCGAAGGCAAAATGGCTGCTGATTTGCTCAGATTTGTTATGACCTAATAAAGGAAAAATAAAAATTTTAATAAAAAATATTATTAGCTGAGATGTAGCTTATCAAAATTCAAATGTTTTCTAATTGTTGCCTGTTGGTCCCTCTATATCCAACAGTACATGTATAAAATAAAGCTGAGAGGAAATACTTAATATGAAAATTTATTTTAAATCTGTAAGCTAATTCTCTGGTACTTCCTTTCTCTCTTCTGTTCTCCCTCTTCCCTTTATCCTTGATTATACAGAGACAATTTCTTTTTGTAGTGTTTAAAAAAACTTGTGATAATTTGCTTTGTCAACTTGGTTATGCTATAGTCCCAATTATTCAATCAAACAGTAATGTAAGCATGCTGTGAATCTGTCTTGTAGATATGATTAAAGGTCAAAAGGGGCTTCCCTGATAGCTCAGTTGGTAAAGAACCCACCTGTAATGCAGGAGACCCCATCTCGATTCCTGGGTTGAGCAGATCTGCTGGAGAAGGGATAGGCTACCCACTCCAGTATTCTTGCCTGGAGAATTCCATAGACTGTATAGTCCTTGGGGTTGCAATGAGACATGACTGAGCGACTTTCACTTTCAAAGTTCAAAATAAGTTGATTTTAAATAAAGGGGATTGTCTTCTACAATCTGGGTAGGCCTTAAGAGCAGAATTGAGGTTTCTCTGAGGAAGAAGAAATTCTGTCTGTAGATAGCAGTTTCTAGAGTTCCAGTGGCCTGTGCGATGGATTTGGACTTGCCGAGAAAGCCCCCAAAACAGTGTAAGACAATTCCTTGCAATAAATCTCTTTATGTATATCTTCTATTGGTTCTATCTCTTTGGTTGAGCTGACTGATAAAGAACATTAGCTGTGTTTTAGATTCTTCGAACATACTGGGAAGAGAATAAAGAGGCAAAGGAAGTAGATACCTGATTGTCAAGTTGCTCATTTTACAAGATTTCCTCTCTAAAATTACAGAGCTGAACAGATGACAGGAATCTCAGAACCAGTTAAATAAGGAACACTATGTGAAGCTAAATTGAGGTTCATGCCTACAAACTGCCTAAAAGATCCACATACATGGTAACAGAAAGAAAACTGCAGTAATAAGTATGCTTATTTTTATTTACTAAATGATAACAGTTGATTGTGTTTTCCAAAATCTACTTTAGAATTCATGTACTGAAAATAATGGCTAATGAATTTTTATTACAGACATAGAAATCTGCAGATGTGTACTCCAGATAGAGAATGTGATTTTACCTCTTTCTGATAATTCTCTAGATAAAGCTGTGGTCACACTAACCATCAATAGCTACTGAAGAGTAGTTCTACTGAGTTGGCCAAAAAGTTCATTTGGATTTTTCTGTAACATCATATGGAAAAACCTGAACAAACTTTTTTTTTCCAACCCAATGTGTTGTATGTTGTAGAGGAAGTGATATAAAAAAACTAAAAGTCACTGAAGAAGTAAAGAGAATTTGGAGTTTTTCCTGCCTTGATTTAGGCTTCTGTAGATGGTCATCTGCAAGCAATGACATGTCTACTGCTCTTTAACTGATGGGAATCTCAACAAAAATCCTGCATACCGGGTTAGAGATAAGAGGAGGATGTGGAGGGCTTCCCTGGTGGCTCAGACTGTAAAGAATCTGCTTACAATGCAGGAGGTCCGGGTTCAATCCCTGGGTGGGGAAGATCCTTTGGAGAAGGGAGTGGCTACCCACTCCAGTATTCTTGCCTGGAGAATTCCATGGGCAGAGGAGTCTGGCAGGCTACAGTCCATGGGCTATAGTCCATGGCTAAAGTCCAGTCTTGGTCGGCTACTCGCCAAGAGTCAGACACGACTGAGTGGCTAACACTTCCACTTTCTTTCAAGGAGGATAAGAACTGGGTTGACTTCTGGAGGGAATTCCTCTGCTTCTGGAAGAATAAGAGGGATTCCCAGTAGGAAGTATGTCCAGGTAAAGGGGCCCTGTGACTTGGCCTGACAGCATCACTCCAAAGAACAAAATCAAAGTCATTCTTAACAGGAAGGCTACAGATACAATACATCCCCATGAGAAAAGGATCACAATGGAGGGTACTTAGGGTTATTCTGGAGATGAACTATCAATTACGTGAAAGAACAGCTGTAGTCATTTAACATAATTTTGATAATAACAATGTTCAATCACTTTATTTTTAAAAAATTATCTATTTTCTTCATTTATTTTTGGCTGTGCTGGGTCTTTGCTGCTATGTGCAGGCTTTCTCTAGCTGCAATGAGTGGATGTTACTCTCTAGTTGCAGTGTGTGGGCTTCTCAGGGCGACGGCGTCTCTTGTTGCAGAGCACAGGCTCTGGGTGTGCATGCTTCAATAGTTGTGTCTCACGGACTTAGTTGCTCCGCTGCATGTGGGATCTTCCCATACCAGGGATTGAACCCATGTCACTTGCACTGGCAGGCAGACTCTTAACCACCGGATCACCAGGGATGACCCATCACTTTCTATCTTATAAAAAAAAAATGCCGATAACATTTCAGTTCTATAAGGATCAAGCCATTAGGCACCACAGATACCCCCTTAGAGTATGACCTGAAGGGAATTCAGGACGGAAAACATCAGAAAACATTCTGTGCTTTGGGTATACTGGCCCTTAGTTCAGAAGAACATCTAAGAAAAATTTCAAAGGACCCCAAACTTCCCATACACAGTTAGGCAGACCAAAGATAATTTTAATGTGAGATATCTGTTCTTTGTGACTAGCAGTAATCTTTTAAGGCTTGACTACATATTTTTTCCCAGCAAAAAAAAGTTTATAGGTATCCTGGCTCCTCCCTTCCCTCTTCCGAGTAGCTCCTCAGAGCTATCTGACAAGCTATTTCGGGGCTGCAGCCTTCCAAAAGTTCCTCAGGTAAAACTTAACTCACAATCATTTTGGGTGTTTTTTTCTTTCAACTGACCATCTTGGTACTTGTCTAGGTTGGGCTCTCAAGGAAGCAGATACTGATATGAAATTATGAGTGCAGGAGCTTTATTACAGAGTTAACATCTGTGAAAGCACAAAGGATTGGGCGCGGAGAGCTGTCACAACATACTGCAGAGCTGACAAAAATCTCTGCTAGCTCAGCAGGGAACTCTGGAGCAGACTGCCCCTTAAAGGGGTCCAGTGTCAGGCAAAAGCAGTTAGACCTGCGGCCCCGCCTTGTTTAGTCAACAGCAGGGTCCACCCTGAAAACGGCGGGACCTCAGAGTAAAAAGCTGAAGGAAACCCCAACAAAGCTAACAGCTGGATGGCTCTAGGCAGAGGGCACTTTCATGACAGGGAATCCAGACATCTTATCTCCACATCTGCCCCAGTAGCGCAGTGGGACACTAGTTAAATTTTTGCTGGCAGTGTATTTGGTGATGAAGAGGTCTTAGTGAGGTGTACTCTAATTCTAAAATTCCACTTGAGGGACTTCCCTGGTGGTTCAGCGGTTGAGAGTCCGCCTTGTAATGTTGGGGACTTGGGTTTAATCCCTGGTCAGGGAAGTAGGATCCCACATGAATCAGAGCATCTGGGCCTGTATGTTGCAGATACTGAGACCAAGCACCAGAAAGAAAAATCCCAGGTGACGCAGCAAAGATTCCACATGCCACACCAAAGATCTAATGCAGCCAAATAAATAATAAAACAAATATTTATAAAATTCCACTTGAGTTTATGGTGGTAGACCACCACCTTAGGTAACTAGACTTGTTACTACCAAAAGATTAAAGATTAAAACTACCACATGTTGCTTAAGGCCTGTAAAATGATCAGGATATCATTACCCCCATACCTTCCCCCCAAAGTGGCTCCTATGGGACAACTCAGGGCCTCTTCTGCTTATGATGCATCAAAGATCCAGTCTGACTTCCTGTAAAGCCACTGCTTGATCTGTGTGAGACTGGATATTTTCGTCCTCTGGAGAGCCATTCTGAGCTCCTTCTGCCTATTTCACAACTAAGCCAATGCAACAGTGGACAGAAAGAAAGAGGAGCTGGTTTGCTGGTTGGATGGTTCATTTTAAGTGTATTATAGCATGGTGCTTAACATAGTGGAGGCTCTGGAGTCTGTCACCACTTGTGAGCGATTTGGCTTTGGAAAGTTCCTGAACCTCCCAGTGCCTTAGTTTCTTGATTTGTTAAACCTGGATGACAATCGTGCCTACATCATGGAGATGCTGTGAAGACAAAATAACGTAGCTCATGCAGTTCTTGACTTGGGAAGGGGTCAGCACATATCAACTCTTCTTCTCCTTCTCTTTCCCCTCTTTCTCTTCCTCCTCTTCACTGAAAAGCCACTTTCCTGTTGAATTTTGTCACCTGCTCTCTAGATTAGCAAACCACTCACAAAACTTGGGAGGAAAGTAAAACTGAAAGATCTGTCACTCTAACAAGATTTAGGATGTTTACTTTTGGTCAGGTCATTGGTTTTCACCATTATGTTCTCATCACTGTTCTGGTTGTGCTAGGTGTAAACAATGGCCTCCCTTCTGTGCAGAAGCTTGTTTGAAAGACAAATGGACATATAAATGATTAATGAAAGTGCAGCTGCATATAAAATTAAGTTTTAAACGAACAGTATAGACCATAAGTGATGTAGGACTCATTTCATTTTGCTGACACTGGTGGTTGTCTTTATTGTTGAAAGGTAATACCATTTGGGGTGAAATTGTGAGAGTGAGTTTCTGTACAGCAACACAATGAAATGTCATGTTTATTATCTTAGAATCGAAAATGCATTAAGTTATACCTGAAGAAAGCCTGGGCTTCCCTGGTGGCTCAGATGGTAAAGAATCCGCTTGCAATGTGAGAAACTTGGGCTCAATCCCTGGGTAGGGAAGATATCCTGGAGGATGAAGTGGTTACCCACTCCAGTATTCTTACCTGGGAAATTCCATGGACAGGAGCGCAGCGGGCTAAAGTCCATGGGATCACAATAAGTGGGACAGGACTCAGAGACTGAGCAACTAAGCCCAAAGAAAGGTTAGATATTTAAGTACGACAATATCGTTGCCTCTTATTGTATCAGCCTATTAATACTCTCCACCACTGGATGTGTCAAGATGGCAGAAATACCAAGAACTGATCAATGCTTTGAATAAAACAACAGGGAAAGCTTACATTTTTCAGTTGCTCTCTCAATGAATGTCTCTCCTTATTGTATTTTTGCTGTTTTTAACTAGATGATGAGGCGCATCCAGTAGCCTTCTTCATTGCAGGGAATCTCCTTTGGGGATTCAGGAGGGAAAGGAACAGAAAAGACAACTGAGCCAGATCATGTGGGATCACAGTTTTCAGTGTTCAGAAACTCTTTGGGTTAAAGAGTATGCCGCCCCATCACATTCTTTTACTTGCTAGAGAACATGCTTTGTGTCTGGTTGGAGATACACACGGTAGGCCAAGCGTGGTTAACTGGTTATTGAGATTGTCTTACTGCACACAAAGCGAATCCTTACTGTTAAACCCTTTGGAATTACCGATGTAATTTATTACCGATGTAATATAGGACCCTAGAAGAGTCCTATATTATTTCATTATCTTTTTGTATCCTTTTAGTAACCTAGGGCTCTAGGGCCTCCTTTCCGCCGCGAGATACATGAGTATGGCTGAAGACTCCTTGTTGGACTCTTAAATCTCTTATTATCAAGAAGGGGACAAACAAAACAACCTAAAAAGACACCCCTTAACTCACTAATAATTTTTGAATAAGTCTTTTAGGAGTGTCCTAGCATTGTTCTCGGAGAAGGCAATGGCACCCCACTCCAGTACTCTTGCCTGGAGAATCCTATGGATGGAGGAGCCTGGTAGGCTGCAGTCCATGGCGTCGCTAAGAGTCGGGCACGACTGAGCGACTTCACTTTTACTTTTCACTTTCATGCACTGGAGAAGGAAATGGCAACCCACTCCAGTGTTCTTGCCTGGAGAATCCCAGGGACGGGGAGCCTGGTGGGCTGCCGTCTATGGGGTCGCACAGAGTCGGACACGGCTGAAGCGACTTAGCAGCAGCAGCAGGAGCAGCATCATTGTTCTAGGTTGGGTGGATAAGAAGACGAGGTGTGAGGAAACACGGTGATCTGTCCTCAGGTGTTCCTGGAATGCGTCTCTTTTCTCCTCGACAATGTGACTTGCCGGCACGCAACCCGTCGGACTGAAAAGGCCAATCAAGGACGGTGATTTTTTTTTTTTTCTCCGCTCCTTTTGCCACCTCCCACTCCCGACAGGCTGACAACCTAGATCGCTTCCCCGGGCTTGCCTGACTTTTCCATCTCATCCCACCCAGCGAAACCGCCCCCTGCCACTCGCGAGGCGGATGGGACGGCGGAGGACCCAGCGAGCATGCGCGACCATCCCGAGCATGCTCAGTAGCGCGCGCGGCGCCCCGGAGCTTCGCCCCCCAGCTGCGGCCGACGCGGAGGTTTCCGCGGCTTCTGCGGCAGCGACGGGAACTGAGGCGGCCCGGCCGGGCGACCGCGGCCGCAGAAACAGAGGCGGAAGAGTCGCTGAGGCGACGACGTCGTTGAAGGGGGCGGCCGAGGGGGCTGAGTGCCGAGGGGACTCACCCGCTCGGAAGCCGGACCCCGAGCCGGGCAGGATGGATCACCACCAGGCGGGGACTGGCCGCTACCAGATGGTGAGTTTCTGTCCTCAGCCCCGGCCTCCTGCGCCGCCCGGAACCCCGGGATTGTCCGCACCCCCCAACCTGCCCCCGGTGGACTCCAGAGCCCCTTTCCACCGGTTATTGCCGGTGGGGCATGTTGGCTCATTTGTTGTTGGCTCTTCTGGCAGGACCGTGCTTACTTCACATTTCTCGTATTGGAGCCTGCCCGTGGGTCCTTTGAGACCCTTCTTTCTAGACCCAGGTCGTCTTTTAGGTCCTCATCCTTCCGCTGTTAGACACCCCCCGCCCCTCCTTTTAGAACTTATATCTGTTTTATTTCTCACTTTCTCGATCATTTCGTCATGCCCTGACCCAGTTACTTCGGAGATTTTCCCGTGGATTGTATACTGGAAATGAGTTCACATACCTGCTGGGAAGGTGATCGCAGTCATAGATGGAGTGGGTGGGAAGGAGGGAGAGGTAAGCACTGTGTGGGGTGGGATTGGATTTGGTTAAAAAAAAAAGTGTGGGTTTAAAAATTGCGCAACTGTAGAGAATAGTCGTGGGGCTGATCTTATTTCTTAGTCCTAGTTAACCTTGTCATTTTGGCCTTTTCTGTTTTTATTAGAAAAGCGACTCTTTTTTTCCTGTTTTTTTTTTTTTTTTTTTTAAATTGGTGGGAGGGGAAATAGGAAGTTTTGCTAAAAATGCTAATCGTGTTTGAAAAATTAATTTTCTTCAAATACAAGGCTTTCCGGTTTAACCGTATTAAACCTTTATAAGTTGAAATGAGTGAAAAGTGCCCCTCTGTGTTTCCCATGTCCGTTTTTCTGATATATATTTTTCTTCTGATACTAATTCCGATGGTGTCATTGGCGAATCCTAGGTAAACCCTGTTTAAAAATGGACTCAGCTATAGTTGACTATTTCCCTGCAGCTAGGTAGCATGTTATTCTGTAAACTTTGAGGTGGTAATTTAGTTAAGCCTATTTTCTGAGGGAAAGGAGAGAAACGTTAATTATGGAGCACCGATGCTACAATTGACAGTACTGTTTGTGAGATTTATGAATCTAGATATGTTAGTGCAGATTTCATGTTTCAGATCTATTTACACAAGTGAGACTGTGAACTAAGAATTTCTTTTAATAACTGTACTTTGACAAATATGAAGGGTACTGAAAGTTGAAATCCCAATGTATGTAGTTTTGCGTTTTTTTTTTAAGATAAAAACTCATGATGCATCAGTTTCATCTGGTTTACATCCGGTAAAACCTCTAAATGATGTATGTTCATTTGGAATTCTGAATTCTGTAAAATGGGGGTGTTGGGATCAGGGGTGTGAGGGGTATACCACGATAAAGTTATTGATCTGAATTCTGTAAAAATTTATCAGTATTTTCAGAATGGTTCAGAAAATATTGCTGCCAGTATGGGAAGACATTTTTCAAGTTGTTAGTGTATACACTTTTGATGGTTTGTTTTCTTTTTTTAAGGCATAGTCCAATTTTTGCAGATGTTAGTAAAAATAAAATATTGAATATTGTTACCAGTGTGTTTATTTCTTTTCTTTAATCACTTTTCTTTCCTTTTCTTATTTGTTTACCTTAATAGTGTTAGCTGATTCAAATTCTTTCTCTTTGGGGTTTTGCTTATAAGAATCAACCATGTTCTCATAAACAGATCCCTATTCAAAACATTATTAACTGACACATCTATGCTTTAAAGTAATTTATTATAAAGTCACATTTGTTTTCAGTGGTTATGGTTAATTGTATATTTTTAAGAATTCCTAAAACCAAAATGTTGGAAATTGCTCTGTGACCTTTAAGATACTTCCTTTTTCTCTACAACTCCTTTCAAAATAGTGAACAGTATGATATTTTATTGCCCTTCTTTTTTTTTTCTAGGTGGATATGTGCCCCACATACACTTTGAATGGGTGGAGGCAATCTTTGAGAGCAGAGGGCAAAAGTCTGCCCTTCTAAAGATATTTCTTGGTTCAAGTAGGTAGGACATCACTTTCCTTGTAAGGTGAAGTGTTTGAGAATCTTAGTACAGTTTACATTTAGATTTTAATCCCAGTTCCTGTGTAATTTCATCTGTCTAGAATAGCTCTTGGTTTTGTTGATAATGGCCTGGTTAGTAACTTTATCTTGGTATATTCCCACCCCTGACTCTGCACTCCCCATTAGAGATGTGTCCTATGTAGACTTTGAATGGGTGGAGGTATTCCTTCAGAACAGAGGGCAAGGAAAAAAAAAAAAAGGGCAGCTGATTCGGTTGGCAGTAAGCTAGGGATCAGTCTACAGCTCTAGCTTGTATGATTAACGCAACTGTTGTGCGGCTGGCTTTTTTGAAAACTCTGGAATGATTAATAACAATGGAGCAATGAGCAGTTTCAGTTGTCGAATGTTTAGAGATGACTAAGTAGAAGACAGGAAAATAATGTTTGGCGGCAAAATCATATATACGATGTTAATTTTCCACTTATTCATAGAGTTAAAATTTAGTTTTCAAGTTTAGTTTTTGATAAGTTGGGGCTTCGCTGGTGGCTCAGATGGTAAAGAATCTACCTGCTATTTGGGAGACCCAGGTTCCATCCTTGGGTCAGAAAGATCCTCTAGAAAAGGGAATGGCTACCCACTTCAGTATTCTTGCTTGGAGAATCCCATGGACAGATGAGTTAATGGTGATGCCTAGGACCATCAGAATGACTTACTGTCATTAACGAATTCACAAGCTTTATGTGAAAACTACTTTTTCTGTGATCTCTGCTCCATCATTAAAAGTGTCTAAATTTTGTTTAGTAAAACAGTGTTTACAATGTACAGAGCTACACATATAAAAACCTTGCCTTGTTACCCTTCTAACTTCAGAAAAAGCCATGTAGTTCCATTGTGTTATGGGAAGCTGACTTTTGTTTGGTAGGAAATGGGCAGTGTTGCCAGACTATGAAGTAGTTGACTTGGCTTGGAGCTGTTTTGCCACGTTCTGACTTTGATGTTCTCTATTTTGAAGGACTTGTGTACTTGAACCACCAAGCTGACTGCTAAGTTTTCAAAGGTATTCTGTGTACAAGTTAAATTGGCACTGTTGATTGCAGCAGTAGTTTTCCAAACTGGAGCATTCAGAATGAAGATGATAGATGGTTTTAGAAGAAATAGAATACATATTAGCATATGTGTGTGCTAAGTCGCTTCAGTCATGTCTGACTCTTTGTGACCCTACTGACTGTAGCCTGTGAGGCTCCTCTGTCCATGGCATTCTCCAGGCAAGGGTTTTGGAGTGGGTTGCCATTCCCTTCTCCTTGGGATCTTCCCCGACCCAGGGATCAAACCCAGGCCTCTTAAATCTCCTGCTTTGGCAGGCAGGTTCTTTACCATTAGCGCCACCTGGAAGAACATATATTTGCATATTGAAACTATGAGAGCTTCTGCCCTAAAGACAATGGTTTGGATTTGTTTAACCTAGCTCTTCCTAAACCATAGATTTTTAGAGACAACTTTGATTCTATTAACATTTCCGAAACGTTAGTTTTCTATAAGAATAAAGTATTCATCCTATGATGATAGAGATGCTTTGTTCTAATATATGCTGAATTAGAGTTGCTCTTGATAAATCAGCTGGGAAGGAGGTTGACTATTAATGATTAAACAAAACCCTCACATCTTTTAAAGTCATCAGAGCCTATATGTAGGTTGTGTTGATTACAGTTTGTGAGACCTTGGTTTAGTTATCTAGCATCTTGAAGCCTCAGTTTCCTCATATTAGTACCTACCTCATTAGGATTATTATGAGAATTATATAATGTAATACATATATAAAATATAGTGTAGAGACGGCTATATAATAAGTATTATGAATAATAGAAGGTAAATAAACTATAAAATGTTACATAAATTGCAGTTTTTGCTGGTGTCTGTTTTTGTCTCTTATTTAGCAATATGAAAATCAACTAGCTCTTTGTCATTCATGTCAAGAACTCTGAAAAATCTTAAGATTTGATTTTACCATATTTACAAGCTGACACTTAGTCTGTTAATGTTTCACGGTTGCTGGCAGACAAACAGGAGACTCCCAGGTCAGAAACAAGTGACATTATTACTCACAGCACTGCAGACTCATGAACGTCAGCCTGTTTGTGCTGTCTTTCCTTGTAACCAGGTCCCATGAGGATGATGGGTCTAGATGGATACACATAGTGGATCACAGCTAAGGAACTCAGGACCAAGGAGCCAGCACTTTTTTTTTTTAAAAAGCAAGCTGCAGGCATGATAGCAAACAACAAACAAGCTAGTTTACCTCTCCCTGAGAGGCAGTTGTCAGCTGTGGTCACCTTGACCTTCTTTGTTACCTGTGTGACTTATTATGAGAATCCTTGCAGTATCATGAAATGGACAGGCTTTGCAGACTGTCACACTCGGTAAAAATATGCAGGGACACTCAGACCCACGGCTGGCTGCCTTAGCCAAGAGTACAGGTTCTGGGTGAGATGTGACTTTTAGGTGCAGTCATGTACTTTTGTTTTTCATTTAAAAGCAATATTTCAGTCTTTCACTTTATGTTTCAGTTTTTTCTTCCTCTCTTGTCCCAGCGAGATTACTTGTCACTTGTTTGTTTCCTTTGAACTTAATAATCTCCTTTATCTGATTTACATTCTTCCCACACCTCTTTTACATCATCAGGGTCCATTGCTTAATCTAGGTACTTTTCATTCTCTTCATGCTTAAGTTCTTTTATGTTGACATTGTGAACTTCTCCTTGAAACTCCTTCCTCCTTCCTGAAATGAAGGAGCTCTCTGCTTGGCCTGCAATATAGGAGGCAGAGGAGATGTAGGTTTGATCTTTGGGTCAGGAATATCCCCTGGAGGAGGAAATGGTAACCCACTCCAGCATTCTTGCCTGGAAAATCCCATGGACAGAAGAGCCTGGTGGGCCACAGTCCATGGGGTCGCAAAGAGTTGGATGTGATTGAGCAACTGAGCACTGACTGCCCTGATTTTTCTTCTCTCCATGAACTCACTTTGTACTTACTCTTCAAATGTTGATATTTTCTATGGCATGGACTGTTGTAATAGCCTGCTTAGAACTTTCTCCCTTCATCTGATCATCCTTCAGTATATGCTTGCACTGCATGAACTGTAGAATATAAAGTTGATTTGCATTTTCTTGCTTAAAAATCTTCAGTGGCCTCATTGAATCTCCCCCACCCTCCAGTTTAATATTAAAACTGTCAGGGAATTCCCTGGTGGTCCATTGGTTAGGACTCTCTGTGATTCCCCTTCCAGGGGCATGGGTTCGATGTCTGGTCAGCAAACTAAGATCCCACAGACCACAAAATGAGGCCAAAAACAAAACAAAACCTTTCAAATATATTCAAAAGTTGAAAGAATTGTACAGTTAACTTCCATATACCATATACCAGTTGTTGAGCCTACATTTCCCAGTTCAGTTCAGTTGCTCAGTCGTGTCCGACTCTTTGCGACCCCATGAACCGCAGCACGCCAGGCCTCCTTGTCTGTCACCAACTCCCAGATTGCACCCAGACCCATGTCCATTGAGTCGGTGATGCCGTCCAACCATCTCATCCTCTGTCGTCCCCTTCTCTTCCTGCCCTCAATCTTTCCCAGCATCAGGGTCTTTTCAGATGAGTCAGCTCTTTGCATCAGGTGGCCAAAGTATTGGAGTTTCAGCTTCAACATCAGTCCTTCCAATGAATATTCAGGACTGATTTTCTTTAGGATGGACTGGTTGGATCTCCTTGCAGTCCAAGGGACTCTCAAGAGTCTTCTCAAACACCACAGTTCAAAAGCATCAATTCTTCGGTGCTCAGCCTTCTTTATAGTCCAACTCTCACATCCATACATGACCACTGGAAAAACCATAGCCTTGACTAGATGGACTTTTGTTCACAAAGTAATGTCTCTGCTTTTTAATATGCTGTCTAGGTTGGTCATAACTCTCCTTCCAAGGAGTAAGCGTCTTTTAATTTCATGGCTGCAATCACCATCTGCAGTGATTTTGGAGCCCAGAAAAATAAAGTCAGCCACTTTTTCCACTGTTTCCCCATCTATTTGCCATGAAGTGATGGGACTGGATGGGATCTTGGTTTTCTGAATGTTGAGCTTTAAGCCAACTTTTTCACTCTCCTCTTTCACTTTCATCAAGAGGTTCTTTAGTTCTTCTTCACTTTCTGCCATAAGGGTGGTGTCATCTGCATATCTGAGGTTATTGATATTTCTCCCAGCAATCTTGATTGCAGCTTGTGCTTCATCCAGCCCAGCGTTTCTCATGGTGTACTCTGCATATAAGTTAAATAAGCAGGGAGACAATATATAGCCTTGACGTGCCCCTTTTCCTATTTGGAACCAGTCTGTTGTTCCATGTCTAGTTCTAGCTGTTGCTTCCTGACCTGCATACAGGTTTCTCAAGAGGCAGGTCAGGTGGTCTGGTATTCCCATCTCTTTCAGAATTTTTCACAGGTTGTTGTGATCCACACAGTCAAAGGCTTTGGCATAGTCAATAAAGCAGAAATAGATGTTTTCTGGAATTCTCTTGCTTTTTAAATGATCCAGCGGATCATTAGTATTTGTGTTAGTGTATCCATCTTGTTTTTTGAGCTTTCAGAATATGTTGCAGATATCGGTGTACCTCACTGAAAACCACATGCTTATCATTAGCCTAGAGTTAGCTGTTGCTTTTTGGTTTTTGTGTAAAATTGACATATAGCGAAATGCACAGATCTTCCATGGCCTATTAGATGAGTTTTGACAAGTACATACATCTGTGTAACCCAAACTACTTTTAATATATAGAGCAGGGACCAGCAAACTACATTCTAACTCTTATTTTGTAAATAAAGTCTTATGGTAGCGCAGCCATGTCATTCATTTACAGTGGCAGAATTGGCTTTCGAGGTAGAGCCCAGAAAGCCTGAAATATTTGCCCTTCTGCCCTTTATGGAAAAAGTTTACTGACCATTGGGACAGAACATTGCTGTCATCATAGTTCACTCATGACCCTTCCCTGTTGATTCATACCCACCAGGTGATTGTTATGGTCTTTTGTTTTTCACTTCAAATTAGATTTACCTAATTCTAGAATCACACAGCATATGGTCTGCAAAGCTTCTTTCACTCTGCATGCCGTTTAGGAGATTGATCCATGTTATCATGTACATTAGTGCGTCCCTTTTTATTGAATGGTATTTCATTGTGTGGATGTATGACAGTTTGTTTATTCATTGCTCTGTTGATAGACATTTGGGTTGTTTCCAGTTTTTGGCTATTACAGATAAAGCTGTTAGGAATATTCTAGTGCAGGTCTTTCTGTGGTTATATGTTTTCATTTCTCTTCGGTGAAATTACTGGGTAATAGGGTAGATGTATGCTTAATTTTATGAGAAATCACCAGACTTTTTTTCCAAGCCTGTGTACCATTTCAATGTGTACCATTTTACAATTAGACCACCAATGTATAGAAGCTTTGGCTGCTTCACCACCTTGCCAAAATTTTGATATTTTCAGACTTTATACTTTTAGCCATTTTAGTGGGCTTACTGGATTTTGAAGTATAAATTTTTGTTCTTTTTTTAGTAAGTCTTTATTTTTGGCTATGCCGGGTCTTTATTAATATGTGGACTTTTCTCTAGTTGCGATGCTCCGACTTCTCGTTGCAGTGGCTTCACTCCTTGGGTACAACGGACTGTAGGCGCATGAGCTTCAGTAGTTGTAGCACATGGGCTCACTCGGTGGCATGTGGGGTCTTCCTAGACCAGGAATCGAATCCGTATCCCCTGCGTTGGCAGGCGGACCCTTTACTGTTGAACCACCAGGGAAGCCCCTAAATTCAGGTTTTTAACATGCAGGTTCCTTGAATGGCCCTTTCCACACCTGTACAGTGCTGCATCTTAGCAGTCTCCCCCTCCCCCTTAACTTTTATGCAGTAACCACTGAAGTTCTGCAGGACATACTTCTTACTAGCGTCAACCCTAAAGTCCTCTCTCATACTTCCCTGACTTCACATGTGTTTATTTCTCATCTAAAGTTCTGTGCCACACCCCTGTGCTTTCTCTTGCTGTTCCTAAATGTAGAAACTCCTACGGAATTATAATTAGAAGAGGAGGCAGGGTGAGTTTCATGGATCTGTCATCTCTCCATCACGGCAGAAGGAAAGTTGAGAATCACAGTATCAGAGAACTTGTTATTCTGAATCGTGTTTTTGTGCTGCTTTGTGTATCTTCTAGAGGTGCTTCGGGGTTCTGGGAATGATTTTTATTGCCTCTTTAATATAGATTTTAAACTTAAAAAACTAACTGAGGAAATGCACACCTCAGGTGTGTTTAAAACCAGGTTTCTGTAGCTCAAAGATTAATATTATGTTAATTTGTGTCGCCAGGGTAGTTTATTTTTGAACAGACCCCACATTAAAGTTTCTTTGGCTGTTTCTGTGCATGTAGCAATAGTGGCTAAGAGTGTGTCATTAGTTTGCTTGAGTACAACTCATTTAAAAAAATTATACAAACAAGTGAGCTACCTTAGAACGCCTGAACAATGCTGAATCAGATGCCAGCCATCACTTAGGCATATTTGAGCATTCCATGATCTAATAATGGTGTAGTGTTTGTGCAGTCACAAGTAAATGCATTGGGATTATGTCCTGAAAATAACATTATAGATAGCCTATGTGCTATCTATTGTATGTTTTGAGTGCCTCTTGTCAGATTTATACTTAAGGCATGGGAGCAGTTTTTAGATATCATTATTGATTAACTATGAAACCAAGGTCCTATAACTCATTTATTCAATATTAATTTTAAAGTATCTCTATCTACCAAATCCTGTTTTAGGTGCTGGTGAACAAGACAGTTCTTGTCTCATAGCTCACACTTTATTGGAGGGAAGGCAGGTAAATAAGTAAGCATAATTTCAGATAATAATAGGTGGTTTAAAGAAAGTGAAGCAGGATGCTGGAATAAATAATACATTTTATCAATAATGAAGTAGCAATAGTAGAACAATAATATCTTTTTGTGTTATATCAGGAATATGCTGAGAACTCCGCTGTGTACTTTTACACTTAAGAGCACGTTTATTCATTAGAACAATTCTGTGAAATAGATAATGTCATGATCCTCAATTTGCAGATGGAGAAAAATGAGACATAAAGAGGTTAAATAATAAGCATATGTATGAATCCAGGTGTGATGGATCTGGTATTCAAATCTTGATGCTTTAGTTTTATATTGTTTCTTAACAAACTACTCAGAACACAAGCATTTTATTATGTTTCAACTTGGCTGTGATCAATAGAGCAGTTCTTCTGCTCCATGGGCTGTTAACTGGGACTCCAACCATTTGGGGGCTCGATTGGATTGGAACATTCAAGATGACTCACTCCCTTCACTAGCCGTTGATGATGCCTATTGACTGGAAGCTCAACTTTGAACGTCAGTCATTTCAGTTCTCCTCTGTGTGTGTCCTCTTCATGTGTCCTCCCGGTGTGACTTTGGCCTTTCACATCATAGAAGGGAAAACGAAGGTGCCATTCATCTTAAGGCTTGGACTTGGAACTCCAGAATGTCATTGTGCTGCATTCTGTTGATTAAAGCAGCCATAGATCCAGCCCAGATTCCTGTGGGAGCTTCTGCTGCGGTGCACGGACGCAGGCTTCCATAGTCACGGCACACGGGCTCCCAACGCAGCTGAATGAAGAATGAAAGAAAGGAGTTTTTTTTTTTGTTTTTTTTTTTTTAAAGAATTTAAAGGTGACCATGGAGCATTAAGCCCCAGGCATGAGGCTCTCCTGTGGCTGGGTCCATGTGACTGCCCTGGTCACGTGCTCCTAAAGAGACCCCTGAAAGAAGTCTTTACTTTGAGGGTAGTAGTGGTGGTAGTGGTCTAGGCTAGAGGTCAGCATATGTTCTTGTAAAGGACCAGATAGTAAGTATTTTAGGCTTTCCAGGTTATGTGGTTTCTGTCACAATTGGGTACAGATTGGCTGTTTCAGTGCAAAAGTATCCAACTTAATATGTAAGCAGGTTAACATGGCTGTGTTCTAAGAAAACTTTATTTACAAAAACAGATGGTAGGCTGAGTTTGGCCTGCTAGCTGTAATTTGCCCACCCTCGATGTAGATGAAAGAGGAATGTACCTTGTAAAGGCCTTAAGTTTGGGTGTGTTGCAGGATGCTTCTGACAGATTTTTATTTCATTCAGCCTTGAACTAAACCCTTAGGAGCTATGGTAAAGTTGTTCTGCATCCTTACTTCTTGTAACTGGTAATCAAGCAGGCACCTGGTCTGTCACTAGAATTTGTGTGGAGACCCCAATTAAGAGTGTTACATTTCCTGTGAAAAAAGCAGAGACTAAGTTTCTCATGTCTGATAGAATCTTCATTCTGTTACAGTGGTCACATCATTGAGGCCATTTAAAACACAGTACCCTCTTCACAGTACTCCCATTTTCTGTTTCATTTTTTTTTTCCCGTGGTACTTGTCACCACCTGATATTTTCAAATATTTATTTGTTTAATTTCTGCCTCCTTCCTACCCACCCCCCCACCTCCCAGCCACATGTGTAAGCTTCACAAGGACAGGTCTGTTTTGTTCACTGCCATGTCTGGCATCACTGACTCATGGCCATGAGTTTGAGTAAGCTCTGGGAGTTAGTGAAGGACAGGGAACTCTGGTGTGCTGCAGTCCATGGGGTCACAAAGAGTCGGACACAACTGAGCGACTGAACTGACTGATGTCTGTCAATATCTGGCATGTGGTAGGCACTTTGGAAGTATTTGATAAAAATGACTGAGTGATTGGTGTTAGCTCAAGACCAGTTCCATAGAGTCAAACCTTGTGTCTGTTATTTTATTCTAATTCTCATTTTTATAAGAGTTCTTTTTTTTTTTCTGCTACCGAGACTTGGACTCTCAGGTTGTGTGTGTTTTGCATTACTTTCTAGCTTAACACATGCTGCTTCGTGTTATGTGTCTCTCTTCCTCTCCCTTTCCCCTCCTTCTCTGCACACGCGCACACGCATGCACACACACACGATTGGCCCCATAGGGTGGTTCAGTAAGGAACTCATGGAGCCGTGTGCAGTGGCTCTGCCTAGTACCTTCGT
Organism: Cervus canadensis; assembly: GCF_019320065.1. Lineage (NCBI taxonomy): Eukaryota > Metazoa > Chordata > Mammalia > Artiodactyla > Cervidae > Cervus > Cervus canadensis. The sequence goes on along the minus strand of NC_057394.1, from coordinate 32,774,108 downwards.
TGACTGTGGAGTTGTGGGTACTGCTTTTATTTTCCTCATCTGTTTTATGTTGACTACTTACAGAGTATTTTCTTTTTATTCTTTCTTTAATGTCATACCTACATGCTAGAACACTGATTATATGTGTATTAATAATGCATTATTTTAAAAGCTTATATATATTCTACATGTGAAGGCCTGACTTAAGCTTAAATAACTATGGAATACATTCTGCTGACCTTATTAAATGTAAATTTACTCAAAAGGTCATTGTAGTTAAGGCTGGCCTATCTGTCATGTGATTATAAATCGTTGTCTATGTTTTCATGCTGTGTTGTTATAGTTTCTTCCAAAAGTTTGGTCACTTAGTTGGAATTAAGGTGTGGGTAAAATTCTTGTTAAAGACATGCCAAGTGCAAGTTGGGAAATGCTGCAGTAGTCTGAGATTTACTATCAGATTATTTTAGGGTTTTGACTTGCCTACTTTTAAGATTTGAACATCAGTAGTTTAATATTTTAAAAGTTTAGGAATGTGCTGTGGTTTAGGTTCTCTGTGGTGTTTCTCCAGAATTACCCATTACATTATGTAAAGAAATTGTGCTGTTTGGCAGAGGCTTTGAGAATAAGGAAATAAACTGGATAGTTTTACTTCTTTACTAATTTTGAGGCTCTTCGAACTTATGGCCTATTGTATGCTAGACTGAAGAAATCCAGTAGTTTAAAAGAACATTTGTTCTCATTTGGGTAGAGTGTTCATTTATATCAGGGTGACTTTTTGTGTGATTTCCCCAAAAGGGGAAGGATGAGCACTTGAAATAATACTTGACCCTTTAAAATTTTTGTTTGTAACGTTAGAGAACAATATGAGTCTCTGCTAACTTCTCTCTGCTTTATTTGTTACTGCGCTGCACATGTGTGTGTTTTGAACTGTAATATTTTTGTTTTCTTACCTTGCACCTTGCCAGCCACCACTCTACACCGTGCTCTCTCTTGCCTTCTGGCTTTGGAACATATTATTGCCCTTTTCTCCTTTCGTTCTTCCTCCAGGATGAATTTCTATTTATCCAAATCTGTTTAGATGTTCTTTTCTCCAGAAAACCTTCCCTCATCTGCCTCCCCAACTCCATTTCCTCCCTTTTCCTACCAGGTTCACTGTATGCTTTTAACACTGTGCCCTTATCCTATCATAGTCTTTGCTCCATGGTATGCATTTTGTAAACTCAATGTGAATTAGGGCTTAGGTCTGTCATATTTGTAATAGTGTATAGTATAGTTCTGGGCCCATTATATAGTGCATTGTAAATGCTTATAGAAGAAATAAACATGCTCTTTCTGATTTGAGTCTTAAAGTATATCCTTGAGATTACTGATACATTTATAAAGTGAATAGATTTCCAGAGTCCTTTTATGTAAAAGTGACATCACATTGCCCAGCCCATACAGTGATATTTTGGATGTCCATAATTAGAGTATATACTTTGCTTTTAGAATAGTGCAGAGAAATCTGTTTAAATGAATTCTGGTAGTTTTACATAATTCCTCATCTGACTGGTGACTTGCATTTGCAAATAATTAACCATGGTTAGGTTATTTGGTTTACTTATGGACAGAAGGAAAATGTTTCCAGATATTGTGAAAGCAGGGATCATTTTCTTCAACCATCTCATTTTACAGAAGACTGCCTGAGGGAGGATCTGTTAAGGGGTTTTTCAGCAAAGCTTGGAGGACAAACTTTATTCTGTCACGTATAAACATTATCAGCTGAGTTAAAAGCTGGGAAATAGAACTTCCATTATGGTTACCTTCCTTTTATTGGTGACGATACCAGACATGGCGACACCGCCAGGCTTGACCGGTGTAGGGTGAACCTGGCGGTCACCGGCCAGCCGATTGTCCAGAATCCAAAACCGTGTAATGCTTCAGTGGGCTGGGCTCAGCTTGGAAGTGAGTTTTCTTTGACCAGCATATGTTTTTTAAAATCAAAACAATACAAGTATACAGTTTCAAAAGTTAGAGTAGAAAAAGACAATGAGAAGCATCAGTCTTCTTTCCCACGCTTGGTCCTCCAAGCTTTCTCCTCAAAAGAACACAATCTTTAACTGTTCTGGTGGCTTTGGTTATTTAACTTTGTATTTTTAATGTAATGATACTAAGCTACTACTTGATTTGTTTGTTTTGCTTTGGTTTCTTCCATGACCTGCTTTTCCTTCCCAGATCATCTTTGTAGTCTCACCTCATAAGTTCACATCTTGGCTTCTCACTTAAAGCACTGTACCCTTGGGCTGATTACTTAACTTCTCTGTGCCATTGCTTCCTCACCTATAAAGTAAGGATATAGTATAGGTACTTCCCTTACTAGTAATAGATAGAATTATTGTGAAGAGCAAATGTGTGAAAGGCGCCTAACATTTGGTTAAGTCGATAATTAGTATTTACATTTTATGACTTTGAAAGCATTGTTCACTAGTGAGTCAAAGTGGTGTGTTTTGTATAACTTAAAATTTTTCATAGGGTTGCCTAGTTTTTATTTCTTCGTTGTTTATTTATTTTTATTGAGGTATAGTTAATTTACAATACTGTGGTAGTTTTAAGTATACAGCAAAGTGATTAGGTTATGTATATAACTTGAATTCAGGATATTGAGTATAGTTCCTTGTGCTATGCAATAGGTCCTTGTTGTTTACCTGTTTTATGTATAGTAGTGTGTATGTGTTAACCCCAGACTCCTCTTAATTTATCCCTTACCCCCACCCCCTTGTGTATCTGTGGTTAATTCTTTACAGATCTTCTGTCATTTTTCAGAATTTGCTTTTCAGCTCTGTTTTTGGCTTGATCACGTGGATTGGATAGGTATCAGTTCCTTTATTTTGTTCTTTGAAGACATTCTTCTTAGAGCCCTCCATCCTCCTATTTCTAACTGTTAATATTTGTTCTTTAGGTCTGGCACACAGCTGTCATACTGACTTTTCCCTTCATCACTTTGCTATGTTGGATCCTCTGTATCTTGAATTCCATTTGATTTCCATTTATTTGGGATTTTCTTGTATGTCTTTTTAAAATTTTCTTTCTTTCTTTCTTTTTTTTTGTGGTAGGAGATCACATTCACTGTGGTCTGATTCCTTTTAAATTTATTGAGACTTGTTTTATGGCCCAGTATATTACCTTGGTGATATATTATGTGCACTTGAAAATAATGTATATTCTTCAGTTGTTGGATATAGTGTTGTATAAATGTCAGATCTCAGCTTGTGGGATCTCAGCCCCCTAGGCAGGATTTGAACCCAGGCCACAGCAGTGAAAGTGTGTGCTCCTAGCCACTAGGCCACCCGGGAACTCCCTGTAGAAACATATTTTGGGAACAGAAAATTCCTGGCTGAGTTTGTTTTCTCTCAGCCCTTTAAGATTTTGTTCCATTTTCTTGCGATGATCATGGTGTCTGATGACAAACTTGTAGTTATTTGAATCCTTGTTTCTCTGTATGTAATATATTGTTTTTTCAGGATGCTCCAATAACTTTTACCTTTGATTTTTATTTATTTATTTTTTTCATTTTTGGCTGCACTTTGCAGCATGTGGGATATTAATTCCTTGACCAGGGATGGACCCTTGCCCCTTGCATTGGGAGTGGAGAGTCTTAAACTGGACTGCCAGGAAAGTCCCTGTCTTTGATTTTTAGAAGTTCTATTATGATCTGTCTAGGTGTCATTTTCTTTGAATTTTTTCTGCATTAGCCTCACTGAAGTTGAATTTGTTAATTTACTCCTTTCATTACTTTGATGAGTTATGGACATTATTTCTTCAGTTTCTTTTTCTTGTTTTTCTATGAGTTTCAAATTGCTTGTTTTCTACACCTTTTAAAGGTTTAGAATTCTTGTGGCTCTGTTTGTTAGCATATTTATTTTTTATATTCTTTTTCTTTTCTGTTCTTTAGAATGGATGAATTCTCTAAATCAGTTTAAATTCACTTTTTCTTTGTGCTATGGATCCCATCCAGTGAATTTTTTTGTTTCAGGTATTTAATTTTTCCAGTGTAAAGTTTTTATTTGGTTCAGTTTTTTGTTTTCTCTTTACCTTCTGAGATTCCTTTCATTTCATTGGTTTCAAGGTGATATAGCTTTATTTCCCAAAACATAGTTGTAATACCAGCTTTAAAATCTTTGTATGTGGTGCTAGTGGTAAAGAACCCACCTGCCAACATAGGTTAGACATAAGAGATGCAGCTTTGATCCCTGGGTCAGGAAGATCCCCTGGAGGAGGGCATGGTAGCCCACTTCAGTATTCTTGCCTGGAGAATCCCTGTGGACAGAGGAGCCTGGCGGGCTGCAGTCCATAGGGTCGCACAGAGTCGGACATGACTGAAGTGACTTAGTGCGCATGCACATAGTAACTATAATCTGAATCATCCTGGGATTGGCATCTCTTGATTGCCTTTTCCCAGGAGAGAGATTTATATTCCTTGATATTTTGTATTTCTAGTAATTTTGGATTTTATCCTGGATCTTCTGAGTGTTTTGCTGTGGTCCTCTGGAAAATGTATGTATTTTGTTTTAGAAGCAGTCAGTTCAGCTTCAGATTGTAAGTACTGTCTCCCATTCTGTGTGCGGTGGTTCAAATCTAAGCTTAATTCCTTAGGCCCTCATTCATCTGTTTTAGTTCAGTCCTGCATGTGCGTGGTTCGAAGGGTAGTGCTTTCCCCTCACTTCCTGGCCTGTCTGGGCTCTGTTTGTTCCTTGCTTCCTCTGGTGGAAATAGCAAGGGTTCTGTTAGGGGTTTGGTGGCCCAGCCAAGGTGCCTCTCCACAACTATGGTTCTGCCTCACAGCAAGGCTGCAAAATGAACAGAAAGGGAACACTCTCCTTTGTGCAGATTGCTTCTCCAAGGTTTAATTTCCCTCCAAATCCCTATTTTCCTTAAATTTCAGAATGTTCAGATGGTTGTTTTTTATACTTCAAGTTTGTAGTGGCTGTCCGTGGGAGGGCTATACTGTAGGGGTCCTACCATGCTGGAACTTGAGGCAACTATAGACTTGTGAGGTTTTTGTTTTTCTACTCCCTGCATTAACTTTCCTCCTATTATTTTTGTTTGTTTTTCTTTCATGTTGGAGGTTTTCTTTAAATTTGGGTGTTCTTTCTTTGCTTATTTATATTCTGTAAGCTGTGTTTTTGTGTTCTGGACTTGTTCCTCCAGGGTTGTGTCATTTCTTGGTGAGCCAGCCTTTTCATTGGTGGGGCCTCCCAAGTGTCAGGGTCTGCCATTTAGTTCGGAAGCTATGGCAGTGGTTTAGGTAGGCAGTATTGGTAGCTTGGATTAAGTGTTTGGATAATTAGCGGCATTAAAGAGAAGCAGATGGTTGGATTCAAAGATGTGTGCGGTGTGGTGGTGGTGGAGTATGTGTGTGTACTTGAACTAGAATCAGTGCTCATGAAGGTAATCCTGTGGCAGAGTAGATTACTGCCTGTGAGTGTTTATTTGAGGCATTTTGCAGTAGAGAATCTGAATTAGTGACAGTAAGACCTGAGTCTGAGTGTTGTCTTTGCCCCAGCGAGGTGTGTCAGCTCAGTTGTTTAATGTTTGTTCCAGTATACTAATCTCAGAGGGTGGTTGTAGGAAGTAGAGTAGATGCTATAAGCAAAGTGCCTTTGTTTTGTTCTTTTTTTTTTTAAAGTCACATTTATTGGACATTTACTATGTCAGGCATTATTTTAAGGGTTTCCAGGTATTAACTTTTGTAATCCTTATGAAAGCTCTGTAAGAAAAATAAATTCCCATTTTGTAGATAATAAAAATGCCCAAGTAGGTCACAGAGTTGGTAAGTGTTGGAGCCTAGATTTGAGTCTTAAAAAGTTGATTCCGAAGCCTTTGTACTTAACTGGTATGTTTCATATCCTTAGCCCAGTGTAGGCGGTTGAGGACAGTCTCAAAACTGTTCGTCCCGGTATTTTGTCCCAGTTTGCTTTTTGGCACATGATATTGTCCTATACTTTTTATTGACTTGTTAATTGTGTTAATTACACACTGTAGTGTGTAATGAAATATTTTAGGCCCATCTTTATCAATGTTTTCCTTATGCTAACTAAGGTTTCTCTTTAAACCAAAATCTAGTCTTTCAAAAGGTAAAGTTAAAACTTTAGTTTACCAGAGGTTTTCCCCTCCAAAACTATGTGGTAAGTTTGTTTTGTGTGTGTGTACTGAAATGGCTTTCCTGACAGGATTTGTGTGCCATAAGGAATCGCCTATCCAGTACCTCTTGGGATAGGATTTTCGCTCTGGGTTTTTCAAAGTCACAATTTATAACATATTTTGGTCTTGTGCATCTTTGCAGTAATGAATTCATGTGTGTGTGTAAATTTTTACTAGAAAATGTCAGTGTTGTGGAAAATCTTGTTGAAAATGTAAATGTTTCTTCTTTTTTTAAGTGATAAATACCTTAGAATTGTAGCATTATAATAATCATTGTAATATGAGAATAAGTATCATTTACACAAATAAGGAATTATATAAGGTGAATTAGTTCAGGGGCACATAATCACCAACTTTCTGAGAGAGAGAGAGAGTGTGTGTCTGTGTTTGGCTTTTGATAGAATGAAGTTATTCAGATCACGTATTCATATTTATCAGCCGACTTTTGAGGGTTTGCTTTGGCATGTAACGCTTTGATGGATGAGTCCTTTTAGCTCTCTCTGGCAGTGGCATCTTGGTGTTTGCTCTGCTTCCTGGATGACTCAGCAGCAGCATCATGTCTAGGTAATTGATATAACTGTATTTAGTTTTGCCTGAGAGTTCTGCTGTTAGCTTCTCTGTTTCAGCTGAGGAAAGAATGAAACTTGCTCTTAAGAAGGTTGGTATTTCAGGCATGGTCCTTGCTGATCTTGACTCTCTAATTTACCTGTGGTAGAATATGCAGACTTTTTATCAAACCCACAATGAGGTACCATTACACGCCAGTCAGGATGGCTGCTATCCAAAAGTCTACAAGCAATAAATCCTGGAGAGGGTGTGGAGAAAAGGGAACCCTCTTACACTGTTGGTAGGAATGCAAACTAGTACAGCCACTATGGAGAACAGCGTGGAGATTCCTTAAAAAACTGGAAATAGAACTGCCATATGACCCAGCAATCCCACTTCTGGGCATACACACTGAGGAAACCAAATCTGAGACACGTGCACCCCAGTGTTCATTGCAGCACTGTTTATAATAGCCAGGACATGGAAGCAACCTAGATGCCCATCAGCAGATAAATGGATAAAGAAGCTGTGGTACATATACACCATGGAATATTACTCAGCCGTTAAAAAGAATTCATTTGAACCAGTCCTAATGAGATGGATAAAACTGGAGCCCATTATACAGAGTGAAGTAAGCCAGAAAGATAAAGAACATTACAGCATACTAACACATATATATGGAATTTAGAAAGATGGTAATGATAACCCTATATGCAAAACAGAAAAAGAGACACAGAAGTACAGAACAGACTTTTGGACCCTGTGGGAGAAGGTGAGGGTGGGATGTTTCGAAAGAACAGCATGTGTATTATCTATAGTGAAACAGATCACCAGCCCAGGTGGGATGCATGAGACAAGTGCTCAGGCCTGGTGCACTGGGAAGACCCAGAGGAATCGGGTGGAGAGGGAGGTGGGAGAGGGGATCAGGATGGGGAATACATGTAACTCCATGGCTGATTCATGTCAATGTATGACAAAACCCACTACAATATTGTAGAATAATTAGCCTCCAACTAATAAAAATAAATGAAAAAAAAAAAAAGAAGGTTGGTATTTCAGGCATGGTCCTTGCTGATCTTGACTCTCTAATTTACCTGTGGTAGAATATGCAGACTTTTTATTTTAATGCCCCCTGTGGCTGTTCTGATCATGTCGAATTATGCCCTTGTGTCAGAACTCCCTAGTTGTTAGAAGTTCTAGGGACTGATGGGTTGGGATTTGCACATATTTCCTGCATCCAGTTTAGTATCTCAGACATACTGTAGTAGGCATTTAGTAACTATTGGTTGAGTGACTAATAATTGAATGAAAATGAATGAATCATGGAAAGAAGACAAGGCTAAAAAACCCAGTCAGGATTATACAGGAGGTGGTAGATCTGTATCTTAAATTTAGATTTTTTTCGTATCAGACTATCTTTCTCAGTGTGTAGTAGGCAGTATTCATGGCTCTGGATCCAAGTTTTGCTAAGACTCTTTAAAGTTGGCAGAAGAAAATAGGGACCCATATAAAAGAAGCAGTGAATAGTCAAAGATAGGAGGAAAACCAGAGGAAATACTTCTCTGGAAGCTAAAGAAGAACCAGTTAGAACTGCACTCAACTGTGTTGAATGTATATAGTACCCCCTTCGTGTTCTTTGATTCTGAAATCTGCAGATACGGAGGCTGGACTCTTATTATGCCATTTTATATAGGATTTGAGTATCTGCACCGTGGGAGTGAGGATCCTGGAATACCGGGTTATCCAGGGACAATTGTATTCAAGATTTTTGATAGGATGAGTAGGTTTTTGGACCTAACAATTAGGAAGAAGGTCATTGTTCTTAGCAAGAACTGTTTGAGCGAAAGCCAGATGGTAATGGATTCAGGAGGAAGTAAGAGTTAGAAGTGCACCGAATTTTTGTTTTTCTTATAGGATGTTTGTCACTAAAGGAAAAGAAGTATAAGATGGAAGTAGTTAAAAAGCATGAAATAAAAATTTAAATTTTAGCTGGGAACAGGATTTTTTTCTAAGTGTGGTGTGAATAGAATATACATGTGGGCAGAGAGAAAGAAGTTAGTGGAGAAAAGAAAGAAGAGACATAATGTTAAAAAAAAAAAACCCAATCCTTTGGGAGGCAGGATCTTTTCTGTGTTGTTATCTGGCATTTAGGAGTAAAGAATATAAACGGAAGCCATATGCTAAATATAGAGCTGCAGGGGAGAGAAATTGAAGGAGTTTTTGCTTGAAATCCTGTTTTCATTTGTGAAGTAGGAAGCAAAGATTTTGACTGAGAGTTCCATGGTTGGAAGTGGGGGCTAGAGGAGTGGCAGAGCTGAAACACTTGCCTTGGTGATGACTAGTTCTGACGGCCTTGCTGGAATTGGAAACTAAATTTTTACAGCACCCGTCTATACAGTTATGGGATTTGCTTCCCTCCTTCTACCAGGAGATAGTAGACAGACTCACCTCAAATTGAGTCTCAATGGGATAGATGTGGCAGAGGATATGGGAGCTAGGAAACTGAGGGTGAGTGTCATTCAAGTTTTTCACTTTATAGTCCAGGCTGCTACGTAGGATAGAGGGTAAAACCAGGTGACGGTGAATGGAGGGCCCAAGGAAGAGACTTAACGGAAGTAAGGGAGTAAAAAAGGTAAAGGTCAGGAGGTTGTGACCAGTAATTAAGATGTAGAAATCTAGTATTTTCTAGTAGAAGCATTTTAGATAATCACTAGGTCAGGGAAGTGGAGAACTGATGGAGTTACTAGACCACTCAACTTTGAATATTATTACTTCCTGTTTCATAGCTCAAGAGTTAAGTTGGTTTAGCTGGTGGCTCAGACAGGAAGGAATCTGCCTGCAATGCAGGAGACCTGGATTCAACCCCTGGGTCATGAAGATCCCCTAGAGAAGGGAATGACAGCCCTCCCCAGTATTCTTGCTTGGAGAATTCCATGGACAGAGGATTTTGGTGGGCTACAGTCCACGGGGTCGCAAAGAATTGGACATGACTGAGTGACTAACTTAACACGTGCATACATCTTACGTTGTAGTAGGAATTAAGGTAGAGGAGACGGTATTGGAGGCGTAGGGTGCTGGCTTGTAAATTTAACTCCCTGTGGAGTTATATAAGAACAGGATTAGAAAAAGAAGTCCGGAGGACTGTGTGGAAGTGTGAACTTCAGGAAAGACGCTTGATCTTGTATTGGCCATGTCCAAGAACATTTTCTTTGTCTTCTTGTTTCCAGATAAGGGGGAGTAGGGTGAGGATTAACATTCTTGTTTGAGAGGCTTTTGAGAGTTGTTCTATAATGCCATTCAGGGAAAATAGGGTTTTGATGAAATGTGGAGAAATCATTTTGAAAAGTGACCATTTTATACAGTGTTCAGGTTTTTAATGATCATATAGGTTTCTAGTGATAGAGTGGAAATTAGAAGCTGGAATTGTAGAGTTTTAAATTAATCTGTTTATGCAGTGTATTTTTTCTGTTTTCTTGTCCTATTGCATTTTGATTTTTAACTTTATTTCAATATAATTTTAGACTTATAAGTATGGGAAATTAGTACAAAGGGTTCCTGTATACCATTCATACAATTTCCTCAAATGTTGATATTTTATTACATATGCCTTGTGATATTTTGTTTGTATATATGTGTATCTATACCCACATGCTATATTTTTCTGAAACACTTGAACGTGAATGGCAGATATGTTATCTGTTTACTCAAAGTATTTCAGTGTATATTTTCTAAAAAAAAAATGACATTCTTTTATAAGCCAATGTGCAGTTGTCAAAATCAGTGACATGAATACAGTACTGTAATCTATAAATATATTTTACCAGCTTCCCTATTAATGTCTTTTATTGCGAAAAAGAACCAGCAACTTATTTTTAGATTAGGATCTTAGTCCTTGATCAGCTGTTGTTCTTAGTTATTGTGTCTTTTTGTTTCCCTTAATGTGGAACAATTCTTTAATCTTCTTTGTTATGGATTAGATTAATGTTTTGGAAAGATTCATATGAGGTATTTTGTAGCATACCCTACAAAGGACCTTTAATTATACTTTGATGCATTGATTTTAGAACTCCCTGGTTATTATCTGAAAGATATACAGTGATGGTTGTCAAAGGGTGATTTCTGAATTCTGTCGTTCTGCATTTATTCTGTAGAATTCTGTAAGGAAGAACATCTGTAGCCTCCAGTTTATTTATTCATCTCAGTTAGTACGAATTCATGGATTTTAACTTGGTTGATTATACTCTCACATTACCATCGTTTTGAGACTCAGATGATCTCAGAGTTGACCATCTGTTCCTATGTCCTTGTGACAAGTCCCTATCATTTTTGCACTTTCCTACCATCCAGCAGTTAGATGATGTGAACATATCTGATTTCTGAAGTTCAGTTTGGATGGGGGAAGCACCGTCTACACTTTATATGTAGGGCTGCCGTGGAAGAGCAGTGACCGACACAACCATTGTTGCCACAGCAGTTTACTGCTGGTATGCTGGGTGCTTAATGAGCATTTTCTCAGAGTCGTTGGTGGAAAGTTTGTGGAGTTTTAGTTGTTTTGTTTTTTTTTTCAGCTAGGCCATAGAATAAAGCAGCTGGAACATGGGTGTTGTGTTGCTGACAGTGCTAGTGCCATCCTCATTGAACCTCTGAGGAGCAGATAGTATCACTGTGGTGGCTCAGATGGTAAAGAATCTGCCTGCCATGCGGGAGACTCGGCTCCGATCCCTGGGTTGGAAAGATCCCCGGGAGAAGAGAATGGCAACCCACTCCAGTATTCTTCCCTGGAGAATTCCATGGACAGAGGAGCCTGGTAGACTACATGGGGTTGTATAGAGTTGGACACAGCTTAGCGGCTAACACGTACACACAGATAATGTAGACAAATATATAATGTGATTAGCAACTATTTAAGGCCAGAGGGTGCCCTGAAGAATACTCATTATGGGTGGGAGAGAGACAAAAAGCTTCATGAATCATTTTGACCTCTTGAGTGGGTTTCTTTATAATATCATCACATTCAAATGGATACATGCTGATAACACTTTATGTGTAGTATGGTTAACTGGTTGATGGAAAATAACAAACATCATAATATCTGGGTTTATGTACCTGACTTTCTTTTCTTGTAAATATGGTAATGGGGTAATAGTTATAAAAGGTTACTGAGTGGATGCAAAGTCTGCCGTGATTTTCTTTTTAGTATTATTGAGAAGTTTTACAAATGTCAAGTTTTCTGACCTGTAGAAACTTGTTCCTTTAAACATAGATGGAAACCTTTTTAACTTATCACATGCTGTCCTACATTAAGAACAAAAAATAAGATTGTTTCGTACTTTCTTTGATCTCTGTTCTAGAGAACTTAGAAAAAGTACAGAAAAGTTAAAAAAGAAAAACCAAGAGAATAGTTTGCAAGCACCCAGGCTACCCGTTTGTCTGTTAACAGTCATTTTGAAACTGCTAACATTTCATCTTACTTCAAATAAGATGAAAATATATGATTTACACACACACACACACACACACACACAGTCTTGTTAATTCTTTAACACTGTATCATGAACATTTACTGTTTCATCAAGTATCCTTTGGCCTCTCAGTCCTGTCTGATCCTTTGTAGCCTCATGAGATTTTCCAGGCAAGAATAGTGGAGTGGGTTGCCATTTCCTCCTTCAGGGGATCTTCCCAACCCAGAGATTGAACCTGGGTCTCTTGTGTCTCCTGCGTTGGCAGGCGGGTTGTTTACCACTGCACCACCTGGGAAGCCCCTTTGGAAGCACCATCTTAAATGGCTGTATTCTTTTATGTTGATAGCAGTATTTATTCTATTTTGGATGAATAGGATGTTTCCAGTTTTCCATTATTATAACACTTTATTATAACACTAAAGTTGAATAGCTTTATGAAGAAATCTTGTTTCTGATTAGTTTCTTTGGATGTAGTCTTAAAATGTAGTCTTAAAACTTTCCCAGTCAATCACTGGGCTAAAGTATGTTTTTATAATAATGTTTTTATTTTCATAAAAAGGGATATATAACTATTTTAAAAAATAAAGGCAGTATAAGTATAGAGAAAGAAGCAATTTAGGCACCCAAATCTTACCAGCCAAAAATATCTTAGGTTGACATTTGGTGGACATCATTGCATTTGTGCTTATAGACAGGAATAATGTAATAAGAATGAGATCATACTATCCTGTTTTTTAAGAATACGAAATACAATTTTGTTTGACTTTAATGGCAAGGAAGGAAATACTTAAAGAACTGCTGAATTCTAGATAAAGGTTTCTTTCCACAGAGTTGTTAGGTTCTGTAGCATTTCACTAAAATTAAGAGTATAAAAAGTCAATAAGAAATAGTGCTGCAAGGACTCTTCAATATTGCTATACTTTAATGTGGCTTTCCGGGTAGCTCAAGCTGTAAAGAATCTGCCTGCAATGTGGGAGACCTGGGTTCAATCCCTGGGGTGGGAAGATCCCCTGGAGAAGGGCAGGCAGCCCACTCCAATATTCTTGCCTGGAGAATTCCATGGACAGAGGAGCCTGGTGGGCTACAGTCCATGGGGTTGCAAAGACTCTGACACGACTGAGCGACTAACATACACACACACACACACACACACACACACACACACTTTAATATCTGAGATTCAGCTCCTTATTATGAAGTATACTCCTCAGCCAGTTTGGCTTTTTGTACTTGACCCAGTACTGCGTTTGCTGGCTTACTTTTTGGCACATGCAAATAAGTAACTTTTTGGAGAATCTGTAGAAGTGTTCTTACTTAATTTGATTAAGTAAACATAGGAACCTTTCATTGAATGTTGCCATTTTCACTATACTGATCATTGCTTATGCTGGATAGAATATGTTGACTGAAATAAACATTCACAATGTACATGTTGTGAGTTCGGGGACCTTACTGAGGACTGTAGCCTGAGAGATAGCCCCTCAGCTTAGAGAAACTCCTCTAAGAGGAGAGGGTAAGGGAGGAGCCATAATGTATATGAGCTTTATTTGCCAGGAAAACCCTATAGTGAAGCATAAAAAGATTACTAGTACTCATCACAAAATCAGACATCTGAAGTGAGTGGTTTTAGTACTTTTCTGTGGATGGGAAGATGTAAGAATCTGAGGTCATTTGAAATGTTTCCTTAGATGTGTATCTTCACTCTCTAAGGGCTATACATCCAAAGCACAGAAGGTTCCCCATCTTTCACCATCCTGAATCCCCCTCAGAATGCGCAGCCCTTGGGCCACCGCAGTAGCTAGTGGCTTGATCCTTGTAGAACTGGAATGGCAGGCCACATTTATTTCTTTACAAATACTGATATGTTAGCTTGTAAAAATCGAAGCATGGAGCTATTTTGAGAACTCAGAATTTGAATAGTTTTATGAGTTTAAGCATCATCATTAAATATTTCTTCTGCTTATAAAAAATGTGTAGCAGTACTTTCTCCATTGGGGTTTCTCAGTTATGGTCCTCAAACCACTTAAGGGAATCATAAACCCTGAAATCGCTCTGTGTTATTTCCACAGCAGTTTTCTGTGTTCTTTAAGTGGATAATCTTTGCTTATTTTATTGCCCACCTTTGACCCAGGCACGCTGCCCAGGAGGAGGGCGAGGTTGGCTGGGAAACAGTTGATGTGCCAGAAGGAGTTGCTGTACCCTGACCGATGTAGAGTGTCAGGGTCTAGTCTTGGAATATGGTGGCTTCAGCCTCACCCCAGATATTATGAATCTGTAATGAAAGGGGGCTGGACGGGATTTTAGGGGGACAGTTCCATGTCTGCCGTAGATAACCTAATTGCTTAAGACCACAGCATAGTCATTAATAAGTATACCTCAAAACGCTGCTTGCATTGTAGAGAGACAAAACGCAAGTTAGTGACCAGATTTGAAAAATGAAGTGTTGTTTTTTTTTTTAAAGTAAACTTAAACATATTTTATGTTATATAACACATATTTTGGTACAAAACCATGGCAGGCAGGGCTGAAACTGAACATCTTCCTGTGCTGAAATTTATAGACATTTATGGTCTTTTCATGCTGAGTTAATGTGAGCTAGATTGAGAGATTATGGGGAGACTGAGAGGCAGCAGTGCTGTGTAGACAGACAGCTTTAGATGTAAGAAACGTTAGATGTAAGAAAGTATAAGAAGCTGCCAGTCCGGTTGGTACACATATTTTTTCTCCTTTCTTTTTGTCTTTTCTGTCTTTTTCCCCCTTGGTCTATGATAATCTGTTGGTAATCTGTGTTAAGACCATATCCATCTGTTGCTAAAGAGGCATAATTGTAGGGCAGATTTGTAAATACGTGTTTTCTTAGGTAAGGTCTGAGAAAGCCAAATGGAATTTTGAGAAGACTATTTTTTTGCTGACATAAATATTTAAGAATAAGGTCAGGTACTTGTCATTTGAGCTTCCCTCGTGGCTCAGGTGGTGAAGAATCTGCCTGCAATGCTGGAAACCGGGGATCTCGATCCCTGGGTTGGGAAGATTCCCTGGAGAAGGGAATGACTACCCTCTCCAGTATTCTTGCCTGGAGAATTCAATGGACTGAGGAGCCTGGCAGGCTACAGACCCGTTAATTAAAGGGTTATGAACACGACTAATGAGTGCAGTATATAGAGCATTTTGTATTCAAAGAGAATAATCTTAGAATCGAGCGTATTTAGGTTGCAGTTTTGGCATATAAAAAGGAATTTAACGGGAGCCTGAATTCTTTTAAAAATAGAAATTTATGTAAGATCTTTATCCCATCTGTTTGGTTTCTTTTTTCCTTGGAGGTCTTTGGGATGTAAATGTACTCTTAACTCTTTGTCTTTTTACTTCTTAATGCAATAACTAGCTGTTAGAGACTTCAGGATCAGTTCCTGGATCTCGGCTTCCCCGGTGGCTCAGATGGTACAGAGTCTGCCTGCAGTGTGGGAGACCTGGTTTCAATCCCTGGGTCAGGAGGATCCCCTGGAGAAGGAAATGACAACCCACTCCAGTATTCTTGCCTGGAAAACCCTATGGAAAGAGGAGCCTGGCAGGCTGCAATCTGTGGGGTTACAAAGAGCTGGACACGACTGAGCTACTTCACTTTCTCAGAGACTTCAGAGTACTTGGATTATAGCAAGGTTATTTCTCCAGTCTTTCCATTTTATACTACTGTGCTGAGTGATTTATATTACATTTTGTTTTCATTTTAACCAAGGTTGATTCCAAATACTTTGGAGCTTATTTTCCATAGTGTTCAACAGACAGACATAACATCCAGTTTTGTAGAGCTCTTACTTTAGCTGGGAAAACAGATTGTAAATAAATGATTACACAAATACTTTCTATTGTGATAAGAGCTGAGAAGAACAGGGTGCTTTAAGATTGTGTTGCAGTTGTTCAGTCGGAAGTCATGTCCAGCTCTGCGACCTCATGAACTGCAGCATGCCAGACTTCGCTGTCCTTCGCCATCTCCCAGAGTTTGCTCAGACTCATGTCCATTGAGTCGGTGATGCCATCCAACCATCTCATCCTCTATCGTCCCCTTCTCCTCCTGCCTTCAATATTTCCCAGCATCGGGGTCTTTTCCAATGAGTCAGCTCTTCGCATGGCCAAAAGGAGGCCAAAGCTTTGGAGCTTCAGCATCAATCCTTCCAGTGAACATTCAGGACTGATTTCCTGTAAGATTGACTGGTTTGATCTTGCAGTCGGGATTCTCACGAGTTTTCTCCAGCACCACAATTCGAAAGCATCAATTCTTTGGTGCTCAGCCTTCTTTATGGTCCAACTCTCACATCCATACATGATTACTGGAAAAACCGTAGCTTAGACTATACCAACCTTTGTCGGCAAAGTGATGTCTCTGTTCTTTAATATGCTGTCTAGCTTTTTCATAGCTTTTCTTCCAAGAAGCAAGTGTCTTTTAATTTCATAGCTGCAGTCACCATCCGCAGTGATTTTGGAGCACAAGAAAATGAAGTCTGTCACTGTTTTTCCCAGTCTATTTGCCATGAAGTGATAGGACCAGATCCCATGATCTTAGTTTTTTGAATCACAAGCTGGGATCAAGATTGCCGGGAGAAATATCAGTAACTTCAGATATACAGATGACATCACCCTAATGGCAGAAAGTGAAGAGGACTAAAGAGCCTCTTGATGAAGGTGAAAGAGGAGAGTGAAAAAGCTGGCTTAAAAGATTGCGTTAGAGTCCTCATCTACTTGTGAGAGATAGGAAAGATTTTCTTGAGAACTTGATTTTAAGCTAAGATCTGAACTGTGTATAAAAGTCAACTAGGCAGTGCAGTGTGTGTTATTTAACAGAGCCTAGAGCCCCTTTTGGAGAAGAAAATGACAACCCACTCCAGTGTTCTTGCCTGGAGAATCCCAGGGACGGCAGAGCCTGGTGGGCTGCCGTCTGTGGGGTCGCACAGAGTCTGACACGACTGAAGTGACTTAGCAGCAGCAGTAGCAGAGCCCCTTTTTGGCCTTCCCTGATGGCTCAGCGGATCAAGAATCTCCCTGCAATTCAGGAGACACAGGAGATGCCGGTTCAATCCCTGGGTCGGGAAGATCCCCTGGAGGAGGAAAATGGCAATCTAGTCCAGGATTCTTGCCTGAAAAAAAATCCAGTGGACAGAGGAGCCTGGCAGCCTATGGTCTGTAGGGTCACAGAGTTGGACACAAGTGAGTGACTAATGTAGAACCCCTTTGTAGTATGTGATTATGCTCAATTTTGTTTTAAGAAGTGGATTTAATGAGTGGATATTTAGGTCAGCAGCCCAGAACTGTCCAGTGTGACAATATAAAATTAGTCTTGTATTCTTTAGCCACTCTGTTGCCGTTCATTATGCCTCTCTCTCTTTTTTCTTTTCAAAAAACAGATACAGTTGCTCATTTGTTCTTCAAATATATATTTGCTGTGGTTACAGTTTCAGATTGTGTCATTTTCAACAGAAGATTGTACATATATAAACCCAAAGGGGAACTATAAGAATATTATGATGATATTTTATGTGGAAAAAGCTTTTTTATCCTAGGATATCGTGTTTACCTTAATGTTGTTGCTTCAGAGACATGCCAAACCAGAAATTAGAGGATTTTTGCACTTTGGTTTTACTTATTAAAAATTTTAAAATCCAAATTAATTTGTGTTTAGGGTGAAAAAGTCAAATAGTAGAGGATGATATCTCTTTCCTGCCTGCAGCTGTTTGTAGTTGCTTCTGTATCTTTCCAGAAATCTTGATTGCCTATATATGTTACACGAATAATCCTTTTCTCTTCTTTAGGGGGAGGGGAAGTTTGTAGGAAATAGCTTTTAAAAATATTTTGTTGACATACAGTTGACCTGCGATGTTGTGTTTCTTTCTTATTATTTAAAAAATTCAGTTATACTGTATATAATTTTTTACACCTTTCTTTCAGTTGACATATCATGAGCAGACAGTTTGCAAATAAAAGCCCTTTTAATTTAAAAGACAATTGTGTCTCGATAAAATATATATTGCTCCTTGGCTTTAAATGTTTGTTTTAAAGACTCCTTCAAGTCATGGAGCCTCTGAAGCCTGTGGTGTTCTTTGTAGAGCACCATGAAATAATGGTATTCTCTCGTACGAGCAAGAAAGGTTTTGACCAGCAGAAATACACCTGTATTATATTATGAAATATAAAACTGCAACCAAACTTCTGTACTTTCAAAAGAAGAAGCTAAAAATTAGGCATATTTTTTTATTAATATTTACTTGTTGCTCATGCACTCTTTTCAATCATTTGCATCATTTCCTGATCACTGCTTTATTGTAGGTTCTCTCTCATTAACGGAAAGGTATCCAGACACTGCAGAAGTTTAGTGGAAAAAATTTGGTGGAGAAATAAACCTAAAATTAAGAAGATTATGTTAATTTGTTTAATGATATATGTGTGCATGAGAAAGACTGCTGAAATTCACTTTTATTGGTACAAAAATCTAGTTCCATTTGCTAAGCAGCAGTGTTTTTTGCGACTGTCTTCTGAGCTATTTGTTTTAACACTTAGGCTGTTTGCAGAAATTTCTTAGCACCGGCTATTACCTTACCCCTAGGAGTATAGATAAGGCAGCTTACTTTCTTTTTGGGTGACTAAACTCTGTAGCTTGACTCTACAGCTATAGATTGGTTTTATTGTAACCTTATCTGTTTGCTTCTCTCAGGCAGGTGTTGGATAAGGCAACATTGACTGACAGAGATTACCAGAGTTTTTTTCCCGGAGTCCTGTTACCTTAGGGTTAGAAGAAACCCTTGTCATCTCCTACTTTTGTATGAAGGACAAGAATCCCATTAGATGTTGGTTGACTGACCGTGCTATTTTTTTTGAGAATGAAAGGTGAAGACAAGTCTAAAATGAGTGGGTCTCTGGTGCAACAGGCATAAAGTGTCCGGGGGAAAACAGCTGTATGTTCATCCTAGTTATACCACAGTCTTGCCAGATAGTCATCCAAAATCTGCCTGAAAAGGATTTGTTGCCCCACAGAAAAGCGAGTACTGTAAAAATTAAAAGGTACTAACTAAAAAATTTAAAAAAATTTTAAATTGAGCTAAAGTTTGTCTCCTTGCAATTACTAACTCTTCTTTCCAGCTTTTGCCCTCTGGTACTAAATGTAGTCAGTATGTGGTAGTATACAAAATGTATTAGCTTTTTATAGAAATTAAAGAAAAAACACACAAAAAGAGAACCCCCAACCCCCCTGCCCTGCGATCTTATATTTCTTCCCTGTAATTCAGTTTCTGTGGCCAAGTTGAAACAGACCAGAGAAAAGAAATGAGAGGAAGAAAAAGAAAAGACCATGCTGCTAACTAACCCACCAGGCCCTGGGGTACTGGGTAGAGTTCACTAAACAGCATTTTATAGGACATCTGTAATGGTTACCTTAGTATGTTTAGAAGATGTTCACTGAGATCTCTAGCTTCTCAAAAGCGGGTTTTCCAGTTATTACCTTAATGTTTTATCACCTTAAGATAGAATGAAGGAATATGTATAGGAGACATGCCAATTCCAATTAAAGAAACAGTAGTTTATACACAGGAAGGCTAGACCTCCAGCTAGCTAATCAGTAATGCTTAGAGTTTTCTCATCGTTAAAAATACTTAATGTACATGTATAATAACTAGCTACAGCTATATCCTTCAGACTAAAAAATTGTGTTTTCCTGTACAGCTTTTCATCACCCTGGTCACTGGATTAAAGATACTTTAATTTTCATGTGCTATTGCCCATATATATATATATTTTTTCCCCCCCTCAGGAGGCTCATAAATAGGACAAGCTAGGAGGATAACTTTTGAGGTGAGGTATGGATGTGACACAGAGCCTGGTTCATTACTGTATATATGTGGGTCCCATCCCACTCTTCCCCTCTTTTTCTGCTGTTTAGGAAGTTGATACAGAATGTAAAATAGAACCATTTAACAGCATAACAGCATGATTAGGGAAAATTTTCTACAAATGGCATTGTCTAATTTGATAAACATATTACTTAATTTTAACCCTTGTGTGAATTTAGAGGAAAGGCAGGCAGGTGTTGAAAAAATTAAACAGTAGTCCATCTGAGAGAGAAGTGGAGATTCTTCTTTGAGCCAGTCTGAGAACTGTAACTCAGGAGACAGTCTTTCAGAAAGTTCTGATTGATGTTAAAAGTAAAAGCACAAATATGTAAGTTTTTGAGACAAAAAGTTATATATCAAAGTAACTGGGTTGGGAAGATCCCCTGGAGGAGGAGGAAATGGCAACCCACTCTGGTATTCTTGTCTGGAAGATCACATGGACAGAGGAGCCTGGCAGGCTACAGTCCATGGGATCTTCAGAGAGTCGGACATGACTTAGTGACCAAACAACATATTGACACTTTACATAGTCCAACAAGGTAAGTAGTGGGGTCAGTGTGACTCCTTATAGACCCGAGAAGGCAGTATTATCTCCTGAGTAGTTACCTTGCTGGCACCAGATGGAGATTGCTTTTTTGGGGGTGAGCAGGCATTCCTGTGTCTTCTAAGGAGATCTAGTCTAGTCAATAGTGAGTGCACAGTGCACCCTAAAAGGGAAGGGATGGTGACTCAAAGCAGCAGAAAAAGGTTTATGCTAAAATTTTTCTTGTCCTGCCTTAAAAATAAGTTTGTTTTATCACATTGTAGGTTAATCTGTGGAGACACCAAAGATACATAAAAAATTACAGTGTTACAGTTAAAGTGAGTTGGAAGTTCTGTGCTACAGTGGAGAGAGACTGTTGACTGAATTACTGGGTTTTACTGTTGACACAGAGCAACTGTTCAGTGTATACTATAATTTTGTAAGAATGAAACTGAAGGTGTTAGTAGGGTGGTTGAAATTAATTGGTGTCTTGTATAAGTTCCAAAACTTTATTTCTGAGATCATATGTAAAAGTGTCTGTAGTAACTCTTTTTATTGTAGTTATGTGAATATGTTTTGATAGGTTGAAGAAGAGAGTTGGTCATTCTGGAGAACATATTTGCATATTCAATATGTTAGGGGTATTTCCTGAGAGGAATTAGGGCAGAGCTGTTTGTCATGTAGGGTTTTCTTTTTAGTACAGTTCATCTCCATTTGCAGTATTAATAGTAGATATGGAATAATGGTTTCCCCCCTTTTTTTTTTTTTTGGAACTTCACTATTATTTGTTTAGTAATACTAATTTCTACATGTACTAAATATACTCATAGAGGCTAAATTACTAAATATAGGCTATTTCTAAGTATATATCTGTACTTTGTTTGACTTGACTTGTTCATCTGACAGTTTTGCTCTTAAAATGTGGTCAAAGGTGACCGAAAGCATTGGGAGCCCTCCTGAGTGCCTTGTAATGGGAAACATAGAATATGCTTTATGACCCTAGAGCAAAGTGATGCTAGTCAAGAGGTTGCTCATTTAGTGCCTACTTAGAAGAGCCCTGCGAGTAAATAAATGTTAAAGCTCATACAGAGTTGACTTTGTGCTTATTTGAACTCACTTTCTGTGAGTGAATTTTGTTACATAAATTTTGAGGCTGTTGACTGAAGAAAAACATACAACCTAAAAATTTCAAGTTACGTTTTATTTGGGGACCTTACTGAGGACTGTATCCCAGGAGACAACCTCTCAGGTAGGTCTGAGGAACTGTTCCTAAGAGGTGAGGGAGAAGCCAGGATTCGTAGGAGTTTTTTTCTGGGGGAGGGCCAGGGGAGTAGTAGAACATGAGAAGAATACTGTTAATCACACAAATAGATGTCTGAAGTTAATGATTTTAGTCCTTTTCTATGTGTGCACATGTGCTTGGTTGCTCATTTGTGGCTGACTCTTTGTGATTGCACGGACTGTAACCTGCCAGGCTCTTTTGTCCATGGGATTTTCGAGGCAGAAATACTGGAGTGGGTT
This sequence comes from Cervus canadensis, assembly GCF_019320065.1. Classification (NCBI taxonomy): domain Eukaryota; kingdom Metazoa; phylum Chordata; class Mammalia; order Artiodactyla; family Cervidae; genus Cervus; species Cervus canadensis. The sequence goes on along the minus strand of NC_057394.1, from coordinate 32,752,026 downwards.
GCTATTTCTTCCTCCAGGGGGTCTTCCTGACCCAGGGATCGAACCAGTCCCTCCTGTGTCTCCTGCATTGGCAGGTGGATTCTTTACCACTGTGCCACCTGGGAAGCCCTTTGTGCAGAAGATGTTATTAAAGTCTGGGCTTATTGAAATTATTCTTCACATGTGCTTTTTAGCTACCTAGGGCCTGTATCCTCTCACCATCCTGAGTTCCTCTCAGGGTACAGTGAATGTGGTTGGCGGTGTTGGTTGGTAGCTTGATGGTGGGCAGCCTTCACTGTTTGCTGGAATGACAAGCAACGTTTTTCCACAATGTTAAGAAAAAAGTTGTCTTCTTGAGATGATTTTATGTTGATTTGTTTTGTTAAAAATTATAATACATTTATGAATTTACAAAACGGTTTTGCTAGTGTAATCTCTTACCCCAAGACACATCCAAACAGCAGTGAAGTAAGTTGACCTCCTGTTTTACTTCACATATTTAAAAAAATTCTCTAGTGACTACTTATTAGACTGAAGCACTGCATAATTTCTGTTTTTGAGTTTATAAAATAAAGTATATTAAATAAAAGAGAAGAAGGGTAGAACTAGTATTTGTTAAATGCCTTTTGTGTGTTTGGCATTATGCTAGATGATTTTCAATTATTATTTTACAGTTCTGTGAGGATTTTGGTTTCATTTAGAATTTACATGTGGAGTCACTAAGGTACAGAGAAAGTAAGTTTAGTGAAGCTTATGGAAAGTGGAGTAATAATTTTCATGTTCTAAAATTAAAAATGCATTATATCACAGCATGCAGATTTGTTCTCTTGACAAGCTTTTTTTTTTTTTTTTTTTAACTAAAAAGTAGGAGGTGTGCAGCCACATTGCTTGGATTTGATTCATGGCTTGGCCTTCCTACTTATTGTAATGTTTGGCAAATTATTCTAAGTCTCTACATGTCCAGGGTTGTTTTGGTTTGGGTTTTTTTTTTTTCCTTTTTTCTTTTAGCCTGTGAAATGGGGATAATAGTCTAACAGTCTCTTGTTTGTTGTGAGGATTAAATGAGTTAAACCATAAAGATCTCAGTATATTATCTAGTGTTTATTGAACTTTCAATAAATTGGTTGTAATGAAGAACATTTTCCAGAGTTTTATATGCACAGTGACTTATTTTGCTTTATAAGTAATTTTGCTTTATAAGTAATTCTTTTGGTACTTAGGAAAACCTCAGAGTATTCCACATTATTAGAATGTTTATAAATTGTTACTCTATTTCATTAATTCGTTTTACATAAGATACTAATATAATAGATATGGTGTTGTGGTTGTATTAGTTTTACTTTTCTTTGCTCTACACAGTGATTAATACATGGTAGACAATATGTATTGCAGGATTGAGTGAACTTGAATCTGTTATCATTACCTTTTTTCTCTATAAATTCCTAAAAATTTGAACTTTATTCTTATTATAAATTATAAAAATTCTAAACTTAATGACTATGTCCCTCAAAAATTTTATTCATCTTTTTAAATGCTATTTTAGCTTGTTTTTAGCTAAAAAAAAAAAAAAAAAGAAAGAAAATGATTCTTTGCCTGAAATAATCTTTAAAAATAAAAAAAAAATGTGATTCACATTAATGTTTTCATTTTCATTTGTTCTCTCAGCTTCACAATGAAGAGGATAATTCAGAATCATCTGCTGTAGAGCATCCGTCTACTTCAAACCCAACACCACACACCGTGCAGGCCGCTCCTTCAGCATCTGGACATGAGACTGACTCTTCTCCTCCCCCTTACAGTAGTATTACTGTGGAAGTACCTACAACTTCAGGTATTGTTGCTCTTAGTATGGAACTACTAGTAATGTTTTTAAGAACTCAGTTTTTTTTTTTTAACCAGTATGGTTTTGTATAATTATCAAGTCTGTTAATGGGCTTCTCTAGTTTTATGATTTTTTAAAACAAATTTTTCTAAAGATAGTTTATAAAATAATTTGCTCTGTGCCTTATGTATCTCACTGTTTTAAAAATCAGTTTAAAAATGCAGCTTGTCAAGCTTTCTTAGGCTTGCTAGAATCCATTTCCAGTGGACTAACCTATATAACTTTTGGAAGAAATACACTTACCTATAGATTCGCGCACACATATAATGCCTACAGATGTGCATGCATAAACATACCCATACATGTGTGAGTTTACTTGTATAGTCATAAAACCAGGTATTATTCATGATGAATGTGAGTGGGAATGTGGTGAGCATATGTGAATGGACGTGAAGGGTGTACATAGTGTTCCCCCCTGCACATGGTAATATTTCTTGAATACAAGGCAGTGATTCCTGCTTGTTACTGTTCATCTCATTCTTTCAGGTCATTCTCAAGAATACTCTCGTCTGTTTCTCTGGCCACAATTTATATTTTTCCAGTAATGTTAAGTTAATCATTCTGTGATGGAAGATGCTAAGAGTGAAAGTCCCTTTGCTAAATGTCCCTTTGTGGTGGCTACTATTTGTTTAACAGACTACCTCAAACCTGATGGAGTAAGATAACAATCATTATTATCAATTCTCAGAATTTGGAGGGTGAACTTGGCTCCATGATGAAGTTCTCCATAATGATAACAATCATTATTATCAATTCTTAGAATTTGGAGGATGAACTTGGCTCCATGATGAGGGTCTCCCGTGATTGTTGTCTGATGGAGGCAATTGCAGGCTTCTGTATTCACACATTTACTGGTTGAGGCAGGCTTCAACTGGGGCCTCAGCTGAGGCTGTTGGCCAGAACAGCTATTGGTGGCCTCCTCTTGTGGCCTGGGCTCCTCTCTGAATGCAGGCTGGCTTCTAAGAACAAGTGTTCTGAGAGAAAGCCAGATGGAACTGGTTACATTGCCTCAAAAGTCACAGTGCAGGTGGTTATAAGTGAGTCAGTTCAGTCTCTCTTAGGATTATTGAAGAATTAGTCTCCACCTCTTCACGGGAAGTGTTTCAAAGAGTAGACTGTGGTTTAAAACCGCCACAGCTGTATATAGCCTCTTCCTCTGCCACCAGGCTTGCTGCTTTGACAGTCTTCCCAATTTCAGTAAATGGCTCCAGCAGGCCAGAAACCAGGGAGTCAGCTTTTTGGTCTTATTATAAAATCATGTGGTTTTTCTCCTTCAGTTTTTGTTGTCATGAAATATTTTATTAGCATATTTCTTCTTGAAGCTAATCCATCCCTATATTCTTGGACTTTTTGCCATCATGTTCCAGTCTTTCCTGGATTTGAATCCATTACTATTTTAGTGTTTTTTGCAGCTTTTTTCAGGTGATCTGTAACTTTATGTACTGTCTTTTTGGTTTGGAAAAAGCAAACTTTTGGAAAGCAAGGTTGAAAGCAAAATTCTATGAAAACAACATAAAATGAATTGAGAAGCTTCTCAGTTTTCTATGATGTATAGTAGTTTTGATAATGTAACATGATATTTTTAAAGGTTAGGTGAATTTCAACTGTGAAACAAGTGAAGCCTAGTCTAGATTTTCAGTTATTTTCACCATCTCCTTTGTGATTCCTGGTCTTTTAAATTTTTTCACCTGTACTTAAAGGGCATGCCTGACTAATTGAGAGTAAGACCTGAGTAATCCTAGAATTTTGGGTCTCTGCTTAATGAAAGCTATTATACTATTTTTCTTTAGTTTTTTGGTCAATGTTATATTTTAGGTGTGGACAGTGCCTGTTTTCTGTGGAGATTATGTTCTTCAGTAGGTCACTTTATGACTGTTTTTATAGATCTGAGTAACATCAGTTATAACAGGTAACATTTGTATATAATGCTTCACTTTTTAGAGTCCTCTTGAATACTGTTCTATTTTATCCCATAATAGCAAGTAATAGTGTTGCTGGGTCAGCTTCGTAGATAAGAAAGGAGAACTTCATAGGACTTAAGTAATGTGCTTCAGGTTACACAACTTCCAAGAAGGAGGACTAGGATTGGAACTCCCCAGACTTCACATTCTGTGGTTGGGAACCAACCTCTGCCTTAAAGGGGAGAAGAAAAGGAAGTAAAATTGACAAGTGAAAATAAAAGATGCTTCTTCCCAACTTTTACCTGTTACTGGCATAGGTATTGTTTCTATCTTGGGTGTTAAAACTTTTTAAAAACTTCCATATTTTTTTTTAAATTGGAGAATAATTGCTTTACAGTGTTACATATCTAGTTTTAAGGTAAAGGATCTCATTACCTTGGATAATATATGCCAGTGTTCCAGGTTTTTAAATAAATATTTATTTACCTTATTTTTGACTGTGCCGAGTCTTCGTTGCTGTGTGGGGGTTTTCTCTAGCTGCAGTGAGCAGGGGCCACTCTTCCGTGCGGGGTGTGGGCTCCTTGTCATCGTGTACCCTCTCGTGGCAGAGATCAGGCCCTAGGGTGCTGGGACTTCAGGAGTTGTGGTACCCAGGCTTAGTTGGCCCAAGGCATGTCGGGTCTTTCTGAACCAGGGATTGAGCTTGTGTCCTCTGCAGAGCAAAGTGGATTCCTTTTTTTTTTTTTTTTTAAGCAAAGTGGGTTCCTAACCACTAGGCCACCAGGGAAGCCACCATTTATTTCAGTTTTAAAAGTTCATACTTTTAATGTTATTGCCTTAAACTTCATAATCATTGTTTTTACTGAAATTCTGCTTCTACTTTAATCTTCAGAACTAAAGAAATCTATTTACTTGACTGTGTGCAGTGTTTTTACATCCTAATAATAAGTCTTTTCTAAGAATTTGTGACTCTTGTGCCTTTTGTTGGATAACATTCAGTATTACGCTGCTGCTCACCACTTCCTGTTATTAAGTTAAAAATTGCCTAACTCCAGACCCTTAGCTCTTACTGATATCATTATAAATACTTATTTTTGAAACCTATAGACATTAAAATGCAATAGGAAAATTTTTGCTTGAGTGTAGTGTGTTTTCATGTTGAAAATGCAAGAAAGTCTGATAAAGATAGGTAAGTTATAAACAATATAGAAAGTGTGAAAATGCTGTCATTATGATAGAGGAAATCACAGAAGTAGTGTAAAACACTGTGGTATGTACTACTTTTAGAATCTACGTGTTATTTATGTCAGTAATTCTAGCACATCTTAGTCGACTGATTGACCTATGTGTATGATTTTACTTATACGAAAGTTGGCAATAAATGTTGCAGCTTTAAAAAAATCATTTTATTGTAATGTACTTCTGGAGATCATATTTCAAAAATAGCTTAAAAATTGGGGAGGGAGAACTCTTCCAAAAAAAGAAAACCTAAAGAGCTAGGTAGGTGCAGGGAAAATGCAAGAAGGGATAAGAGTGAAAAAGAGTTAAAAAGCATCAATCTTTTAGCCAAGAGAAATACTGAGTTTGCTTAGGAGTTGCTAAAATTGACCCATATAGAAAAATTAATGTCATATATTAGCGGAACAAAGTCTTTGGGGTCCAGAAATTCCTGGGTTCTGCCACTTCTTGATTATGTGACCCTGGGCAAATCACCTAAGTTTTCTGAACCTCAGAGTTGCTGAGGTTAATGTATTTAGAAGTGGTATAGGAGGTGGATAGTGCTATTTCAATGTTTTTTTTTTCTTTTTTTAACTATTATTCCTGCTGTTTTTCCTCTTTTTGACTGTGAGATTATGGGCAGATAAATTCTCTGAGCACAGCAAGTGGGCACACAGAACGTGTTCACATGTGGTGAGTTTCTTACCTCATTTGTGTTGCACACATTTTCAGAGTCTCCTTCTTGATGCTCTTGTTTTGTGTATCAGTCTCTGGATGATATTTATCAGTCTTTTCTCAATAAATACAGGACTCCCAAGAATATGATGTAGTAATAATTTATATGTTATACAGCTTATAACATAGGACTACAGATAGCAGTGATCATCCTCAGTGGCATTCTGTAACTTGTTAAATTGTATTATGGCTATAAAAATGTCATTAGTTTGTTTTAATAGTTACCTTTTTTTTTTAAACCCTTTTCTTCAGATACAGAAGTTTACAGTGAGTTTTATCCTGTGCCGCCTCCTTACAGTGTTGCTACCTCTCTTCCCACGTACGATGAAGCTGAGAAGGCCAAAGCTGCTGCGATGGCAGCTGCAGCAGCAGAAACATCTCAAAGAGTAAGACAGTGTTATCGTTTCCTTTGAGAATAATATCTAAGATAGTTCTCTCTACATGCATTTATTTTTATTTTTCGTATTTTCTGTACTGCTGCTCATTTGTGTCATTGTGTTTTGGCACTCTCTGAGTGAAATACACGTTCTGCATTCCTTGACCTCCCTCATTTCTGTTTCTGTTGGTCTTTTCCTGCACCCTGTCTCAGATTGTGGTCATCTTGGTGTTCTCGTTACCAATAATGTATCATTTTCTAAACTTGATTTCAGGCATCTCATGCACTAAGACTCATCCCTCCCACCCTTCCCCTTGCCATCCCTCTGACTTCCTCATTCAAGTTACCCCCACCCCGTTGACTTCTTCACTGTTAATGAAGTGTCTTTAGTGTCTTTACTTCCTTTCTTATGTAGTTTAGATTCTGTGGTCCATAACTATAATTATAAATTATTATTTTCTATTCATTCAGCCAGTCCAGTGACTCTATGAGTGAACTCACAGTAGGTTAAAACACTCACAGGCAAGTCTGGATCTGTCTCTTGTGGACTTACTGCTCCTTTCTCCTGGGTCCTGGTGAGCACAAGGTTTTGTTTGAGCCCTCCAAGTATTTCTGGCAGGTATGGGGTTTGATTCTAAATGTGATTTTGCCCCTCCTACCATCTTGCTGGGGCTTCTCCTTACCCTTTGACATGGGATATCTCTTTTTGGTGTCTGAGGAGGCCTTACAAATGGTTGCCTAAGGAGCCCTTACAAATAGCTCAGAAAAGAAGAGAAGCTAAAGACAAAGGAGAAAAGGAAATATATACCCATTTGAATGCAGAGTTCCAAAGAATAGCAAGGAGAAATAAGAAAGCCTTCCTCAGCAATCAATGCAAAGAAATAGAGGAAAACAATAGAAAGGGAAAGACCAGAGATCTCTTCAAGAAAATTAGAGATACCAAGGGGATATTTCTTGCAAAAATGGGCACAATAAAGGACAGAAATGGTGTAGACCTAACAGAAGCAGAAGATATTAAGAAGAGGTGGCAAGAATACACAGAAGAACTAAACAAAAAAGGTCTTCATGACCCAGATAACCACGATGGTGTGATAACTCACCTAGAGCCAGACATCCTGAAATGCAAAGTCAAGTGGGCCTCAGGAAGCATCACTACGAACAAAGCTAATGGAGGTGATGGAATTCCAGTTGAGCTATTTCAAATCCTAAAAGATGGTGCTGTGAAAGTGCTGCACTCAATATGCCAGCAAATTTGGAGAACTCAGCAGTGTCCACAGGACTGGAAAAGGTCAGTTTTCATTCCAATCCCAAAGAAAGGCAATGCCAAAGAATGTTCAAACTGCTGCACAATTGCACTCATCTCACACGCTAGCAAAGTAATGCTCAAAATTCTCCAAGCCAGGCTACAAGAGTACATGAACCATAAACTTGCAGATTTTCAAACTGGATTTAGAAAAGGCAGAGGAACCAGAGATCAAATTGCCAACATCCGTTGGATCATAGAAAAAACAAGAGAGTTCCAGAAAAACATCTACTTCTGCTTTATTGACAATGCCAAAGCCTTTGACTGTGTGGATCACAACAGACTCTGGAAAATTCTGAAAGAGATGAGAATACCAGATCACTTGACCTGCCTCCTGAGAAATGTGTATGCAGGTCAAGAAGCAACAGTTAGAACTGGACATGGAACAACAGACTGGTTCCAAATCAGGAAAGGAGTATGTCAAGGCTGTATGTTGTCACCCTGCTTATTTAACTTATATGCAGAGTACATCATGAGAAATGTCTGGCTGGATGAAGCACAAGCTGGAATTAAGATTTCTGGGAGAAATATCAATAACCTCAGATATGCAGATGACACCACCCTTATGGCAGAAGATGAATAAGAAGTAAAGAGCCTCTTGATGAAAGAGAAAGAGGAGAATGAAAAAGTTGGCTTAAAACTCAACATTCAGAAAACTAAGATCATGGCATCCGGTCCCATTACTTCATGGCAAATAGATGGGGAAACAATGGAAACAGAGGCTTTATTTTTTTGGGCTCCAAAATCACTGCAGATGGTGACTGCAGCCATGAAATTAAAAGACACTTGCTCCCTGGAAGAAAAGCTATGATAAACCTAGACAGCATATTAAAGAACAGAGACATCACTTTGCCGACAAAAGTCTGTTTAGTCAAAGCTATGGTTTTTCCAGTAGTCATTTACAGATGTGAGAGTTGGACCATAAAGAAAGCTTGAGGGCCGAAGAATTGATGCTTTCAAACTGTGGTGCTAGAGAAGACGCTCGAGAGTCCCTTGGACAGCAAGGAGATCCAACCAGTATCCAACCAGTCAATCCTAAAGGAGATCAGTCCTGAATATTTATTGGAAGGACTGATGCTAAAGCTGAAACTACGGTACTTTGGCTACCTGATGTGAAGAACTGACTCATTTGAAAAGACCCTGATGCTGGGAAAGATTGAAGACAGGAGGAGGAGGGGACGATAGAGGATGAGATGGTTGGATGGCATCACCGACTCAATGGGCATGAGTTTGAGTAAGCTCCGGGAGTTGGTGATGGACCAGGGAAGCTTGGTGTGCTGCAGTCCATGGGGTCGAAAAGAGTTAGATACAACTTAGCAATTGAACTGAATTGAACTGAACTGAGGTTAAAACACAAAGAAAGAATTTACCAGGCCTACAAACTTACGTTTGTCAATTCACTTCTTTTTTTGGTCAATTCACTTCTTTTTTTTCTGTCCTTTGAATACATGCCACCCCAGAATTTGGGAGTGATGGTCAAAGATTCCACCGCCTGTTCTCCCCCATCTTCCCTGTCTTAGTAATCAAGTCAGTGATAGATGCCTATGTTATTTCCTGTTCTGGTAAAGGAGTGGCTATCTCGGTAATAGGGAGTGAGATGTATGTATGCTGTTATTCTTCAGTCATGTGAAAAGCGGGGAATTACTTACATTTTACCATGGCTGCAAGCAGGACTAGAGTTTGTTACCTTTTTTTCTTGCCTTAGACTTTAGAGGTGTCATTTCAAATTTTTGATTCATCCCCATTTTGTTCAGGAAAAGAACACAAAATATCGTGTCATGGAGGAAAGCTCGAATGAGGTGAGGGGCCAAGGTGGGGAGGAACGTGTTTGTATATATTCTCACCCTGCCACCAACAGGCCAGCTCCCAATGAGTAGATTGTCTGATGGTTGAGTGGTTGGGTTTCTTTCATCAGCCAAAACCACCTCCACACCTTCTCCCACTCCCGTCCTCCAGCACACACAAAGTTAAACATCATCATAAGTAGTTTTGGACACATAAGTAAAGATAGTAAACCACAAATTTATTATTGATGCATTTTCTGTCTGAGAGTTAAGTAAGTTTTTGTGAAGACTGTGGCATAAATATAGCTCAGTCAGTAAGGATTTTTGATGTTGGGAGGAGAGAATTACAGAGCAGGAGGACAGATCAGTAAGGTGTGGAGTTTTTATCAGGCATGTGTGTTTATGTACATGTTTGTATATACATGCACACACTCTCTTGGTGACTTGGGGACAGTGGCTCCTTTTCTCAGGGAATGTCTCCCTGGGGACTTTGGGAATGGTAAAGGTCTTTAGGGCTTTGCTGGTGGCTCAGATGGTAAAGAATCTGCCTGCAGTGCAGGAAACCCAGGTTCGATCTCTGGGTCGGGAAGATCCCCTAGAGAAAGGAATGGGTACCCACTCCAGTAAAGGATGTTAAGGACCTAATGTCTTCTGTTGCCCTAACTTCCACTCTATTGGATCAAAACTAAAGAGAAAGTAGGAATCATTAAGTCTTCTTCTCTGTGTCTTGAGATAGAAGCGATTTTACCTTTTGGAGAGAAAACTGAAGTGTTACTGTTAGAACCCCTCACTGTCGTCATTTCCAGTGTCTTGTTTTAGAAAGTAATGTGTTTCTCTGCCTGAATTGGAATATGCCTATAAAGAAAAGTTTTCTGTTTGTTTCTGAGACCATTTTAACTCTAGCTTATGAAGATTGTGGAAAATTTTATGGAAAGTAGAAACAGAGTTGTGCAAAGAAACTAACTTTGACCCTTATAAAAAATCTTTCAAATTTGTCTGTTTCTATCCCCCTGCTCCAGCACCCTTTTTCTGCAGATTATCGAGTATGAGTTTCTATACTTGATTCAGATAAAAAAACTGGTCTGATTAGCACTTGAGTACTTTCAGTTGTAAATAAATCTCAACTGGATTAACTGAAAATTTATTTCTTAAACTCAGTTTCATTGGGGGAATATAGGTAGTCAGGACACTTGGAAACAATACTTTTTCCTACTGTTTCTTATTTTTATTGTGTAGGGTTGCAGGTATGATTATGTGATGACTCAGTAGATTTACTGAAATGCATTACCCATTTTTAATATTTCTATGAAAAATAGAAAGAACTAAAGAGCCTCTGGATGAAAGTGAAAGAGGAGAGTGAAACAGTTGGCTTAAAGCTCAACATTCAGAAAACCAAGATCATAGCATCCAGTTCATCACTTCATGGCAAATAGATGGGGAAACAGTGGAAAAAGTGGCTGACTTTATTTTTCTGTGCTCCAAAATCACTGCAGATGGTGATTGCAGCCATGAAATTAAAAGACGCTTACTCCTTGGAAGGAAAGTTATGACCAACCTAGACAGCATATTAAAAAGCAGAGACATTACTTTGTCAACAAAGGTCCATCTAGTCAAGGCTATGGTTTTTCCAGTGGTCATGTACAGATATGAGAGCTGGACTGTAAAGAAAGTTGAGCACTGAAGAATTGATGCTTTTGAACTGTGGTGTTGGAGAAGACTCTCGAGAGTCCCTTGGACTGCAAGGAGATCCAACCAGTCCATCCTACAGGAGATCAGTCCTGGGTGTTGAAGGACTGATGTTGAAGCTGAAGCTCCAATACTTTGGCCACCTGATGCGAAGAGTTGACTCCTTTGAAAAGACCCTGATGCTGGGAAAGATTGAGGGCAGGAGAAGGGGACGACAGAGGATGAGATGGTTAGATGGCATCACCGACTCAATGGACATGGGTTTGGGTGGACTCCGGGAGTTTGTGATGGACTGGGAGGCCTGGTGTGCTGCTGTTCATGGGGTTCCAAAGAGTTGGACACGACTGAACGACTGAACTGAACTGAACTGATGAAAAATATTTGAATTTCACATAATTCACTTTATAAAACTTTTAAACATGGCTTGCCACTTTGTCTCATCTTATAAGCATCTAGTGGATAGGATTCATTTTTTTGTACGTTGTTTAAAATTGTATGTGAGTACAATTTTGACACAAAAGCTAGCACTTGATAAATTATGCACAACCCCAAGATGATTTCTGATACCTAGCTATTACCTAGCACATCCTTGGTGTTTAATAAATAATAGTTAATTAAGTTAATGAATGCTTTTTTTAAAAATAGCCAGTGTGGGAAATTAGAAAGAAAAAATACTATTGTTGCCCTAAGACAGCTGTTTGTTTTAAATTTTTTCTTAATTTTAGGGCTTCTAAGTCAATGTTTAATGTAATTGAAATTATTGTGTAGCTACCATGTTTTATTTTTTTAAGCATTTTATGTATTTTCTGTTACATTAATGGTTGAGTGAGATTCCATGGAATCAATATACTCTTAATATAGGGGCCATTCCTCTCTAGTGAACAGTTAGAATCTTTTCAAGAGTGTGTTTTCCAGTGTTAATGTTGTAAAGGATATCTTTGTGTATATGTCACCTATCTTTGTAAAAATGATGTCCCTCTGGTAAAATCTCTTGGACTGCTGTTTCTGAAGAATATGAAATATTTATATGCTTGCCATTATATTGACAGTGTTTTTTTGAGCTCCTACTATGCTTTAGTGTTTATTTCTTGATTTAGCTTAAAATGATATAAAAATTTATTAATATGTATTTAATCATTGCTAGTGATTACACTGACCATCAGAAGGTTGCCTTGGATATATGATTGCAGAGTTTAAGGGATCTTTTTGCCTAAATAATGAGTAGTATGGTTTGAAAATCTTTTTCCTTCAGGAAAACAACATAATGTAGTGAAACAGCCATGCTTGGATGGAAAGAACATTGGTATCCTGGGTTCACGTCCTGCCTTGCCCTAGCTAATTATGTGATCTTGGGCAGGGCACTTAGCTTCTCTGAGCTCTGTCTGTACCAACACAAAGTTGAAACAAAACACCCAGGAGAGATTACATGTATGTAACATGGAGATAATATATTTGTAGATCAGGTCATGTCATTTATTAAAAATTCTGTAAGACCTCCTAGTTCACTCAGTAAAACTCAGGGTCCTTTCGTGGACTCTCTGACATTTCTTCCTGTTTGCTTTCAGTGGTTTCAACCATGTCAGCTTCCTTGCTATTTCTGTAACATGCCAGGTCTGATTCTATCTTAGGACCTTGGCATGGGCTTGTCCCTCTGCCTGAAACACTCTTCTATGAGCTATCTGTATAGCCACCGTACCTGCCTCTCCTTTAAGTCTTTGCTCGGTGTTGCCTTAATGAGGCCTGTGCAGCCTCCATCTTTAAAACAGTAACCCTTACTTAACATTCTAAACATCCTTTCCCTTTTTTTTTTTTTTGTAGAACATTTATACCGTTTAATAATTTTATAAGTAACTTATTTATTATATCTTTATTTGTTGTCTGGTTCCCCTCACTGGGATTTAGGCTTCAGAAAGACAGACATCTTGATTTTATGTACGTTCATGTATCCCAAGTACCAGGAAGTGAAGTCTTGTGTAGAAAGGGTGTTCTGTCAACAAAAATATTCAACGTTTGTTGAATATTAGAGGCAATTAGTGATAACAGACTTTATGTACTTTCAGAGAACTTTCTCAGCATTTATAAGCAACTACATTAATGTGTTTCTATAATTTTTGTACACAAAAGCATTGTACTGTACAAATGACTTTCACTTAATATATTTTGGAAATTGTCATTTATTTTTAAATATTTGCTGTTTGAATTTAATTGCTTTTGATACACAATAATTTATTTCATTGGTCTCAGAATTATCAGTGGTCTGAGATTTTACCCTACTTGCAAGCTGCCTGATTGGCTTGTCACAGTTTTGTGGATGCTCACAGAAGACATCAGACAGAAACTTTATTATTCACAGCAGCAGTAATAGTGGTCAGAGTATTATCATTTGCTCATGCCAGTTTCAAGCCCCACAGGGCAGCTCAAACAAGGCCAAGCGATGCCTCTACTTGCAATGTGAAACCCTGAGTTTAGGCGAACCCAATATTTTCTAATGGTCAATAAGCACACCTACATCCCTGCTCTGGTGAAAGTCAAGTCAGTCATGTCTGACTCTTTGTGACCCCATGGACTGTATAGCCCAGGAATTCTCCAGGCCAGAATACTGGAGTGGGTAGCCTTTCCCTTCTCCAGGGGATCTTCCCTACCCAGGGATTGAACCCAGGTCTCCTGCATTGCAGGTGAATTCTTTACCCGCTGAGCCACCAGGGAAGCCAAGAATATAGGAGTGGGTAGCCTATCCCTTCTCCAGGGGATCTTTCAGACTCTGGAATGGAACTGGGGTCTCCTGCATTGCATACAGATTCTTTACCAACCGAGCTAGCAGGGAGCCCTCCTCTGGAGGGAGATGCTGCTTGCCTCTCTCAAAGCTGTATACTGTATAAACATCCTTGAAAAGATAGTAGACCAGCAGTGCCTCTACCTGGAAGATGTAGAAACACCAAAGACTCACAGATAGTTGTCTCCTGACAGTAGCCCACTACTGATGGGCATTTATATTGTATCTAATTTTTTATCCTTATTAACATTGCTGCAGTGAATTGTCTTTACTACATCGTTTCTTACAAGTGATTTTCAAGAGCTGGAGTTACTGTGTCAAAGGATGTATACATTTTAATTTTTGATAAATATTGCCAGATTGCCAACCATGGAGTTTATATCAGAGTTCACTGTTGATTATGAAAAATGCTTTCTCACTTTGACACTAAGGTAGCAGTGTCACATCTTTCTTTTGTGATATCATTTTCATTAATACAGTGTTACTCAATTTTTATCTTTTTTGAGTTCTCTTTCAAAGTTACTCTTTTCAAGGGTGCCCATGAAAACTAATAATTACTGACATTTTTTGAGTACTTATTATGTGCCAGACGTTGTACTCATTATCTCATTTTGCTTATACACTACATTGAGGACATTAGACTTTATAATAAATTTTTATCTTTTCACTCAAGGTAATGAAGTTGTAATTAGGTTAGTGAACTATTCTAATGGTGAATTTTTTACAGATTCAAGAGGAAGAGTGTCCACCAAGAGATGACTTCAATGACGCAGACCAGCTCAGAGTGGGTAATGATGGGATTTTCATGCTGGCATTTTTCAGTAAGTAATATTTCATTTCCAGATCTTTTTCTTGCAGATGTTAGTTGTGTGTGTATTTAAAGCAGTGTAGACAGTGAAGAAAGACAAGTATTGTCAGTGTGTCTTACATTATTTAAAATGTAAATTGCTCTTGATCTTGAACTAACTGTGATCTTAAGTTATGATGCAAGTCCTCGAATTTGTTCAACACCTACCAGGTAACTTTACATAGCGGTTATTATGCTAGATGCTTACTGTATAGAGATACATATAAGCATATTGAAAGCTAGATATGTTTTTGTATGTGAAATCGTACATGTCCACTTGGGGCCATAGGAACATGTATAATGAAATGGTAAATTCTGTTTTTGGAGCAAAGAACATCCACTTGAGTGTCATTCAACAGGAGGTAGTCTGGGCAAATGGGACAATGTGATTTGAGAAACAGGAATGTGAGTTTGTCCTATTTGTGGAGAATGGTGAATCACTAGAAGACCAGAAACCTGAGTAATAGTTATTTTAACATTTTGCAACATTCTTAATTTAGCATTGGACTTTATAGATTATGCTTTAAGAAGACTTTGTTATAGTCTTCATTATTTCAATTCCTAACTCAGGGATTGGCACATAGTACACTCAGTAAATAATAATATGACACTCAAGCTGTTTAAATTGCTAAAATAATTCTTAGAAACCCAGTATTCAAGTAAGTAAATTTCTCAGATTATGATAGGGTTAATTTCTGCCCTCAACTAGTTAAGTGATCAAGCTTTCATACTTTCTTTGATAGCATGCTGACTTAATGTATTTCAACTGTATAGTTAATTTTGATAATAAAGCTGAGGAATGTTTTACTTAAAATACTACATTCAACTTTAATAATAGACAGTATAGAAAATACATACTTCCCGAGTTGAGTTACTTCTGAGTCTAAAAATTCAGTTATCTTTTCCTCCATTTTGAAATGGTTTCTTGCTTATTTTCTTTCTTTTATTTCATCTGCTGAAGAATAGAAGTATCAGAAGTGTGTGGGTGGATGTGCAGGCAGTTATATTTTCCTCTTCAGATTTTCTAAATTATATTCAGGTTGGCAATCAGA
This sequence comes from Cervus canadensis, assembly GCF_019320065.1. Classification (NCBI taxonomy): domain Eukaryota; kingdom Metazoa; phylum Chordata; class Mammalia; order Artiodactyla; family Cervidae; genus Cervus; species Cervus canadensis. The sequence continues at coordinate 32,736,490 of NC_057394.1, read as the reverse complement.
TAATGTATATGCAGTATTTATATCTCATGGTTTTAGTTACAATTCGTCATTAGATATGTTAAGTATGGGACTTCCCTCGTGGGTCAAAAGTTAAAGAATCTGCCTGCAGTGCAGGAGACCTGGGTTTGCTCCCTGGGTTGGGAAGATCCCCTGGAAGGGAATGCCTACCTCACTCCAGTATTCTTGCCTGGAGAATTTCATGGACAGAGGAACCTGGTGGATTACAATCCATGGGGTTACAAAGAGTTGAACACAACTGAGTGATTAATGCACACATGTTTAGTATGATGAAAAGGAAATTCACACTTTGGCTACAAAATAATTCTTCTTTGTACTATTAGTCTAGTAAACCTTAATTTTTTTCTTAGTTCAACCGGTAACCCTTTATATTAATAACAGGCTTCCCACATATTTTCTTTACAAAAAGAGTAGTGTAAACATTAATTCCTTTCATGGTTGTCTTTTAAGAAATCTTAATTGGTAAAGGAAGAATTTAAATTTATTGTAGTTACTTGTAGTATAAATACCCATTTCTTAGAAATAAAAACATGTTATTTGACACCATCTAATTATTTGACTCGAGCTTAGTTATTATCTTTGCATTTCTGTGTTTCACTTAACTGTGCTATCTTCTTCTCAATCTGTAGTTTTTAGATCTGAAAGCATTTAACTGATACACCAGTGTTGTAAATGCACAGTAACCTAGGCACTTGGTTGGCCCTGTTTTTGGTCAGTGGTGGTATGTTAATTGAGATGAATATAAATGTTTACATTTAATGTGTTAATGTAAATTATCTGCCTATTATTACATTTTTACTAAATTAAGTTTCTACAATTTATATCTTTATGCTTCCTATTAGAATAGGAATCTTTGTAGACAAATATTGCACTGATATTATAAGAGTAAGATTATATAAATTGTCACCTTCATTTCTTTGGGTAAAGACAATCGATCGGCCCGTGCTTCACATTTATTTGCTTTAGTAAGCATAGATTTATTTGTAGTCACTGCCATCTAGTGGCTGTCTCCAACTATCCAGTAGCTAGTTGAGCATGACTTAGCGACTAAACAGCAACAAGCTATTGTTTAGATTCTGTTCTGCTGTCTATTTCTAACGTCTGGAAATAGATTTTCTTTAACATGGTTTATAATTTAAACATTTCAGATTATATAAGTTGTGCAAATAAAACTGTACTGATTTTCAGTAAGAATATTTCAATTTAAACCTTTTGTTGGTTTAATTTTACTTTCTCTGTTTTCACCATCCACAATTCAGTCTCTTACTACATGTAACCTTAAAGTTTACATGTAAATTTGGTACAATAATTGCTTGCTCATGTTCAGAAAATGTAAAGAAAGAAATGTGTATATCCCCTGATGATGCTTTGCTTCTCGTAATCCTTTGAAGTGTCACCGCAAAATGTCTTATATATGCCTTATCTCCTTGTGTCTGAGCCTACTTTTAACAGATTTTCTCTCAAAAGGAATGAAATAGAAGTCAGTTATACATCCATTAGTTAAAAGCTAGAAATTAAGGTTTGGTTCATTGGATAAGTGACATTCTGTGGAAATTACCTTGAACTCTAGTGCTTAAAAACATAATTGATTCTGCTTAGAAAACTTTTATGAGGTTTATCCATGTGTGAGTTTTCACATCAGCATGCTATCATAATAATCACTTGCATTATTCCCATTTTAGACTTGAGGGAATCATAGTTAAGGAGATACTAGGTTATTTGTAAGTTGGGCTTCCCTGGTGGCTTAGATGGTAAAGAGTCTGCCTGCAGTGCGGGAGACCTGGGTTCAACCACTGGGTCATGAAGATCCCCTGGAGAAGGAAATGGCAACCCTCTCCAGTATCCTTGCCTGGAAAATCCCATGGACGGAGGAGCCTGGCAGGCTACAGCCCATGGGGTCGCAAAGAGTCGCACACGACTGTGCTACTTCACTTTCACTTTCAAGTACGTTTAGAAAGAATTAGAAAGATGTTTTGAAATGTGAATTCTGATTTGTAAGAATTTCTTCCAGTTCCATTCTGCATTCCCACCAGCAGTGAATGAGTGTTCCTATTGCTGTGATCCTCATCAGCATTTGGTACTGAGGGTTTAAAAAATTTTAGAAATCTAATAGTTGTGTGGTGGTATCTAGTTGTGGTCTAATTTGCATTTCCCCAATGATTAGTGATATTGAACATCTTTATTCAGTAAGTACTTTCAAGTACCTACCATGGATGAGTCATATAAGCGACAGTTCTTAAAGAGGTTATCTGGGTATAACACATTGATTGCCTTGTTAGGCATCAATGACTTACTTTCTTCATATAAAGCTAGGTTTTTATATAGCTTTGGGCTCAGATATTGTAATTGCATCCAGAAAGAGGAGATATCTAAGAGTTGTAACTGTACCTTAAGAAACTCATAATATTTGTGAAGTATTAAATTTTATTGAATTTGTTCTGTTTATAAGGAAAATAATTTTTTGGTCATTTTGTTGCTTGTAGTTTAGTGGAAATGTCTGAAAATTAATACGTTGTTAGTTTCATGTTTTTCTCAATGTTGATAGTTTAAATAAAGAGAATTGCATGAGGATAAGACAGAAATTTGCCTTTATGCAGTTCAGAATCAAGTATAGTGAAATTGATTATTCTTTGGGAATTTACTGTATTTGAAATGTGCATTTATATATAATGACGATTTTTCTGTGATAGAATTAATAAGTGCTTAATGTTAGTATTATATTGGTGTTCATTCATTTGTAATATTCACTTGTTTGTTTTCAGAGCAAGTATCAAATTGTTTAAAATTTAAACATTTAAAAAAAATAAAATTTGAACATTTTAAACTTTTCATTTTGAAATAATTTTAAATTTAGGAAGAAAAACGCAGAAACAGTACAATTGGAATATAGCTTTCATCCAACTTTTCCAAGTGTTAACATACATAACTTTAGTCTAGTAATCAACATTGGGAAGTTAAATTAGCATCATGAAATAACACTGACTAGCTTGTAGACCTTTTTCAGATTTTCCCAGCTGTGCCACTGATGTCTTTTTCTTGGTCTAGCATCTGTTTTGGGATTACACATTGTATTAGCCTCTGTGTTTCCACCATCTGCCTCAATCCAAAACAGTTTTTTCAGTCTGTCTTTGTTTTGTAACAACTTTGATTCTTCTGTAGAGTCCTGGTCTGTTATTTTGTAGAATGTCTTTCAATTTGGATTTAGCTAATGTTTGCCTGTGATTAGATTCAGGTGGTACAGTCTGCCCTATCCCCCCAAGAATATCACAGAAATGCTGTCTTTTCAGTGCATCATATCAGAAGGCAATGATCTGGATGTCTTTTTACTAGGTATCTTATTGCTGGGTATCTTATTCCTAGGTATCTTATTACTAGTGATGGTAACGCTCATCAAGTTAAGGTGGTGTCCGCCAGCTTTCTTCACTGTGGAGTTACTCATTTCCCCTTTATTATTGATACCTATCTTGTGGCTATTGAAAATTTAAAAGTGTAGCCATACTAGTTAATGGATAAACTATAGTATATAATATTGCTTTCTGATTACTCGACAAATTCTTTGGGTAGGTGGGAGGTATATGTATAAAATGATCAGTGTAAACAGGTGTAAAAGACTTGGTTGCAAAAAAAAAAAAAAAGACTGGGGTGCTACAGTCCTACCTACAATGCCTCCTACTTACCTTGTGACTTCGTGTGTGGAGCCTAACTGTTCTGACACTTTTTTTTTTTTTTTTTTTTTTTTTTTTTTTTTTTTTTTTTTTAATTAATTAATTAATTTATTTTTTTCAGTGGGTTTTGTCATACATTGACACGAACAGCAATAGATTTACACGTATTCCCCATCCCGATCCCCCCTCCCACCTCCCTCTCCACCCGATTCCTCTGGGTCTTCCCAGTGCACCAGGCTCGAGCACTTGTCTCATGCATCCCACCTGGGCTGGTGACCTGTTTCACCATAGATAATATACATGCTGTTCTTTCGCAACATCCCACCCTCATCTTCTCCCACAGAGTTCAAAAGTCTGTTCTGTACTTCTGTGTCTCTTTTTCTGTTTTGCATATAGGGTTATCGTTACCATCTTTCTAAATTCAATATATATGTGTTAGTATTGCTGTAAGTTCTTTTATCTTTCGCTTACTTCACTCTGTATAATGGGCTCCAGTTTCATCCATCTCATTGAACTGGATTCAAATGAATTCTTTTTAACGGCTGAGTAATTATTCCATTGTATATGTACCACAGCTTCCTTATCCATCATTGCTGAGGGCATCTAGGTTTGCTTCCATTGTCCCGGGCTATTATAAACAGTTGCTGCGAGAACATTGGGTGCACGTTCTGCTTTCAGATTCTGGTTCCTCAGTGTTGTATGCCCAGAGTGGGATTGCGTGGTCATATGGCAGTCTCTATTTTCCAGTTTTTAAGAAATCTCCACACTGTTCTCCATAGTGGCTGACTAGTTTGCATTCCCACCAACAGTGTAAGAGGGTTCCCTTTTCTCCACACCCTTCCCAGCATTTATTGCGTGTAGACTTTTGCGATAGCAGCATCCTGACTTGGTGGTGTAATGTACCTCATTGTGTTCTTGATTTGCAATTCTCAGCTGTAACTTGAGTGATGTTGAGCACCTTTTCATGTGTTTGTTAGCCATCTGTATGTCTTCTTTGGAGAAATGTCTGTTTAGTTCTCTGGCCCATTTTTTTGATTGGGTCATTTATTTTTCTGGAATTGAGCTGCAGGAGTTGCTTGTATATTTTTGAGATTAATCCTTTGTCTGTTGCTTCATTTGCTATTATTTTCTCCAATCTGAGGGCTGTCTTTTCACCTTACTTATAGTTTCCTTTGTAGTGCAAAAGCTTTTAAGTTTCATTAGGTCCCATTTGTTTAGTTTTGCTTTTATTTCCAATATTCTGGGAGGTGGGTTATAGAGGATCTTGCTGTGATTTATGTCGGAGAGTGTTTTGCCTATGTTCTCCTCTAGGAGTTTTATAGTTTCTGGTCTGACATTTAGATCTTTAATCCATTTTGAGTTTATTTTTGTGTATGGTGTTAGAAAGTGTTCTAGTTTCATTCTTTTACAAGTGGTTGACCGGTTTTCCCAGCACCACTTGTTAAAGAGGTTGTCTTTTTTCCATTGTATATCCTTGCCTCCTTTGTCAAAGATAAGGTGTCCACAGGTTCGTGGATTTATCTCTGGGCTTTCTATTCTGTTCCATTGATCTATAGTTCTGTCTTTGTGCCAGTACCATACTGTCTTGATGACTGTGGCTTTGTAGTAGAGTCTGAAGTCAGGCAGGTTGATTCCTCCAGTTCCATTCTTCTTTCTCAAGATTACTTTGGCTATTCGAGGTTTTTTGTATTTCCATACAAATTGTGAAATTATTTGTTCTAGTTCTGTGAAAAATACCGTTGGTAGCTTGATAGGGATTGCATTGAATGTATAGATTGCTTTGGTAGAATAGCCATTTTGACAATATTGATTCTTCCAATCCATGAACACGGTATGTTTCTCCATCTGTTTGTGTCCTCTTTGATTTCTTTCATCAGTGTTTATAGTTTTCTATGTATAGGTCTTTTGTTTCTTTAGGTAGATATACTCCTAAGTATTTTATTCTTTTTGTTGCAATGGTGAATGGTATTGTTTCCTTAATTTCTCTTTCTGTTTTTTCATTGTTAGTATATAGGAATGCAAGGGATTTTGTGTGTTAATTTTATATCCTGCTACTTTACTATATTCATTGATTAGCTCTAGTAATTTTCTGGTAGAGTCTTTAGGGTTTTCTATGTAGAGGATCATGTCATCTGCAAACAGTGAGAGTTTCACTTCTTCTTTTCCTATCTGGATTCCTTTTACTTCTTTTTCTGCTCTGATTGCTGTGGCCAAACTTCCAACACTATGTTGAATAGTAGTGGTGAGAGTGGGCACCCTTGTCTTGTTCCTGATTTCAGGGGAAATGCTTTCAATTTTTCACCATTGAGGGTGATGCTTGCTGTGGGTTTGTCATATATAGCTTTTATTATGTTGAGGTATGTTCCTTCTATTCCTGCTTTTTGGAGAGTTTTAATCATAAATGAGTGTTGAATTTTGTCAAAGGCTTTCTCTGCATCTATTGAGATAATCATATGGTTTTTATCTTTCAATTTGTTAATGTGGTGTATTACATTGATTGATTTGCGGATATTAAAGAATCCTTGCATTCCTGGGATAAAGCCCACTTGGTCGTGGTGTATGATTTTTTAATATGTTGTTGGATTCTGTTTGCTAGAATTTTGTTAAGGATTTTTGCATCTATGTTCATCAGTGATATTGGCCTGTAGTTTTCTTTTTTTGTGGCATCTTTGTCTGGTTTTGGAATTAGGGTGATGGTGGCCTCATAGAATGAGTTTGGAAGTTTACCTTCTTCTGCAATTTTCTGGAAGAGTTTGAGTAAGATAGGTGTTAGCTCTTCTCTAAATTTTTGGTAGAATTCAGCTGTGAAGCCATCTGGTCCTGGGCTTTTGTTTGCTGGAAGATTTTTGATTACAGTTTTGATTTCCTTGCTTGTGATGGTCTGTTAAGATCTTCTATTTCTTCCTGGTTCAGTTTTGGAAGGTTATACTTTTCTAAGAATTTGTCCATTTCATCCAAGTTGTCCATTTTATTGGCATAGAGCTGCTGGTAGTAGTCTCTTATGATCCTTTGTATTTCAGTGTTGTCTGTTGTGATCTCTCCATTTTCATTTCTAATTTTGTTAATTTGGTTCTTCTCTCTTTGTTTCTTAATGAGTCTTGCTAATGGTTTGTCAATTTTGTTTATTTTTTCAAAAAACCAGCTTTTAGCTTTGTTGATTTTTGCTATGGTCTCTTTAGTTTCTTTTGCATTTATTTCTGCCCTAATTTTTAAGATTTCTTTCCTTCTGCTAACCCTGGGGTTCTTCATTTCTTCCTTCTCTAATTGCTTTAGGTGTAGAGTTAGGTTATTTATTTGGCTTTTTTCTTGTTTCTTGATGTAAGCCTGTAATGCTATGAACCTTCCCCTTAGCACTGCTTTTACAGTGTCCCATAGGTTTTGGGTTGTTGTGTTTTCATTTTCATTCATTTCTATGCATATTTTGATTTCTTTTTTGATTTCTTCTATGATTTGTTGGTTATTCAGAAGCGTGTTATTTAGCCTCCATGTGTTTGAATTTTTAACAATTTTTTTCCTGTAATTGAGATCTAATCTTACTGCACTGTGGTCAGAAAAGATGACTGGAATGATTTCAATTTTTTTGAATTTTCCAAGACCAGATTTATGGCCCAGGATGTGATCTATTCTTGAGAAGGTTCCGTGTGCACTTGAGAAAAAGGTGAAGTTGATTGTTTTGGGGTGAAATGTCCTATAGATATCAATTAGGTCTAGCTGGTCCATTGTGTCATTCAAGGTTTGTGTTTCCTTGTTAATTTTCTGTTTAGTTGATCTATCCATAGTTGTGAGTGGGGTATTAAAGTCTCCCACTATTATTGTGTTACTATTAATTTCCCCTTTCATACTCGTTAGCGTTTGCCGTACATATTGCGGTGCTCCTATGTTGGGTGCATATATATTTATAATTGTTATATCTTCTTCTTGCATTAATCCTTTGATCATTATGTAGTGTTCTTCTTTGTCTCTTTTCACATCCTTTATTTGAAAGTCTATTTTATCTGATATGAGTATTGCGACTCCTGCTTTCTTTTGGTCTCCATTTGCATGAAATATTTTTTTCCAGCCCTTCACTTTTAGTCTGTATGTGTCTCTTGCTTTGAGGTGGGTCTCTTGTAGACAGCATATATAGGGGTCTTGTTTTTGTATCCATTCAGCCAATCTTTGTCTTTTGGTTGGGGCATTCAACCCATTTACATTTAAGGTAATTATTGATAGGTGTGGTCCCGTTGCCATTTACTTTGTTGTTTTGGGTTCACATTTATACAACCTTTCTGCATTTCCTATCTAGAGAAGATCCTTTAGCATTTGTTGAAGAGCTGGTTTGGTGGTGCTGAATTCTCTCAGCTTTTGCTTATCTGTAAAGCTTTTGAATTCTCCTTCATATCTGAATGAGATCCTTGCTGGATACAGTAATCTAGGTTGTAGGTTATTCTCTTTCATTACTTTCAGTATGTCTTGCCATTCCCTTCTGGCCTGGAGGGTTTCTATTGATAGATCAGCTGTTATCCTTATGGGAATCCCTTTGTGTGTTATTTGTTGTTTTTCCCTTGCTGCTTTTAATATTTGTTCTTTGTGTTTGATCTTTGTTAATTTGATTAATATGTGTCTTGGGGTGTTTCACCTTGGGTTTTATCCTGTTTTGGACTCTCTGGGTTTCTTGGATTTGGGTGGCTATTTCCTTCCCCATTTTAGGGAAGTTTTCAGCTATTATCTCCTTGAGTATTTTCTCATGGCCTTTCTTTTTGTCTTCTTCTTCTGGGATTCCTACGATTCGAATGTTGGGGCGTTTCATATTGTCCCAGAGGTCCCTGAGGTTGTCCTCATTTCTTTTGATCCTTTTTTCTTTTTTCCTCTCTGTTTCATTTATTTCCACCATTTTATCTTCTACCTCACTTATCCTATCTTCTGTCTCCGTTATTCTACTCTTGGTTCCCTCCAGAGTGTTTTTGATCTCATTCATTGCATTATTCATTTTTAATTGACTCTTTTTTATTTCTTCTAGGTCTTTATTAAACATTTCTTGCATCTTCTCAATCTTTGTCTCCAGGCTATTTATCTGTAACTCCATTTTGTTTTCAAGATTTTGGATCATTTTTATTATCATTATTCTAAATTCTTTTTCAGGTAGATTCCCTATCTCCTCCTCTTTTGCTTGACTTGGTGGGCATTTTTCATGTTCCTTTACCTGTTGGGTATTTCTCTGCCTTTTCATCTTGTTTAGATTGCGGTGTCTGGACTGGGCTTTTTGTATTCTGGAGGTCTGTGGTTCCTTTTTATTGTGGAGGTTTTTCCCAGTAGGTGGGGTTAGACGATTGGCTTGTCAATGTTTCCTGGTTAGGAAAGTTTGTGTCGGTGTTCTGGTGCGTGGAACTTGATTTCTTCTCTCTGGAGAGCAATGGAGTGCTCAGTAATGAGTTTTGAGATGGGTCTATGTGTTAGGTGTCACCTTGGGCAGCCTGTATGTTGACGTTTAGGGCTATGTTCCTGCGTTGCTGGAGAATTTGCTTGGTATGTCTTGCTCTAAAACTTATTGGCTCTTGGGTGGTGGTTGGTTTCAGTGTAGGTATGGAGGCTTTTGGACGGTCACTTATTACTTAAAGTTCCATGTAGTCAGGAGTTTTCTGATGTTCTCAGGTTTTGGGCTTAAGTCTCCTGCCTCTGGATTTCAGTTTTATTCTTCCTGTAGTCTCAGGACTTCTCCAACTACACAGCACTGATAATAAAACTTCTAGGTTAATGGCGAAAAGTTTCTCCCCCCGTTAGGGACACCCAGAGAAGTTCACAGAGTTACATGAAGAAGAGGAGAGGGAGGAGGGAGATAGTGTTGAGCAGGAGGAGAAAAAGGGGGACTCAAGAGGAGAGAGACAGATCTACGCAGTTGTCTGTTCCCAGAATGTTCTCCGTAGCCCAGACACCCACCAAGATTCACAGAATTGGATTGGGAAGAAAAGGGGAAAGGAGGAAATAGAGGTGTTCTGAGGTAGAAAACAGAGAGTCAAGATTGGGAGAGAATAATCAACACACTCCTGAGTAAAAATGGGAACTGAATATTGGATTCTTAAATGTTCACAATTTATATCATATATTGAAAAACAAAAATTAAAAATCTAGAGTAGAGATTAGACTCTTAAAAATACTATATTAAAAACAAAAACCAAAACACACACAAAAAAAATTTTTTAAATATATATGAAGTTCAGTTTAAAAAATAGGGCTTCTCTTTTTTTTTTTGGTAAGGTTATAGTGTATTGAAAATGAAAATTAAGGAGTAGTAGAGGAGTACTAGAGGACTTTAAAAGAAATAAGAGAAAAAGAAAAATAGAAAATAGAAGAGAAAAAGGAGAAAAAAAGAAAAAAAAAAAAGATTTTTCCCTAATTAAAAAAAACCTTAAAAATCTATGAAAATGAAAGTTAAGGAGTGATGGGGGAGTAATAGGGAATTTTAAAGGAAAATAAAAGAAAAAATAAAAAAGAAAAAATTAAAATTTTTTTTTTGGTTTCTTATTAAAAAAAAAAAAAAGTAAAAATATATCTAGGAATTTCTCTGGAGCTGTTGAGGTCAATGTCGGTTTGGCTCAGTTTCAGATATATCCTCGTTCCAGCTTACACTTAGGGATTTTAATCTGTTGCACCGGTCCCTTCTGAAGCGGTTCCGTTTGTTTATTTGGCTTCTGTTTGCCGGTTTCTTCAGAGCCTCATTTCCGCCCTGACACAGGCGGGCGGAGGTGGACTCTTATTCAGGTAGCTAGTTCTGTCGCGCTGCTGGGAGGGGCTGACGCTGCGGGGATGGGCTGGCGCTGCCGGGATGGGCTGGCGCTGCCGGGAGAGGCTGGCGCTGCTTTCTCGGTCTGCGCTGCTCAGGATCCCGGCTGCTCTATATGGAGCGCGCCGCGCGCAGCTCCCCTCGGGTGCTCCACAAAAGCGCGGAACAAAAGGCTGCGTCCGCTCTTGTGCCTTCCCTGTCAGAGCAGTCCAGGCAGCCAGGAGCTTGACAGGCGCACTTTCCCCGGGTGCGGTGCGCCCACTACCTTCCGCGGTCCCAATCTCGGTTTCCGCCGGCGTCAGTCGGGTGCATGCGCCTTCTGCCCTCCGCGTCCCCAGCCCCCGCCCCTGCCCCCGCCCGCGTAGGTCGGGTGCCTGCGCCCTGTGTCTCGCTGCGACCTGCTCCCGCCTCCGGCGGGTCTGGGCCGGTCCGCAGTCTGCGAGCTCTTCTCTGGACTTTCTCGGTCCCTTTGTTCTGCGAACGGCCGGCAGCGTGTTCGGCCGGTCAATTTTCTCTCTCTTCCCTGCTCTCCCACAGTTCAAGTTGGCAACTCACAAAAGCTCCCTCCGATTGTCCTCAGGGCACTCAGGCCCAGACCCTGCCCCAAACAATGCCGCCTGCTCCTCTCCGTGCGGCCCCCACTTGCTGGTGGCGGATGCGGGTGTCTGGAGCACTTTTCTGCTGAGAGTTGCTTTTAGGCACGTAATCTGTGGGTTTTATTTATTGTTTCCCTCCCAGTCAGGTTGCCCTCCTAGATTCAAACACTTCCCCCAGGCCCGACAGTGCGAGGGTTTCCCGGTGTCTGGAAACGTCCTCTAAAGACCCGCTTCCCGGGACGGATCTCTGTCCTTAGCTCTTTTGTCTCACTTTTTATCTTTTATATTTTGTCCTACCTCCTTTCGAAGACAATGGGCTGCTTTTCTGGGCGCCTGATGACCTCAGCTAGTGATCCGAAGTTGTTTTGTGAAGTTCGCTCGTTCAGATATTCTTTTGATGAATTTGTAGGAGAGAAAGTGGTCTCCCCATCCTACTCCTCCGCCATCTTGGCTCCTCTCTGTTCTGACTCTTAATTTGTCCTTCTGTGAAAGGGAATTAATTCTGATCTCGTTCTTCTTAAAAGGCTAATGTAAGGATCAAATGAGTTAATACACATGAAATGCCATGAGTTATGAGTGCTGTCAGTGAAGGTGGTGTTCGCCTTCCTCATCCTTAACTGAGACTTCACCTCTCAGTTCTAGTAAGTCATTTGATTGGCAGCCTTCTTTCAGATGCCATTCACCTGTAATTGAAGCAACACTAAGTGTACTTTACCAAATTTCCTGTGCTAATTTTCCTACTTCCCTGTTATTTACTCCCCCAAATCTTACTTTTCCACAGGAGTATAGCTTATATGAACCTGTTGCTTCTCTGGGTTCCATCTTGGGCCTTGCTGTGTTGGGAATAGGTGACCTCCACCTTTAAAAAAAAAAAAATATTGATTTATTTTGCTGTGCTCTGTCTTAGTTGCGACATGCAGGATCTTCAGTTTTCACTGCTGTCTGTGGGATCTTTTCAGTTGTGGCATGTGGATTTTTAATTGTGGTATGTGGGATCTAGTTCCCTGATGAACCATCTGCAAGCCAGGAAGAGAACCCTCACCAGAAATGGAATTTTCTGACTCATTGATCTCAGACTTCTGACTGGGAGTGTGGAGGCTAAGCCACTTGACCCGCAGGAAAGTCCCTTCTCTACACCTTTTAAGCTTCCTTGTTTTGTTCTAGCTCTCCAGTGGAACATGCGTGAATGAAGGTGGAGCTGAAAGAAAAGTATTCATGTCTTCTCTCTTAGGCATGTATTGATATCTGTTCACCTGTCTCTACTACGCATTCTTTCTTTTATGGATTTGACATACCTAAGGTTTAGTGTATGTTTGTTAAATCCTTTTCCTGACAATTCAGACATGCCTTAGCAGCACTCACGTTTTGGCACCAGGGACCAGTTTCATGGAAGACAATTTTTCCACAGACCAGGGAGGAGGGGGGATGGTTTTGGGATGATTCATGTATGTGCATTGCATTTATTGTGTACTTTATTTCAACTATTACATCAGCTTTACCTCAGATCATCAGGCATTAGATCCCAGAGGCTGGGGACCCGGTGAGGATCCAGAATGGAATGCCCTGCCCTTTCTGTACGTTAAAGACTTATCAGCTTTACTTTCTGTCTTATAGGCCAGAGGGCATAAAAAGTGAATCTGTCTGTGCTTCAGTCGTCACAGCTTCTCTGTTTAACTAGTGCATGTGTATGTGAAAGCAGTTAAAGGTGATTAAGTTACGTGTTTGTCTGTTCAGGCTGCCGTAACAAAATATCACAGACTGGGTGGCTTAAACAATGAAAATTTATTTTCTCACGGTTCTGGAAGCTAGAAGTCTGAGATCAGAGAGCCAGAAAATTTGGTTTCTGGTGAGGGTTCTCCTCCTGGCTTGCAGATGGCTGTCTTCTTGCCGTGTCCTCACATGGCCTCTTCTCTGCGTGTGCACAGAGAACTCCCTGCCGTCTCTGCCTCTTCCTGTAGGGACACCAGTCCTGTTGTATTCCGGCTTTACACTTATAACCTCAGGTACTCGTAACTCCCTCCCTAAAGGCCCTATCTCTACGTAAGTCACACTGCGGGGTTAGTACTTTAATCTACAAGTTTCGAGGAGGGTGCAGTTCAGTCAATAACAAATTGTATCACATGAGCACAGTTTATAGGAATTCACACCACTGGTGGAGACCATAAAGAAAACATGACACCTCATTAAGTACTTTTACGTCCTTTTGAATCTTGTTCCTCTTTGGGGCACAATGATATGTCTAGTAGATAGTGGTAGGTCTGATTTTGAAGAAACTGGACAGTGTTTAAATGCTTTTTTCCCCCAAAGCTAAACATATACATGCTCAATGGTAAAAAAAAAAAAAAATAACACTTTTGAAATATTTTGCTGTTTTGGATTTCTCTGTCAGTGCTTCCTGTTTTGATGTAGGAAGATACCTGTGATAGGAGGTACTTACAAAATGATAGAATGTTCATAGCACACTGGGATGGGATGCTCAGGACTGGAGGTATCTGTCCTCTGCCCCAGACCTCTCCTGCCTGCCCTAAGGGTTGAGGAAAGAAATACCTCAGCTTGTCATTAGCACGTATGTAGCAACCAGTTGGGAATCTCTGCTGCTGCTTGGTAATGTCAGTTCTTTAAATAGATATAAAACTGGTTTTGTTATCTGCTTTCCCCACAGTTAACACAAATATTAGCCAGTTAGGTAGAGAGCTGCTATATGCAATAGATTATTCTAGAACAATGGAAGTGTTCTATCTCTGTTGTCCAGTATGGTAGCTAAAATTAGAGAATAAACAAGCTTTATATAGTGTAGCTTCCCTGGTGGCTCAGATGTAAAGAGTCTGCCTGCAGTGCAGGAGGCCCAGGTTCGATCCCTGGGTTGGGAGGATCCTCTGGAGGAGGACATGGCAACCAACTCTAGTATTCTTACCTGGAGAATCCCATGGACAGAGAAGCCTGGTGGGCTACAGTCCATGGCGTTGCAGAGTTGGACACCACTGAGCGACTTCCGCACTTTCACACTTTATTTATAGTAGTGTCTCCTGAAGTGCTTTTGGCAGGAAAGATGGAACCTACTCTATAATGTGAAGAGATCGTTTTGTATGTATAGGGATGGTGGCAGACATTGTTTAGCAACCACCATGTGCCAGTTGCTGTGCTAAGCTTTTTACGTTCTTACTTAATCCTCTTATCAATCTCATGAAGTCGGTGCTTAAAGATCAGAGAACTGTGGCTCAACAGAAGTCAGCAGTGAGTCCAAGGTTGTACATCCAGTGAGTGAGTTGTGACTCAAACACAAGTCTCTTATTTCAGAATTCATTTTTCTGGCTATTGCATCACCATGTATTATAGCTTCCCATAAATGATCAAAAAGGCTGCATCTACAAAGTTTTAGGAAGGAAGAAATGATAGTAGTAGGGGCATTGCTTCAAAGAAATAGCCATTTCATTTGAACTTATCTTAAAGCATTTCCTCTATGTCTTTAAAATTTTGAAAAACCAGAAATTCTCTAGGTAATTTACTTTATTCTCTCTGGGGCTTAGTTGGAGATATTTAGGGTGAGAGGATGAGCTGTGAACAAGACTTACATTCAAGTTGGTCTTTAGTTTTATTATTATTATTGCTACTATTATGTGATATTGTTGATATCTTGAACATAAATATGGCACTCTGATTATATCTCAGGGACCTGGGATATAATCCCAGGTCAGAATGGTTTATGCTACAAATAATAGAAAACCCTCACTCAGCTGTTGTAAATAGTTAGGAGACTATCTCATAAAAGCAGAAGTCTCTGGATAAGCAGACCTCAGGCACAGACTGTGTCAGTGCTGTGGCTCTGCTTTGCTTTCTTCTTCACAAAAACAGTACACACACACACACACACACGCATGTGCACACAAACCCACCGACCTACCCGCCCATCATCTACCCATCCACTCCCTGCCCCAATCCACCCCAGCAGACTTGGAATGATGGTTTAGTTCTCAGGCTGATAGCAGGATCATGGCAGCAGTTTCAGGTATGATGATTAAATGTGACATCCAGTGGAAGAAGAAGGGCCTTTTCTTTTTCTTCTTCTTCCTTTTTTTAAAGCTTTTATTGTAGAAATTCTCAAACTGGATGAGAGTATATTAAACATCTCTGTAGGATTTCCTTGGTGGTCTAGTGGTTAAGACTCAGTCTTCCAGTGCAAGGGAGTGCAGGGTTTGATCCCTGGTTAGAGAACTAAGATCCCACATGCCTTAGGATGTGGCCAAAAATTTAAAATAAGCACACACAACATTGTAAATCAAGTCTGTTTCAATTTAAAAAATTAAACAAAGCATCTACATATCCATCGCCCAGCTTCAACAGTGATCAGTTTAGAGCTACTGTCATTGAGCCTAAATTCTATCCTCGCTCTCCTTGCTGTGTTTTTAAGAATGTTTTTCAGAAGTCCTATTTACAAAATAAAATCACTGGCAGGGGATTTGGGCCTCCTGTGTTTTTCCCAGACTACTCAGGACTCACCTTTGTGGGCTAAGTATGGGGTCCAGCCACCCCTTAAATACAGGATCTAAAGGTAGGTAGGTTCCTGGGAAGGGGAACCTCAGGTTTTGTTAGGTAGGAGGAGGCTGTGAACAATATTTGCTCCTGGAACATTAGTATAATTTATTTATTATTAAAATACATAATTTATTCAGCTTATCTTTAATACTGCTTTTTTAAAAAGCCAATTTGGTTGGCTGGTGTCTTAGACTAGACTTTTTGGGTAGGATTGCATGGCAGCCACATTGTGACTTAATTTTTAACTGGATTAAAATTACAATTTCACCTTTTGGGTTATAAGCTCTAAGGTATTGATTCTTGTTGACCAAACTGACAAGAAAGCAAGCTTCCCCATTTGTTAATGGATAGTAAACAACTCAGTACATTTGAAAAAGGTGGACTGTGGTCTGTAAGGAAGACTTAGTACAGAGTTAAAGAGAACTGCTGTTTCCTTTGAGCAGTGAAGTAGTATTTATATTCCACGAAGTAGTAGTGGTGTTAGTCACTCAGTCATGTCCTACTCTTTGAGACATGATGAACTGTAGCCTGCGAGGCTTCTCTGTCTGTGGAATTCCAGGCAAGGATACTGGAGGGCGTTGCCATGCCTTTCTCCAAGGGATCTTCCCAACCCAGGGATCAAACTCAGGTCTTCTGAATTAGGTCTCTGTTACTTTGTTTCCAGTATGTGGTCTTTTAAAAGAACTATTTCTCTTGCTTCCAGTGGCATTTATCTTCAACTGGCTTGGATTTTGCTTATCCTTCTGCATCACCAACACCATTGCTGGGAGGTACGGTGCCATCTGTGGCTTCGGGCTGTCCTTGATCAAATGGATCCTCATTGTCAGGGTGAGTGTCCTGATAGCCTCTACCACTTTTATCGCTAAAATCAAAGCACGTGAAATTCCCTGTGTGATTTGTAAATGTTCATTTTGTGTATTTTGTGTATATGAGTTCAGTTATTTTGAGACTTATTCTTAACTTCTATCCTTAATTATTATAGTGATCTCTGTGGTGAGAACATTTTCTGACTGCATTGTATGAGAATTTGTTAGTATGTGAAAAGAACTTTGAAATCAGATAAATTTGAGTTTGAATTTCATCATTTTTATATCATTGTTCTGACTTTTAAGTTTTTAAATTGTTCAGAGTGTTAGTTTCTTCATGATAGATAATAGGCACCTTTCAGTATTTCCGTGAGCTGTGAACAGGACATAATCTGAGTACCTTGCCCAGTTACTGCACAAGTACATGGGCTCAGTGAATCCTGGCTGCCACTATTGTGATATAGCGTAGGTCTGCCTGGACTTAGTTAAAATGTAAACATTTCCATTGGCTAGTGAAATTATCACAGATTTAAATGTTTTCTTACTCTTTCTTTTTGGTGACATTAAGAGGTAAAAAAGTGTTAGTTGCTCAGTTGTGTCAGACTCTTTGAGACCCCATGGACTGTAGCCCACCGGCTACCTCTGTCCATGGGATTCTCCAGGCAAGAATACTGGAATGGGTTGTAATGCCCTTCTCCAGGGGATCTTCCCGACCTAGGGATCAAACCTGGGTCTCCTGCATTGCAGGCGATTCTTTACCAACTGAGCCACTCGGGAGGCCCCCAAGAGTAAAAGTACACGCCTTTAAGGTAGTTATTAGAACTCATCTTTTTTTCCTTTATGGGCTTCCCTTATAGTTCAGTTGGTAAAGAATCTGCCTACAATGCAGGAGACCCCGGTTCGATTCCTGGGTCGGGAAGAATCCGCTGGAGACCTTCTCAGGTCTACCCACTCCAATATTCTTGGGCTTTCCTTGTGGCTCAGCTGGTAAAGAATGCTCCTGCAATGTGGGACACCTGGGTTCGACCCCTATGTTCCATCTAAGCCTTTCTTCTCATTTTCCAGTTGTTTCTGGAAATCACCCTCTGTCTCCCTCATGTCATTTACAAAATGATGTGTAGGGAGATAACAGTAACTTCTTTTCTTTCTCCCATCTCAGCAAAAAAAAAAATTTTGTAACCATTGCACAGGCAGTGCTGCTGTCAGCATGATCTTCCCCCAGCTCTTTTCCTTTGCCTCTTGAAGGCCCCTTTGGCTCCTTTTTACAAGGATTTTCCCCTGGTTTCTCCAGCTAGGAAAGTGGCTTTGTTAATTAGTTACTCATATTAAAAGTAACCCACACATTTAAATGCTATATACAATTAATAAAATATATACTTTCCACAAATCATGTATATTTAAACAATGACTTCTAATTGAATGAGTCAAGTCCTCCTGAAATTTTCAGTAGAACCACATACTAATATGTCAGCTTCAGTGCTTCAGACACTTCATTTACGCACCTGCATTATCAAATATCTTAAGAAAATCACCCATTACAAAAATAATAAAACTGAATTTTATGTGTTTTTTCATTATTTTTAAACTTATTTTATTACTTCCCAGGGTTTCAGTAATCTTGTCAGACCATGTCTCTGTTCAGACCAGATTATAGGCTGTAGTTATTAAACAGTCCCAGATTCTTGGTGGGACCTGCAGACTGGCTTCTTTTAAGGTGATTAAAACCTGACCATTGTAAGAACTGCCCCCTGGCTGTTCCTTGTTTTAATTTCATTTGAAAAATGTAAAGTAGGTTCTCACCACAAGCATAAATCTGTTAGGTGTTATGAGGCATGCAGAGATAAAGAGACAGTCCTTGCCCCTGCATAAGTTACTAGTAGGAAAAACTCAAGAGTTGGAACTAGATAATCTAGTCCAACCCTGGTTATGTTAGTAATAGAATTAATGACTATTATTCAAATGGGATTTCTTGTCTGAGTCACAGAAAGTGGAAAATGATTTGACTTTCTCAGTTTTCCTAAGGTTATTGAATTGCTAGTATCATTCTAGAACATAAAAAAGAAATCAATGCATTATATGCAGTGTTTGACTTTAGTATATGAAGCCCTAATTCTCTCATGCTGCTGCTGCTGCGTCGCTTCAATCGTGTCCGACTCTGTGCGACCCCATAGACGGCAGCCCACCAGACTCCGCCGTCCCTGGGATTCTCTAGGCAAGAACACTGGAGTGGGTTGCCACCTCCCTCTCCAATGCATGAAAGTGAAAAGTGAAAGTGAAAAGTGAAAGTGAAGTCGTGTCCGACTCTTCGTGACCCCCATGGACTGCAACCCACCAGGCTCTTCCATCCATGGGATTTTCCAGGCAAGAGCACTGGAGTGGGTTGCCATAATTCTCTCATGGAACCCCAGATTGCGAAGGAGTTAAGATTGTCTCCTCATCAACTCCAGTTAGTGTGATGAGATGGGACCTTAAATTCAAAAACTTTGGAGTTTCTCAAAGTTTTGTAAGGAATTTAATAGCATGAAGTTTAATCCCTGGGACTGTTTAGTTTCCCTTTAAAATACCTTTACTGCGTTAAGGTTAGTGTTATACCTGTAGTGTATATTGAGAATTGATATAAGAAAAGGATTTTTTTTTTTTTTTAAGAAAAGGATTTTAAGGAATTTTCTGTTTTAAAATAGTAGTTGCCATTCAGTGAGCACTTACTGTGTTCCAGGTATGATTCATTATAAACACCGAATAATCCTGTGTCATCAATGATGCTGGAGACAGGCTACCCATTTTATTGATGATGAAACAGAATAAAAAGTCTAATAGCTTGTTGAGTGTCCCACAGTTTGTGGATTAGAATCTAGCTTGACTTCCGTTTGGTGCCTGCTTTCCTAATTTTGTACTGCCTCTGTAACTTTGACTGTACTTTGACTTTTGTTACAATGCTCCAAGCAATAAATTCTCCTTGAAGTTCAGTGCTGAGGGAAAGGTTTTTTCCTAAAAGCCTGGCATTTCCTTTTATTAGATAATAAGTAATTTATAAATCACATTGCTGCTTTTCTTTTTGTTTTTGAATCGCTGTGAGCCTCACATTTACTGTAAATATGTTTAGCCCAAGATTCTCTCCAGGGCTTTTAATGTTTTTATTATTTGTTTAAAATTGCATATATATTTTGTTAAAAGCTGACAATTCCTTTTAAAAGTAGACAGGAAGTAAACAAAATACAGGTGTCATATTAACAAAATAAAATCATAATTATTTCAAAAATTTAAATCAGATAAATTCTTACTGTTGGTTAATTTATTTTCCAAAATTTGATTTCTTGCAGCCTGTGGTTGACTACTAAATATGAGTTATTAAAAAACCCCAAACACAACTTGACTGAGCCCTCTGATTTTTTTAGTATTTTGAAACATGTTTGAAAACTTACTAATGAGCCCCGAAGCTTATTAGTTTATTCTTTTTATATAGTGAGTTTTTCCCTTTGACTTCAAAATGAAGATAATTATATTCTTTACTTGGGAACAGATAAAGAACAGCTGCAGGTCGATACTTCTGGTGAAGAATTACATTGTTCTTTTCTGGTTGCCTCTTGTTGGGGGTATTATATATTAAATATATTTTAAGGTATCTAAGAATTAGAAAGGTAAAAATGTATGGTTTTAGTTCTTTATTCCTTTTGTCCTTATAATCTCTAAAACCTATATGAAAGCCTTTTGTTTCTTATTAATCATTTGATTAAAAAGTAATGCAGCTGTCCTACTTTATAAGCTGTATTTTCACAGTTTTCCTATTCTTCCTTCATTGTACATATTTTAAAGGTGTAGGAATACATGGGCTTTGTATCTATAATGGGACTTTGAAATCTCTATTCTTTGAAATTTCTCAGACTCAGAGCTGAGAACTTAGATCATGGTTCATATATTATAAATACTTCCTGGGAAAATATTTTAAAAGCTTTAAGAAACATTTAGATACCCTTTAGTGGATGTGCTTTCCCACACAGTAACATTATTTTACAGTTTGTAAGTGTTTTTGTTCTTACCAAACCTGTAATATTTTTTTTTTAATCTTTTGTGGAAATTACCAATGAAAAGTTGGAAATAATTACTTACAAATTTGGAAATAGATACATCTGAGGACAAACATGCTTTTAACAAACTCATTTTTGGTTAAATTCAGGTTGGAGACTGGTAGAAACAGAGTAGATGAAACAAACAGGAAAATGAGACAGATTTACAAAGAAAACTTGTAAAATCGTCAAGTCCACAATCAAATCAAGGCAAAGATGCCTGTGTTCAGTGTCATCAAACCCTGCCTTCCATCTGTCTGTTCACATTCTCATTTCACAGAGAATTTAAACGCTGTCTGCCGCGGCCACTGGTAGGAGCTGTTGAAATGCCACTTCAGGGTTCCTGTAGCTGTTCTCAGCTCACTGTTGGGAACTGAATGCTGGAGCACCTAGCTTGAAAATAAAAGAGACTCTAATGAGTTGGGGGTCTTTCTGTGCCTAGTATTCTTGGCAGTGGTTAACAGTAGGGGGGTGCAGAAGGTCGAAAGCTCTTCTTTCTAGAGGTCAGCAGAACATCCCCATCTGATAAGATTAAACTAATGTGGCTTTTGGTGTTAATATCTAAAGCAGCGGGTTGCTGTAGTGTGTTTGGGATGGCAGTTGTGGCTTTGGGAGATTATGAGAAAAGAACTGACATGTGAACTCTTTAATGAGAAAAATGTTGGATTTGGTTACATAGCACTTATCTTTCTTCCTTACAGGCAGTTTGAAACTGATTTTTATTTCTTAAATATTTTGCATAAGTTTGTTTGCTGATAAAAAACTTCTCAAAGTTTTTTTTTCTCAAATAATTTTGTGTAATTTTTTTCTTTTCTCTCTTTCTTTTTGTGCTGTTTTATGTGCTGATGATTATTTGTATTATTTCTGAAACTGAGGTTAATCTATGATTTTCAAATTTAGATCCATAAATACAGTAAATATATTTATGTTCATTCCATAGTTTTCTGATTATTTTACTGGATATTTCAATGGACAATACTGGCTTTGGTGGATATTTCTTGTACTTGGTAAGTTTATTCTTAATGCATTTCAGTATGACTAATTTGCATTTAGTTTAACTTTGGTATTTCCTAAAATTGTAAGATGTAAGTATACTGTGTTATTTACATGAAAGAAAAATTTTCTGTTGAAAAATTCTCATATCCAAACACATGTCATCTTGGCTATCCAGATAGTTTTACATAACACTCTGGTTTCTGATTTAAAATTCAGAGCCTGTCAATTTAAAGAATCAGTGGTTAAATGGTAACTGAACACTGCTAAACTTGAAAATAATAAGATGATTAAAAAATAATTGCCTTCAGCATTTATTTTGGAAAATAGACATGCGTGATTTTCTTTTAATGATCGTAGGAAATGTTGAGAGGAGGCTAGTTGGATATTCTACCTATTCTTTTATTTTTGGATCATTGAAACATTCTTTACACTTTTGAAGTGCACTCTGCATTAATCATTAATCAGTCAGGCGTAAGGGAAGGGTTCATGCTTAATGATCACAGTGCTTCTGTTGAGTTTTCTTCTTACCAGGCGTATCGTTTATTAATATTGATGAATTTTATGGATTTCCAATCTGTGTTTCCTTGTGTTTTCCTCTTTAGATGTATGATAATTAAGTTAATCTTAAAATCACATTATATTTGTAATCCACATTTCAAATTTATTTACCAACATGAAAAATACGTGTTGTTTCTCTTTAGGTTTAAGAGTCCACATTTCTGTAGTAAATTACTTGTACTGGAAAACAGCACTTCAGTAGGTGGCAGTGTTCTCCTGGCATTTTTATTTAGTCCTGCTGTTTTATCTGTAGGATTTTTCAGGAAACAAAATCTTAGTGGTCAGCAAAGGTCACTAAAGAGCCTAGATTCTTTCTCTGATAATTATAGTGAAATTATTTCAATTATTTGTATATCTCTTGTGATTTTGTTGGGGAGTCTGATTGGACAAAAGTTTAACCAGTTTTTTTTGTCTTGTTAATTGTTTTCTGACTGATTCTGTGCTTGACTGAGTTTCTTACTCAAAAGTGAAAAAATTTATAATGTCTTTTAGGTGTTTAAGCACATTGAGTGAGATAGTTGCTTATAAATATTATTAGGGGATTGAAGAGTCTTATGAAGGCAACCGTGGAACACAGTAGAATGCAGGCGCAGCCC
Source organism: Cervus canadensis (assembly GCF_019320065.1). Lineage (NCBI taxonomy): Eukaryota > Metazoa > Chordata > Mammalia > Artiodactyla > Cervidae > Cervus > Cervus canadensis. The sequence goes on along the minus strand of NC_057394.1, from coordinate 32,713,898 downwards.
CAGTTCCTCATCAGAGCCATAATCTAGCATTTAGGGGAATGTGAAAGCTTAATCCGTGATGGGAATGTTGCTGTCACATACCCAGAAGAATGTTGCGCATACCCCAGAACGCTGAGAAACCATAGCTGCTGCTTGATTGGTTTCTAGGTGGGAATTGGCTAATTTTGGAAAATGCCTGAGCAGAGCAAAATAGGTCTTAGCAACAGCAGCTTCATAGACTACAGAAGGGATTTCACAAATAATTTTGGTTTACATTTTCCAGTAATACTTTTATGTTTGGATCACAATGTCATTATCTTTGAACAGCATCTGGAAGGGCATAAGGGCGGAATTCAGAGTGGGAGTCACACAGGGAAAAGAGGATATGGGAAGCAGATGGGATCAGATTTGGGTGAAATTTATACCACTTGTTTTAAGTCATTATTTGTGTCGCTCTTCTGTCTTCTGTCTCTAATTTATTGTAACCATGCTTCTTATTTTAGGGCTTCGATTATTGTCTTAGAATTGGGTTACAAATTTCATTTGAGACTTTGAATTTAAACTGACAGGCTTGTCCTCCTGGTGAGGAAAGTTCCCTAAATACGTATCATCTGCTTCTTGCCCCAACTCTACTTCACCCCCTTATTACCTGGTTAAAAATTTACTAGAGTTAATAAATATTTCCCTTAGAATTGTATGCTTAAGTACATCAAAGACTTCACTAATAATGGTGATGCTTTTGACACTTAGCTGATATTTTTCATCTGAAACTTTGAGACATTTCACGGGCTTTATCAATTACTAAAGATGTTTCTGATGTAAATGGTTATTATTTAAAAATACTGTTTTATAGAGGAGAACACTAAAATAGAAGCTGTATCTCAAATCATTCAAGAACTCACTAGAGTGCCTACTTGCAAAGTCTCCTGTATTGATTTTTCTCAAATTTTTTTATTATAAATTAATCTACTGTTATTACTTGGAAATAACTAATAATTGAATTATTTATGTAATGTATGTATCTCTAAATATAGATTTTGCAGATGACAGGCACCTGATCTGGCCAGACAGGCTTATTACTGGTTTTATCCTACAATTGTTAGCAATTACATATACTGCATATGTTCTCTGTTGAATACTTTATATCAGTAAATATGTCTTAGTTTGCTTAATCATTATAGTGATTTAAAACTTTCATGTAAAATGGGGTTTCTATGAGTTGAATCAGTTTAAACACATTAGGTAGCTTTCCTTGTTAAAAAAATACTTTTATAAGTGTGTGTTTTTGTGTAAGTTAGGACTTTGATGGCTAGATTTGCTTTACTTTAGATACATCTAGGCTTAACAAATTGAAAGAATTTGGAGGTAGCAGTTAAATTTTATTATATTTCCTTACAATAGAGCTACCATTATAGTGTAAAATGTGGATTGAATGGAATCCTACACATTAAATTCCTTCGACCAAGAGGGCCTTGTTTGTAATTGTCTATTTCATATTTATCATGTCCCCTTTCTAGTTGTAAGAGCATAATATATCCATATATTTCAACCTCCTCAGGCCTGCTTCTTTTCTTCAGAGGATTTGTTAATTATCTAAAAGTCAGAAACATGTCTGAAAGTATGGCAGCTGCTCATAGAACAAGGTATTTCTTCTTATTATAGAGGTAAGAAATATTAATATATTAACTGTTTATTCCCTTTGTATTCAGATTCACCCCATGCATTTGTTGTTTAGTCGCTAAGTTGTGTCTGACTCTTTTGAGACCCCATGGACTATAGATCTCCAGGCTCCTCTGTCCATGGAATTTTCCAAATAAAAATACTGGAGTGAGTTGTCATTTCCTCCTCCAGGAGATCTTCCCAACCCAGGGATCAAACCCTTGTCTCCTGTATTGGCAGATGGATTACTTTACCACTGAGCCACCAAGGAAGCCCTTCACCCCATGCACATTAAAGCTTAATGTGTACTCATGTTGTTTACTCAAATTTAGCATTTTTAATAGATTTTGAATACTGTTAAAAGTATTGAAATTTTAAAAATTGCAAACTTTTAAGATAACTTCCATTTAAAAAATTGAATTTCATTACATTTTAGTTTTTAAAAAAACACATTATGAGTAAACTAAAACTTTAAATCAGACCTTTAAATTTCTGTTTAGAGCTTGGCTACAGGTTGTACATGAAGTAACCACCAGCTCAGCATCTAAAGGCTTGAAAAACAGAATATGACAAAGCACTTACACAGAAAGAATGGACATTTTGCATCAGTGTGAATTTCACACAGATATCTGCAGGCTAAAACAGACAAATAAAAAACCAAATCTGTGACTGAAAAGCAATTTGCCATACACTGATCTTTTTTTTTTTAAACTTTATGATTTGTTGAGGTTTAGCTGATTAACAATGTCGTGATAACTTCAGGTGGACAGCTAACATATACGTGTCCATTATCCCTCAAACTCCCCTCCCATCCAGCCTGCTACCCAACAATGAGCAGAGTTCCCTGTGTTATACAGTAGGTCCTTGTTGCTCATCCATTTTAAATATAGCAGTGTGTACCTGTCCATCCCAAACTCCTTAACTGTCCCTTCCCCCTGGCAACCATAGAAGAGATGTCATATGATGTTACTCCTTCTCTGACTTACTCCACTCAGTATGACAATCTCTGCGTCCATCCATGTTGCTGCAAATGGCATTCTTTTTAATGGCTGAGTAATAGTCCATTGTGTATACGTACCACATCTTCTTCACCCATTCCTCTTTCAGTGGACATTTAGGTTGCTTCCATGTTTTGGCTGTTGTAAGCAATGCCATGTGCTGATCTTAACAAACTGGATCAAGGAGTAAAGATTGTGCAAAGAAAATAGCTCTGTTACTGTTTTCTTAACGTGTACCAGTTTATATCAACAATGAAGGCTACAACTTGAATAAATGGAAAAATAAAGAAATGAGCAGAGATTGTCTTACTAGTTATCAAGTAAGTTTCTGGAGGCTCTGTGTATAGTACAGGCATGCATTTATTGTGCGGCTAGTAGATCTTCAGTGAAGAGACCTCATACCTCGCTGTAGTACTTTAAAAGCAAGTACTATACACTTCATTGTTTTGAACTTTTCAAGTATTTGAACTGCGTAAGCCAAAGGTCTACTAAAACACTTAACTTCCTGATGTGTCTCCCAAGTACAAGATGTTTCAAGGTTGCTATGATTAAGTATACATAAATTATATGGTTTGTGATTTGCTTGCTTAAATTTTGTGCTTATATGACTGTTATATAAGCTAACATAATTTACTTAATTCTGCTGAAGATGATTGCAGTTGCATTTCTGGATTGTACTTAAGTATTATTTTAAAATTTTCCATTAAGGTTTCTTCCTTCCCCTTGAAGATGTCACATTTTCTCTTTAACTTGTCTACAGTGACCTTAAGAGTTTGTAATTTTACTAATTTAAATGATATTCTGTGAATATTCAGTGTGATTATCTTGTTTGCCTTTTCAGGAGTTTAAAATTTAATGTAAATATTTTTTAGATGCTCTCCTTTAGAAGGTTACTTTAGAATATATTTTGATCTGGGCTACTTCATGTCATTCTTACCAAAAGGCTATTATGTTCTTGATGTCATACTATAAAATGGGTTTTCATTGTACTATCATTTGGATAATTGCAACTTAATACATTTTAAGACTAATTCTCTCTCTGTCCCTAGACTGCATCGACCAGACATTCCTTTCTTACATCAATGTGAAATTTCCAGGTCATCTGTAAACCTGCAACTTTAATAGGATAGAAGACTACTAAACACAGAAGACAAATTAGTGAAGAAAAGATAGAGCTTCAAAATTGAATGGCAGAGTGGTTTATGCTTAAAAGCCATTTCTGTTCATTCTTTTAAATATTTATGTTTCATTAGTTTTGCACAGTTGCATATGTGCCCATTCAAAAGATTTGCATATACTTGAAAGAAACCATACAGTTCTAGCAGTGAAGTCCAGTCACATTTGATTAATCAGTGTTTGATATAATTGAAAGAGTTGAGTGATAAACAGTCTTCCAGCATGTAAATGCCATTGACTTCTGACCTGACATTCAGTATAATAAACATGAAATTATTAACCATGTCAGATGCTTTAGTTTGTGGCTCTCAGATTTATCTAATAACTCTTCACAGGAAACATTCTTTGTTATATATAAAGTTTTTTTGAAGCCTGCAGTGCTGATTATTAGAAGGGATTTGTCAGACTTTTGAACATGATAGTTATATCATTATTTAGCGAAACTTTCTGTAAATAACCATGCAAACCATGCATAAATTACTTTCTGCATTGTTTTCTTAGAAATTGTATCTAGGTATCTTTTCCTTAATTTTAATTTAAGTGGACTTAATATATTTAGAAAATTTCGATGTTAAAGATAGTTTTAGGACAAATTTTAGAAAACGTGGGTATGCCACATTTCCTTTATAAGAAAATCTTTTTTTTTAAAGGGACATGCTAACTTTGGGGATTCTCAAATGAGAAGCTTGGTTTTTAGCATTGTCCATCTTATAGATTCTTAGAGGAAGAGATTGTATTAGATATTATATTTATTTCATTTAAGACATTTTTGAAAATTAATTTTCTGAATAAGATATTCTCGTTTGCATTTTGCCTTTTAAAATACCAATAAAAATATCTTTCAGTATCATTGTAATGTTTTTTTCCTTTAGATGTTTAGCTTAGCAAATAAAAACTTGTGCTTTTAATATCTTCTTGCTTTCTGATTGTAAGGTTAACTTGTAAAAATCATTTCCTGAATCGAGATACATGAAATATTTGTTTTCAAGTTATGGAAATGTGTCTGTGGAGTATAGGGGTGTGAGTGTTGCGAGAGTGTATATGAATATGTATTATTACAACTGGAATCGATTTTGCATTCATAAGCTACTACATTCTGCAAATCATTTTATGGTTCATCTGTCTTCTTTTCAGTTATATCTTTGCTTTTGAATGCCAACATTAAAAATTACCTTTTAAACTTAAAAATCAGTTAATACAACTATATAGAACATTTAAAATAGATTGCTTGTTTATTATTAGACACCAGCTACTAAAAGATACATTTAAAACTATTCAGGGTCATTTTCCACTTCTGAAAAAATAAAATTTATTATGCTTTATAACTTTTTTGTATTTCTCTGTGTTTTCTCATTTACTTCATTGTCTTTGGTAAATTAAACATGCCATTTTGTTTTTCTGAGCTTCCTATTTTTTGTTTCCATCATTTATTCTCCCCCCCTGCATAACCTTTTTATTATTGATTAAAGTATCTTGAACCCTTGATTATTGATTAAGGTACCCTTTAACAATAGACTGGGATAAAGAAAACAAAATATTTGATTTAGTTGCCTGAATTGGAAATTAATTAGAATTTATTTATAAGAAATGTGAGCTCATGTTAGAAGTTTTTATTGCGTATTAATTTCCTATAAACCTATACTTTGTAATAGTTTTTAAATGACATTAAGCTATGATACAGAGTAAGTTAAAATTACTAGATCATCTATCAATATACCAATTTATTAAATTTTTGTTTTTGTGATCTTAATACTTGGTTTATGCATGTAGATGTTGACCTAACATCAAAACTTCACTTTTTGTTTTGATTTTTTCCTCCACAAACCTGTAAGATTCAAGTGTGTTGTTACTTAATCCTCTTTAATTGGTAGAGTTCATTGGTAGTCTTAAATCTCATCATCCAGTCAGGAGACTCAGAATATTCTTTTCGAAAACAGCATTCTCTCCTGGATTTATCAGATCCTACACACTTCCCTTCATTTCCTGTGAGCTTGGACAGCATAGCTGCTGCTACGTTTTGGAGACACTTAACCGCCTTTGCACTCTGCCTTAAATAAATTAAAAATCAGAATCCTTGTTAGGGTACCTGTGAACAATTTTTGAATGAATGTGAACTGGAGCTTGGAAGCTAATACAAAAAAAAATGTATTACCTTATTTCTGTTATATTTGAAAAAGCTCATTATGACCAGAAAAATCCATCTTTATGTTTTCATGAGAAAAAAAAAAAAAAGCCTAAATTTAAGTAAAAATACATTTTCTATACAGTGTGTCCAGGATACATTTTAGGAATTTAAAACGCAAATTCTATTATACTTGGTTAAAATGAAAATCTCTTTTTAATAGAAAGGAAATAATTTCTTTTTGAGTCTATATTTTATTTTGAGTCTGTAAGCTATATCCCATGCCTTTGAAGGTCATAAATGTTAACCTGTTAAGACAATAATCACTAATATTTCAAGCAAAACTGCTAATGACAGGAAAAGTGGAGTTCCAAAGGTCTAGTTGGAGAAGAATTCAGGGTTTCTTAATTTACCACAATTTTTTTCCAACTGGTCTATCCACATAAAGCACAAAGGTAATGATAGTGCATCTGGTAACTGTATTTAACTAGAGTGACATATATCCTGAGTTTGCTCATAACAGACCTGGTTATTACTATTTCCTGAGCTTAAATTGTGCCTCCTCTCTCATAAGTGTCCTAATTTGGAGGAGAATTTGTATGATCACCCTGTATATAACTCTCCACTGTATTGAGAAGTGACTGCCTAAACCTACTGCCTTGAGAGAGGGAACTGCAGTATTAGGGCAGGAGTCAATTACTGTTGTCACAGCCTTGCCTAGACACCTGTTAGGCCTGTAGAAGATATAGTACATATATTTTTTTTTCCTTTTTTTGTTTTTGTTTTTTAATAGAAGTTGTATTGAAATGATTCCATTTATGGTAAATAGTAAACAGTGAGCTTTTTTATGTTTAAACTGCTGTTAAATTGTTTTTTTGTTAATTCTTCAAATAGTCATGAAATATGTGTATTATTTTTTAAAACTTCATTCTTGATAAAGTTCATCTGTTAGATGATAATGTGCCATTATTGAATGTCCTTTCCCATATATAGAACATGTTAATATGTGTTTTACTTGTTAATAAAGTTCAGTAAATGTGGAACTGTGAACCTGTCATGCATCCTTTTGAAAATCAGTTTGATTGACAATATATTAGCAACACCTTGGCCTCCCAAAATGTTCATTTGCTTGAACTTACGTTACATGGAAAACAACTGGCATGGAATTAGGTTGGAGAGTGAGTAATTTGTATATTGGGAGATAGGTTTCAGTTTAATTTTAATAAATGCAAATAACTTATGTTTATTTCTGCTTTGCAAAAGATTAGTGGTCACCATAGATCAGACCTGCTTATGGGTATATTCTCATTAGGGAAAGAAAGGAAAGGAAAGTGAAGTCACTCAGCCGTGTCCGACTCTTTGCGACCCCATGGACTGTAGCCTTCCAGGCTCCTCCGTCCGTGGGATTTTCCAGGCAAGAGTACTGGAGTGGGTTACCATTTCCTTCTCCAGGAAATCTTCACGACCCAGGGATCGAACCAAGGTCTCCCACATTGCAGGTAGACACTTAACCCTCTTAAGCCACCAGGGGCATACGACCTAAAATGCAACCTACCCTGTAGTTAGTTAGAAAAAAAAGAAAAAAACTCATTCCCTACTTCATCAAAGTTAAAAGAAAAATGTTTATTTAGAGCTCAGTATGTTTTCTTGTTTTCACTTTTCTTGATGTTTTTAACTTAGCTTTCAATTTTTGTTTGATTTTGAGAGGTTGAGCTATATGATTTTAAAAACCCCACTTGGTTTTCATGGAAACCAGTGAAACATCCAGCAGCTAAATAAGGAAGTTGTTGTTATCATAGTTGCTTAGTCACATCCAATTCTTGCGACCCCATGGACTGTAACTCTCAGGCTCCTCTGTCTGTGGGATTTTCCAGGCAAGAATACTGGAGTGGGCTGCCATTTCCTTCTCGACGGGATCTTCCCGACCCAGGGATCCAACACGCGTCTCCTGTAGTGGCAGGTGGGTTCTTTACCACTGAGCCACCAGGGAAGCCCCAGATAAGGAAGAGATAGAGTGATCGCCCCTTTAACCGCTGAGATTATAGCACACCCAAGTCCCATACTGGTTCACAAGACCTTTTATAGATATAATTTTCTTTGTTTGTTTTTGGCTGTGCTGGGTCTTTGTTCCTGTGTGGGCTGCTCTCTGGTTGGTACGTGGGCTCCTCGCTTCCGTGGCTGCTCTTGTGGAGTTAGCGGCTCTGGAGCACGCAGGCTTCAGTAGTTGCGGGTCCCGAGTGCTAGAGCACAGGCTCAGTGGTCATGGTGCACGGGTTTAGCTGCTCTGCGACATGTGAGATCTTCCCAGAGGAGGGATTGAACCCGTGTCCCCTGCATTGGTAGGTGGATTTTTTTTTTTTTTTTTAAACCACTGAGCCATCAGGGAAGCCCCTGGTTCACAGAACCTTGGAGGCAGTTTTCCTCTCTCTCAAGCTTCCAAAACAAAGCCATTTGTATTACATTCCTCCTCCTTTCATGTTTAAAGTCAGTGTTTTACCCTTAGTGACACTGGTTATCCCTCCTTAAAGCTGTGTCATCTTGTAGCTTTACCAGAGCATCATGAGATCCGCAAGTAAGACCAAAGTTTGTCCAAAGCTCAGAAGAAACCTGGAGGGCAGCCTCTGCTCTCAGAATGTGAAAAGCAACAAACTACCCTGTTGGAAAGTGTGAACTCTTCAGTGGAGGTATAAGAACAGTACTTGTGCAGGAATCCCTAGTGTAGAAATGCATTGTTTCTTTTCCATCAAACTTAGCTTCTCAGCCATCTAAATTCCTACATAGTGATTTGGTTTTACTAACTGTGGCATTTGGGCTCTAAAATTTTAATTGCCATTTTATTCATTCAGAGAGAAGACCTGCAGATCATTAATTGCTAGCAAGCATTGATGACCACTCATCCTAATATAATAGATGATGAGAAAGGAAGTGAAATATCACTTCTTAAATCCAGGCTTTTAAAATGATGATTACTATGGAAAGCATCAGTTTACCTAATTAATGAACTTTCCCCTCCCCCCAAACTGGATAAAATCAAACAAAAGTTTAATAATAGGTAAACATTGGAGAGACCCAGGAAAACTACGTAACTCGCCAAAATGGCAGAAATCCTCACCTTAAATCTTCAGCTGCAAGTTACATACTTTTAAGAGACAACCAAGTCATAAATTTCCCTGACTCTACAGGATGTCCAGGGGTGAATTCCTGATGGAATGATTCTTGGAACCTTTCTTTAGAGCTGTAATTGTTAATCAGTATGTGTGTTAGTCACTCAGTTGTGTCCAACTCTTTGTGACCCCATGGACTGCCAGGCTCCTCTGTCCATGGGATTCTCCAGGCAAGAATACTGGAGTGGGTTGCTATGCCCTTCTCCAAGGGAATCTTCCCAACCCAGGGATCGAACCTGGGTCTCCTGCATTTCAGGCAGATTCTTTATCATCTGAGCCACCAGGGAAGTTTGTTATTCAGTACAGTGCATTATAATCAACAGAGAATCTGGGGGAAGTTAACACCCCAGCCTCAATTTCCAGAGGTTCCAATGGAATACATCTGCTCTATGACTGCACATCTCCTTCCCATAGTTTTTCCAAACTATGGGAAGGAGTTTGATCTAGCAGTACTGCTGATTCCTCTTTTATCATGTGTTCCTCTCTATATCTAGCTCCTTGTATACTAATGATAGAAAGTTACAAATGTCAGGATCAATGCATCAGTCAGACTTTTCCAGGGCAAGGAAAAGGTACATAAAATAGATCTTAAAGCACTAATGAGCATTTCTGGAGTTGTTTTTTGACCTGTCTCACTGAGAGCCTTCTGATTTTCCTGCCTTTAAACACACTACATGGCTGTCTCTGCAGGGCTGTGTCTCCAGGGTCGTGTGGGAGCCTTGGGACAGAATAGAACTGTTAGTGCTGAGAAGACAGTTTCTTTCTCCATCTCCTGGAACACAAGCAGAATTGGACTGATCATCCAGTTGATTTTTTTTGCTTAAAAAAAAAAGTAATTTTTCTCACTAGTATCTCCCCTCCTCTATCCTTGAAGAGCCTGTGGCTGATTAAGGGAGGTGGCTTTGTGTAGCAGAAAGACAGGGTTTTGGAGCCAGGCTAAACCTGGACTCAAATATCAGCCCTATGCCAGCTCGGACATTTCCTTTAACCAACGCCTCAGTTTCCTCACCTGTTTGTTGGGAAGCACAGTGTGTATGTACCTGAGGATTACGTGAGGTTTATGCAAAAGAGGTAGACATTATATTGTGTGTTTGCTGACCAGGCTGCCAATTAGAGTTAGCTGATGTCTCCAGGACTTGAAGCAGGGCCCTGCCTGGTGTGGGCATTTGATCTGCCAGATCCTCTGACAAGAGTGATTACAGCAGGATCATCCAGGACTGGCTCCTTGTAACTTCTCTGAAGCAAGTGGGAATTCAAGCAAACGTTGCTTAGATGACCATTGATTTTAACGGGCATCATCACACAAAAAGGGGAAGGGAGGTACCTGTGTGCCAAGCAGTGAAGCGATCCAGCTGGTAGAGGCAGAAAAAGCACGCACACATCGCCCTGGGGTGAAGCTTGGAAGCCTGTAGGCCAGTCCCCCAGAATTTCACCGTGAGATGCTGTTACTTTATCGTTGGTGACGCGTGGCTTTTGCTCAGGGAGCCAGTGCACTGCAGTCCTGGTTGGGAAGGGATCAGAAAGTAAGGTGGTAGGCAGCTTGATTCTGATTCTGGGATAGGTTATTTCACCAGCTTCCTCTTACAAATGTTGGGTTCTTCGTTTTGGATTTATTTATTTTTTAGTGTCTATAACTGGGACTTCCCTGGTGGTCCAGCGGTTAAGACTCCACTCTCCCAGGGCAGGGGTTTGAGATTCAATCTCTGGTCAGGGAACCAGATCCCACATACCACAACTAAGACCTGGGGCAGCCAAATTACTCTAAATAAATAAAATTGAAAAGCAGAAGACGTCTAGTGGGAGTTAGGACTTTCACCAACAGTGATAACAGGCCACCTTCCTCAGGGTGAGTGGACACCATGTGAGGAGCTGAAATACCCTTCCCTCATCAGCAGGAATGAGGAGGTCCCCTTCTTGAGCATCAGAGCAGTCCAAGTTGGGGATCTGGGCTTCTACTCTGCCTACAATACCAAGGCTGCAACTCCTTTTCCTGGCTAGAGAAAGTCAGCAAAAACAGAAGGCATTCATCAAGATCCAGAGTCTCGTAGTTTAGCATGAGAGGTGCAGGTTTCATTCAAAAATCTCTTGTCATATAACAAGGATTTCAGCTGTGCAGTTACTAAAATCTAAACCAGAAAAGAAAATGTCAAGAAATTTTCATGTGATTGTTGAAGTAAGTACTTAATCCTATAAGTCATTTAGATAGGAAAAAAATCCTACCGGTTATAGTCATTGGTTGTTTACTTCAGTGTGTTGCAAGAAAGTAGGTAAAGCTTTATGATTATTAAGCCTTGAACTTGATGCTGTGTGAAACATAGAGCCCTGGTGATGGGAGCTTGGGAAGAGAGTGAAAGGAACTCGTTACCCAGAGAACCTTAAAGTAGTAACTTTGAATCGTGAGACTAAAGAGTCCAGGCGTACAATGGGGCCTGTAAATGCTGACATTTTTCCAGAAATACCTGGAAAATAAAGCTAGCAAGATTCTTGGAGGTAGGAATAGTTTTTAGCTTTTATTGGAGAAGGAAGCAAATTATATAGTAATAGTTGCTCATGTCCATAAAAAATTAAAAATGCTTTAAAAAATCTTAAACATTTCTAAAAAAAAAATCTTAAACATTTCTATCTCTAGTATTATATTGTTGCTGATGAGCCACAGATTTGGGGGTGTCATTTGAAAATCTTTAAAGATGGAAACAATGACATTCTTCAGTAAAGAAGATAAAAAGTACCATTAATTCCTTAAATAATTCACAGTACATCACTCCTCTCCCCCAGGTCCAGCACCCTTTAGCATTCATGTATCAGTAAAAAGGTACATGATTAATGGATAACATGTTTAGTTGTATAACTGAGTTTGTCTCCCTTTGATTTCCTGAGAAGGAAAACAGCAATTAGATGTGTTTACTTAAGGGGAAGGAGTAACTGAATGCTCATTGAAGGGCTGGAAGAGTATTTGAAAGAGCAATGGGTTGGCATGGGTACACTAGTGTGTACAAAATAGGGCTTCCCTAGTGGCTCAGACAGTAAAGAATCCACCCGCAATGCAGGAGACCCAGGTTCGATCCCTGGGTCGGTAAGATCCCCTGGAGAAGGGCGCAACCCGCTTCAGTGTTCTTGCCTGGAGAATCCCATGGACAGAGGAGCCTGGCGGGCTACGTACAAAAGGTTGCAGAGTCAGACACAATCGAAGCAACTTAGCACGCATTAATGTATGAAATAGCTAACTAATAAGAACCTACTGTATCTCACAGGAAACTACTGAGTGCTCTGTGGTGACCTAAAACGAAATCCAAAGAAGAGTGGATCTATGTACACATATAGCAGATTCACTTTGCTGGACGTCAGAAACTGACACAACATTCTAAAGCAGCTAGACACCAATAAAAATTAAAATAGTAAAAGCTGAGACCTGAATTTAAAAGAGGAGCAACACTTTATGTAAGCTTTCAGTTCTGCAGATGCTTCTGCCCACCCAGAATGCTCTATAAAACCTTCACTCTTGTTCTCCTAGTGATGAGCCTTCCTGAATTCACCACATAAACTTCTTTTTTAACCACATAAACTTTTAATGAGTGACCTATTTGCAAAACTCTCTTCCGGATTAGCAAATACAAGCTGATAGAAACTTTTACCTTGTAACTTTTCTCCTGTATTTCTCCCATCTGAACTTTACCAAGGTAGGAATCTTTGTCTCACAAACAGCCCCCCCCACACACAATGGCGTTAAACTCTTAAGCAAAAACCAAAGCCAAACCCAAGCCACACACACAACCCCTCCCTCCAAAAACAACTCCCCAGCATTCACAGCGGCCATCTACAGCATTTTTGTACTGTGATTTTTCTGAGTGAAATGAATTAGGCACGTTGGCATTGAAATATAGTATCTGCTTTAACCTAAATAGGCATTTTAGATAAAACAAAAACTTTCTATTCAATACTAGAGCTTACCTAATTGTTGAAGGAAGGACAAAGTAATGCATGATGATACTTAGAAGCAAAAGGAATAAAGACCTAAATATTGATTTAAAGTAAGCAACTAGAACTGTTAATGCTATTATCCATTTTTAAAGACAATTTTACAAATGGAGGAAATGTTTATTACTTGTCCATACAAAGCAAGGCCTCTTAACTCTCCATGTTATTTCCTTCTCATTGTTTGTCTTTCCTCTGGAATTTACATACAAGATGTAAACTAAATTCAAATCTGGAGGAATGAAGACCAAAATATGAAAAAAAATGATTATTCAATTATGTTGAATTAATAGAGCAGGCATTATTACAGTCCCTAAATGTGCATATTTATGAGAAAGGGCAGTACAATAAAAACAAAGTACTTGGCAATTCTTTTTGTTGTTCTTTAGATACTTTTCAAATATTGAAACCCCAGCAAACAATACAAGTATAATTGACTATGTCATTAAAAAGCTATAATGGTCTGAGAAAAGCAGCTATTTCCCCATATACTCTTTAGAGAATAAGAATAAATACCTTTTCAAGAAGAAACTAATGTGCCCTTATATTAGAAAACCTCAATGCTCTTTTTAAAAATTCCAGCAAAATTTAAAATTACATATTTCTGGGAAAAAAAATCAGAATCTCATTGTTTTGATATGCTTTCCATTTTGACACTTTCCACCCAGGTCTCGACCTCATGCAGAGTGCCTACAGGTTTTCAGGCAAGTGGTGTTTTCTTTTTTTTCTTAATGATAGTTTACCCTAAATTTGAATTCTATACAGTTGTCATAATTATTATTTGTGATAGTTTTAATAATTTCATTTATGGGAATTTATCACATGGAAAACATTCAACTGAAGAAAAAAGTTCTTTATAAAGATGTTCATGGTAGCCTTACAGGTGATAATAAAATGATGACTGTGATCACTGTCCAGCAGTGATAACGCATGGCCTATAAACTGTACAGAATATGACCTCAGAGCTTTTTTCAGCAGTAGCCAAAAGGATCAAGGTTCTGATTGTGGCTCTTCGGTCAGCTCCGGGGACCCTAATAGTCAAGCTGACTGTCATAGCAGCTTGAATAGTCTTACAGCAGTGCCTTCTGTCTTACGTCTTGAACAAAAAATTCACTTGACTGACAGAATGGGAGGAGAAGACTCATGAATAAGAGAGCCCCAGGGATGGCCCAGCCATTCATTGGCATTGAGAGCAAAACAGAAGTGAAACACTCCCCCAAATTTGGCAGTGCCACAGGCAGAGATGAGTTGACAAGTTGTAGACATTGTTCTTTCCCATCAAGCTCTCCCTTAAGGAAGCACCCTTGTGTGGAGCTGACCTCAGTCACCCGGCTCTGGAATCCAAATTAGGAGAAAGTAACCTGATAGGAAAAGAGTGCAGAGGCACTGGGCTAAACTGCATTGAAACCCTAGATGCAGGCAGCCTGGGTGAGGCTGGTCCCATAGAGGCCACATATCCAGCTCCCAGTGCAAACTGTAAATGTTCTTTGATAGAAAGAGCCAAGCATGTGACTGACACTTATGGAACCCTTGCAGTTCTGACCTACATCCATTGGATTGGCTGGACAAATTGGGACTTTGGGTCTTTGTTGGGTATGGTTGTTCTATTGGAAATATACCGAAGAAATATTCACACCCCTGTCTTTAACAAAGAACCCTCACATTATGTCAAAATTAAACTGAAAATGAAAATAACTCAGGGTTTTCATGAATAGATTTGCTGCTTATCAGTACACATTAATAAGTGTTCTATTTCACTTATTTAGGATAAGTTAAAAGAAAATCTCATACATTTTACCATATGTATTTTATCATACTTATTTTGAAATGAAATAGCAAAAATAATTGCAGAGATTCCCCCAGGTGGTCCAGTGGTGAAGATTCTGCGATTCCAATACAAAGAGCACTAGTTTGATCCCTGTTTGAGGAAATAAGATCCCACAATAAAAACAAAAAAAACAAAAAAAAAAACAAACAATAAAAACAAAAACCTTATCAATTAAAAAAATTCTTTAAAAAAAGCAACTGCAGAATTTTCTTTGGTGTAATGAGGCAAAATGTTAAATGTTAACCTATACTAAAATGTTAAATGCTAACCTATACTAAATTGTTAACCTATACTTCTTTCCTTGGCTGCCTCATGGTCATACTACATGTTCTCCAGTCAGGCAACAGGGAAGGTAATACTAAGGGTCTCGCTGGCAGGTTGTTTTTTTACCATCTGAACCACAGGGAAGCCCCCAAAAGTGGAAGTGAAAAACTTTCAGTCATGTCCCACTCTGGACTGTTGTCCATGGAATTCTCCGGGCCAGAATACTGGAGTGGCTAGCCTTTCCCTTCTCCAGGAGATCTTCCCAACCCAGGGATCGAACCCAGGTCTCCTTCATTGCAGGTGGATTCTTTACCAGCTGAGCCACAAAGGAAACCCACTAAGGGTCTCAGTGTCTGGTTATTAGAACAGCAATGCCAGGACTATCAAGTAAGGGCCTTGACTTAATGAAAAAACAAACAAACAAACCGGCAATTTTTAGTTTCATGTTCTCAAATGCACATATGACATTCATGGCAGGGGCAGTGGTTGAAAATAGAGTTTTCATTGGAAGAAAATTAGTGCCAAAAATCAGAATTCTGAAGAACCCAACTATAATTACAATATGAGCTTCCCAGGTGGCACAGTGGTAAAGAATCCACCTGCCAATACAGGAGATGGAAGAGACATAAATTCGATCACTGGGTTGGGAAGGTCCCCTGTTGGAGGAAATGGAATCCACTCCAGTATTCTTGCCTGGAGAATCCCATGGACAGAGGAACCTGGCGGGCTACTGTTGGTGTGGTTGCAGAGTTGGACACGACTGAGCACACACACACACATATGCCACAAATAAGAGGCACAGAAGAATATTGGACAGATCCAGGTAACTCCTCACCCTCAAGACTAGATAAAGTCGCCACAGTTGGGGGGATAAAGAGTAGATAAGACAGCTATGGTGAAGGGATGCACATAGTTGTCATTTATTCCTTGGTGTTTTTTGCATCAGCTGCTCTTCTGTTGAGACGTGCTGTTGCTTTGTAGTTTTGGTTGCAGCCTTAAAGATCTATGTCAGCATGTGATTGTACAGTTTTTACATGCTGCATATATATTTATTTTACATTTATATATATACTGTCTATTATTTGTAAGTATTTAGTCCTTTTGCTTCCTCCCTCCCATCTACTCCCTTTAATGCCTGGGTCTTGGACCCACCATCTCTCACGGGGTCATTTCTTCCTCTGTGGCTACAATATTCAGGGGCAGAAAAAGGGGGAGTTTCCCCTGGCATGCTTCATTTATTTGTAAAATTTTATAATTGGAGTATAATTGCTTTATGTTGTTGTGTTAGTTTCTGCTTTACGACCAAGTGAACCAGCTATAAACATACATATATCTCCTCTCTCTTGAGCCTCCCCACCCCCATCCCACCCATCTAGGTCGTCACAGAGCACAGAGCCGGGATCCCTGGGTTATATAGCAGCTTCCCGTTAGCTGTTTTACACATGGTCATGTATACATGTCAATGCTGCTCTGTCAATTCGTCCCACCCTCTCCTTCCTCCACCGTGTCCACATGCCCATTCTCTGTCTGTATCTCTATTCCGGCCTTGCAAATAGGTTCATCTGTACCGTGTTTCTCCATTCCCTGGTGGTTTTAAACCACTCTGGCGGTCCCTCACCGATGTCTCCTCACATTTCTTTGTGATTCCCAAACCAGTCACTGGAAGGGCAAGCTCATCATCACAGCTGAGCTAACAAGACGGCAGAATTATCCACCTTCCCTTGCAGCACATGCTTCCCAAAATGCAGGTTAAGGTAAGTGTCTCCAGAAGGAAGTGGAATAAGGAAAGAGGGCACTTGCCACACAAGCAGGATTATGGTTGAGATGATGTGAGATATGTGAAAGAACAAAAAAATGTAAGATATTATAGGTTGAGCACTTTGAAGTGTAAAATACGGGACATTTTCTAATTACTAGCATATCAAGTTTCAAGGATAACTGTGAACAACATTGAAATGATTAATCTTTTTGTAGAGTTGGACACGACTGAAGTGACTTAGCATGCATACATGCATTAGAGCAGGAAATGGCAACCCACTCCAGGATTCTTGCCTGGAGAATCCAAGGTACAGAGGAGGCTGATGGGCTACCATCTATGGGGTCGCACAGAGTCGGACGCGACTGAAGCGACTTAGCAGCAGCAGCAGAGATGTTCTATGAAAAGCTGACATTTGAAATATCCCTCATCTAATAACCGCTGTCCAGAATCCAGTGGAATGTGGGATTTATGGGGGGCTGTAGCAAGAAAGAAAGCTCTTGCTATTTCTGTTGCTTTACTGTTGTAAGAGGAAGTTTCATGTCCTCTGTTAGACATGGAAACTGAGATGGCAAACTAAAATTTCTGTTCTTCTCTATGACCTTGGAAAAATTAAACTTAGGAAGAAATTTCATAAGACCCTTAAGAGACTTATGTCTCTGAAAGGGAGAATTTTCCCTTTAAATACTGTCAAATTATTTTTAAAATCTGAGTTTAGATTTTAGCTTTTCTTTTTCCTGCAAATATTAACATGAACAAAAATACTGATGACAAAATTCATCCATTTGATATGTTCTAGAAAAGATTACCTTGGTCAAATAATTTGAGCAAATCATAAGCATTATACTAAATATAGTAATTCTATAATTATTAATTGGTAATAGATGGTCATATTAAGTGTAATAGACTTTCTAAATATTTATATTATCTGATATCGAGATAAAATTAGAGAGCACTTTTATATTAATAGGGTATAAAGATTTAATTTTAACATAGAAAAATATGTTTCTACTGAGAGCAATTTTATATTGTGACAAAAGACATTTTGGACACATTTCTTTTACTTTGTACTCAGAGCTGAACTTTTGGACTTGATAGTGTTTTTGTCAGTATTATGCATCCACAAAGTCTTTGATGCCAGAGTATAGAATGGAAAAAACACTAAAATTTTTATGATAGAGTTTTATAAAAGCATGGTGGCTGGGAATCAGGGATGGTGATAAAACTGAGCAACGTGAATAACTTTTCCATATGCTGTGTCCATTTAGAATTAGAGAACACAAAAAGAAAGAAATCAGATTTCTTATCATCTTTCAGTTCAGAGATTCATTTTTTTTTTTCTGGCTGCACTGTGTAGCATGTCGGATCTTAGTTCCTTAGTTCCTCCACCAGGGATGGAACCCATGCCTCCTGCAGTGGAAGTGTAGGGTCTTAACAACTGGACCATCAGGGAAGTCCATCTGTTCATAGATTCTTAGTTTTTCTTTTTTCACCTGAAGAGGAGAGGTAGAGAAAGGAATTACAGACAGAGAAAAGTAAGGGCACTGGTAAGATGGTGAGAAAAAACAATATATGTTAAAAACTCCAACAGTTCAGTGTTTCTGAGCAAAATGTCAGAGGGTGTAATGGAAGAAGAACATGGAGACTTAAGTGGCGACAGGTGAGATGGGAGCCAGATGAGCTGCAAGAGGTCAAAATATGGGAGGAGAGAGAGATTTCTGATGGATTAAATCTCCTAATAAGACAACAGGTGGTAAGTGTTAAGATTCCAGGTGGTGGGGTCTCCTGGGTGTGGATGTAAGAGACTTTGTGGAGGTTGAACAGGTACATGCTCAATACCATTCTTCTCATTCACTGAAGACTTTTCCAAATTATAGTATACTCATTGATGGCAATAATTCTAAATGGTATGTGGATGAACATTTTGAATTGTTGTGTTACAGAAAAAATATCTTGTATATCACAGATGGGACCTTTCTGGGTGTTATTACCAATAAGTAAACAATTGAAAATTAAATGATTTAAAGAGATATATTAAGTGATAGACTGAGGGTAAATGATTAGAGCAAAAATCATGAAGGTGCAATGTGAATGAAGGAGGTTGGGGAACCTTGATTTAAGAGGTGAAGTGAGGTGTTAAACAGAGAGAACCCAGGAAGGTTGAAGGGCTGGAGGGTTGTGGTGAAGGTTTGGAATAGCCACTGCATGCCTGGGGCATGGACTTCTAGAACAATGGACATATGGGTGGTGTGGGCCCAGCTGAGCCTGGAGGCATGTGACTTTTGTACTCTAGCCTATCTACAAGGCTGTACAACAGCCTCCCAGCCACCTGCAGCAAGGACAGTGAAGGCGGCATGGATCCCAGGCTGGGGTTTCGCTTGGGAGGCTTTGAGCATGGATTGGAAATGCAGGAGAATTGAGACAGACTCTGATAAAGGCATCTCTGTATTTGTCCATGTGGTGCAATTCCATTTCTGGGTATACACCCTCTTGATGAGGGTGAAAAAGGAGAGTGAAAAAGCTGGCTTAAAACTCAACATTCAAAAAATGAAAATCATGGCATCTGATCCCATCACTTCATGGCAATTAGATGGGGAAACAGTGACAGACTTTATTTTCTTGGGCTCCAAAATCACTGCAGAGGGTGATGAAAGCTGTGAAATTAAGACACATTTGCTCCTTGGAAGAAAAGCTATGACAAACCTAGACAGCATATTAAAAAGCAGAGACATTCACTTTGCTAACAAAGATCTGTATAGTCAAAGCTATGGTTTTTCCACTAGCCATGTATGGATATGAGAGTTGGACCATAAAGAAGGCTGAGCTGCTTTTGAACTGTGGTGCTGGAGTAGCCTCTTGAGAGTCCCTTGGACAGCAAGGAGATCAAACCAGTCAATCCTAAAGGAAATCAACCCTGAATGTTCATTGGAAGGACTGATGCTAAAGCTCCAATACTTTGGCCACCTGATGCGAAGAGCCGACTCATTGGAAAAGACCCTGGTGCTGGGAAAGATTGAAGGCAGGAGGAGAAGGGGATGACAGAGGATGAGATGCTTGGATGGCATCACTGACTCAATGGACATGAGCTTGAACAAACTCCGGGAAATAGTGAAGGATAGGAAAGACTGGCGTGCTGCAGTCCATGGGGTCACAAAGAGTCAGACTTAGCGACTGAACAACAGCCAGGGAGTAGTGGCATTTTTATGACCCACCAGGAGGCAGAGAAGATGAGGAACATCAACCCACACCCTATGCTCCCGCAGTGCCCTGGGGGTTGGGGTTCACCCTTTGTTCTCACTCCCTTACAGGTTGGATTAGTCTAGCCTGTGGGGAGGCTTGGCCTAATGAGGGGAGGCCTCGCTGGGCATGCCTGACCCTGGAAATCTTATAGAGGAGGCGCCACTGCTTCTTAGGGAGCTGGTGGTGAGATAGACCAACCAGCCCCTGTCTTGGAAGGCCCCGACTGGACCACATTCTCTGCAGGAACAGAGACTGAAATACAACCAGCCCTGGCATAGGACGCTGATACCCATGCTGAACCCTGTGATGGGCCAGACATTTATGATATGGCGGTGACCCACTGCTGATCTGGGGGAAACTGACATATCTTAGGAATGGGTAGGGGCTTTGGAAAAACCAAAGACAGAAAGGGAGCTTTAAAAGCTATCCCAAACAGCTGTTGAGGATCTGGTAAAAGTATTAATAACCTGAAAGCAAATGTTGTTTGACCTCATGGCTGCCAGGACCCACCTGAAAAGCAGTGTTGGTCTCCTGTGAAAACCTGACCAGTGCAGACATACCCACCTGCCCTGACCATCTCCGATGCCCCACCTGCTCCAGCAGAGGCCTCAGGGATACAGCCCTCGTCAGGGTAGGAAACCCCCACACCTGGGGTTTAGGATGCAGGCCGAGATCACCTCCAGCTGAGGGCCATTGGAGCCACAGAAGACCTCATGTTGAGGTCATTATTCCCTGATCCCCTAGAAATAAACTAAAGGTGACAGCTCTGGTTGACACTGCGGCTATCAAGGTGTGGGTTAAAAATATGTTCTGTTGATCACCAGCCCAGGTTGGATGCATGAGACAAGTGCTCGGGGCTGGTGTGCTGGGAAGACCCAGAGGGATCGGGTGGAGAGGGAGGTGGGAGGGGGGATCGGGATGGGGAATACATGTAAATCCATGGCTGATTCATGTCAATGTATGGCAAAAACCACTACAATATTATAAAGTAATTAGCCTCCAACAAATAAAAATAAATGGAAAAAAATATGTTCTGTTGCCCTTTCTCTCTCATGGCTCAAGCTCCCACACTGACTGAATGACATGCCCCTTTGTAGCACGCTTCCCTTGGATGGTAAAGAATCTGCCTGCAATGTGGGAGACCCGGGTTTGATCCCTGGGTTGGGAAGATCCCCTGCAGGAGGGCATGGCAACCCACTCCAATATTGTTGCCTGGAGAATCCCAGGGACAGAGGAGCCTGGCAGGCCACAGTCTATGGGGTTGCAGAGTCGGACACGGCTGACCAACACTTTGTAGTACACGAGTGCCCGGTCGGCCAGCCCACTGTCTCTAGAAATGGGGGTGCTCCTAGGCCCTGTGTTGGATGAGGATTCTCCAGATGCCCACTCCCCATTCCCCTGCAGCCCATGGGGGTGGGGGAAGCTCCTGCTGATGCCTGGTGTGTGATGATCTAGCGGGGCAATCTGTCTTCCATGGACTGCAGACTCTATTAGCCCAACAGTGACACCATCTGGATGGAAACAGGAATGAACCACAGCAGCCCATGGGCTGAGCTGAGTGGTCTGGGTGGTGCTCACTCGGGAGTCCTGGCCCTAACCCTTGGCACTGATAGCTGGGCTGTTTTAAAGGGGTGAACGCTATGGCTAGGACAGTGGGAAGCCAAGGGACAGATGATTGTGAATAAGCCCTTGTGGGGTCAGAATGTGTGGAAAGACACACTCATGCTCCCTTGCCCTGGCTCATAAGATGCTCTGCTGTGTGCTTAGTCGCTCAGTTGTGTCTGACTCTTTGCAACCCCGTGGACTGTAACCCACCAGTCTCTGTCCATGGGATTCTCCAGGCAAGAATACTGGAGTGGTTGCCATGCCCTTCTCCAGGGGTTCTTCCCAACCCAGGGATTGAAACTTCTGAGGCTCCTTCATGGGCAGGCAGATGCTTCACCACTGAGCCGCCTGGGAAGCCCACCATGTACGAATCCCCTTATCAAATTGATGATGACCAAGGATCACATTTCAAAAGTCATGATAGGAAAGACTGGGTAAAAGAACATGACGTTGAAGGGGTTCCACCTCCTTCAAAGAAAAGAAAAAAACACTCTTCTGATTCTTACCATGGATCACTGTCTATATGCTGAGAACATCGTGTCCCATCGTGCTGGGAAAGGCGTGAATCCACTAGAACATTCGATGGGATGTCCCACTGGGATGGATGGGTTACTTTGCACCCTCAGGTGAGGGGGAAGCACTCAGTCATTACTGGGATCCTGTTGTCTTGCGGCAAATGGGACCTGCTGAGATGCTATCTACCTGGAATGGCACGTAGCACCACTGAGAGAAGGTGGGAGTCCTCCTCTGGCCTCCCTGCCCCAGTGCTCCCCTCACAGTGCTGCCTTCCCAGCCAACGTGGAGGGTCTGTACAACCGGGTAGATGTCTAAATCTGTGGTCCCATGGACATCTAAGGATCAGGCCACAAGTGTAATATATATATATAATAGATAATTAATTTTATTTTTGGCTGTGCTGTCTCTATTGCTGCACAGGCTTCTCTCTAGTTGGGGTAAGTGGGAGCTACTCTTTGTTGCAGTGTGCAGATTTCTCACTGCAGCGGCTTCTCTCTTGTTTCAGAGCACAGGCTCTAGGGCACATGGACTTCAGTATTTGCAGCAAAAGGGCTCAGTAGTTGCAGTTCCTGGGCTCTAGAGCACAGGCTCAGTAGTTGTGGCCTATGGGATTAGTGGCCCATGGGAGTTCACATGCTCCACGGCTTGTGGGATCCTCTCAGACCAGGGATTGAACCTGTGGCTCCTGCATTGGCAGGCAGATTTTTTTTTACCCCTGAGCCACCAGAGAAGCCCACAGAAGTGTAATTCTTATAGAAGTGGAAGACCTTCCCGTACAAGTTCCTACTAAAGATCTGTCTTTTCAGCATTAGACTTCTGCTCCTCTTATGGTGTTTGGTCATGGAATGGGTCAAGGATGGAAATACCTTTCTACGGGGGGGCCCAGTTGTGTGCCTGGCAAAGGAATTGATCCATCTATTGGGTATGTGGGCGGCTGCCCCCTCTCGCTGGTCAGGATGGTGGCTATCACCCCCCCAGGAAGGGGATTGGAAAGCACTAAAGCAGAACATAAGGGAAGAACAAGCTGGGACAAGCATGCTTAATTCATCTGGTGTTACCCATGCTGATCTGGACACCTGGCCTGTGACACACGCTATCACTGTGTCTGGGTATTCATTTTCTGTCAGTCAAACTACACCGGCAGCCCATCAAATGGCTGACCAACAGAGTCCTAAAAATACCACCACCAGCGCCGTGGGTAGCTACACAGATTTGGGATACGTTTCATGTCACTCATCCAGCTAATAGGCATTTGAGCCCCTGGGCACCCCTATGTTGGGGATAGAACAATCATGCTATAAAAATAGCCAACCTAATTGCATGAGGAATAGGGGATGGATATCACTGGAACCTTGCAATCATTCTGTCACATCAGAGGACAGTGGCAGGTGTGGCAGTGATTGGCTGCGCTGCCCACGCCTGGGTATATATTGGGTCACTCCCAGAGGGACTCTGGTTACATGGCACAAATCTTTGGCTGTGGCTTCCACCTGGGAGGTTAGCCTGATGCTCCCTGGGTTTTCCCTGGGCACAGGAGAGAACCCACCCCATAGTAACAAACACTGCCAACCTCCCTCTCCTCGAGGCCAGATGAGCATGTTTTGTTTACCACGAGTACGATCATTTGGCCACAGACTTTGTCCCTTCTGCTGGCCTGGAGCAAGACTTAAATGAGAGCTGGCAAAGCCTGTCATTACCGAGTACTGAAATCTCTAATGAGAAAAGCTGTCCTCCCAAACAGGGTGGACTTGGACGTTATACAGCCCTGGAGGAGGCATCTGTGTCATGATCTAAACAGACTGTTGTGTGTTCACACCCGATGACTCTGCTAATGTGTCAACTTTATTAAGTCACACGAGTGCACAAGTGAACGCTCCAAATGAGCCGAAACCTGGCCTAGGGCACTTGCAAAAACAGTAGTTTGGATGATGAGGCTTTTTTTTTTTTTTAAGTCTTCATTGAATTTGTTACAATATTGCTTCTGTTATATGTGTTGTGTTTTTTTTTTTTGCCTCGGAGGCGTGTGAGATCTTGGCTTTCTGACCAGGGATCGAACCAGCCCCTGCATTGAAAGGCAAAGTCTGAATCACTGGACTGCCTGAGAAGTCCTGATGAGACTTATAATAGGAAAGCATGTGACTTATTTTGGGAATCATTATCTTAACCTGTGTCTTCTCCTGCATCTGCCTGTATTGTTGCTGCCTCCAGTGCAGCCAGAGAGTCACCAAATTAGTGAAACCCCTTGATGACCGCTCAGGTGAAAATTGTGGGGGGGATAAAAGGGGGCGTGTAAAACTGTAAGGGCCAGTCGTGGGGGTGGTGTGACCGCTGGTTCACCCTTGAGCTGGATCCGGACAGGGGGAGGCTCTTCCCCTCCTTCCGCCCATGTCCCGTGAATGTACATTTCACCTACCGTTCCCACGCTGGGAGCCATTTTCAAGGACACAGCCTTGAGAGAGAGCAGTGTGTTGTTGAGACTGTCTGGATGCACACCTAATTGAGCCCCCTTGAGAGCTGGACTGTGAAGAAAGCTGAGCACCGAAAAATTGATGCTTTTGAACTGTGGTGTTGGAGAAGACTCTTGAGAGTCCCTTGGACTGCAAGGAGATCCAACCAGTCCATCCTAAAGGAGATCAGTCCTGGGTGTTCATTGGAAGGACTGATGCTGAAGCTGAAACGCCAATGCTTTGGCCACTTCATGCGAAGAGTTGACTCATTGGAAAAGACCCTGATGCTGGGAGGGATTGGGGGCAGGAGGAGAAGGGGACGACAGAGGGTGAGATGGCTGGATGGCATCACCGACTCGATGGGCACGAGTCTGAGTAAACTCTGGGAGTTTGTGATGGACAGGGAGGCCTGGCGTGCTGCGATTCATGGGGTCGGAAAGAGTCGGACAGGACTGAACGACTGAACTGAACTGAACTAAGGCTTCTGTATAAACTGTTAAGATGCTTGGGTAGTGCAGACAGATACCCATCTTGTGGCTGCTGAAGACAAACCTCGTAAGTTCCCTTGCTTGAGAAAACTGCTACCTACCTACCTGGGGTGGGCTGCCTGCTTCTTGGGTCTCTCCCTGTATCTTCATGTTCGGCACCCATTTTGGATATCGTTGGGATGCCGAGTTTGTGAACCAACACCTAGAATAGCCAAGTTTGCAGAGACAGAAAGTAGAACAGAAGTTACCAGGGCCAGGGGGCACAGATGGGGAGTTATTTGGGATGGAGTTGCAGTCTGGGATGGTGAAAAAGTTCTGGAGGTAAATGGTGGTGATGTTTACATGATATTGCAAACAGAGGTAATGCTGTTGAACTGCACACTTAAAAATGGTTAAAATGGCAAATTTTATATTACATACATTTTATCATCATAAATACTCGAGGCCATGAATGTATTCGTTCAATGAGAAATAAACGATATGGTAACACAGGGCTTGATGTTTTTAACATCTGGCCCCCCGAAACAGCCCTGACCCCTCTGAGGGTTTCACAAGCTCCTTCGGGAACTTAACTCCATTTTTCAGTTGACTCCTCTCTCCGAGGGACTCAAAATCAAGCCCGGGGTGTGTTACCAATGCCAATCTTCATTCTGTATCACTTTCTCTGCTCAGGAGCATCCGTCCACTGAAAGTATAACCTCTGCCTCCTCTTTAGGTACTTTTCTGTCCCACCATTGCAAGAAAAGCCAGGAGACCACATATCAATGAGGTTTTTTTTTTTTTCGTTTATTTTTATTAGTTGGAAGCTAATTACTTTACAATATTGTAGTGGTTTTTGTCATACATTGACATGAATCAGCCATGGATTTACATGTATTCCCCATCCCGATCCCCCCTCCCACCTCCCTCTCCACCCAATTCCTCTGGGTCTTCCCAGTGCACCAGGCCCGAGCACTTGTCTCATGCATCCAGCCTGGGCTGGTGATCTGTTTCACCCTTGATAATTTACATGTTTCGATGCTGTTCTCTCGATGCTGTTCTCTAGATGTACAGAATAGAATTTTGGACTCTGAGGGAGAAGGCGAGGGTGGGATGTTTCGAGAGAACAGTGTCAATGAGTTTTAAGAGGTGCTCACAGGGGTCACTAACTCCCCACTTCAGGATCCAAGCCTGAGCCAGGAATTGTTGCCGAAATTTGACCTCTGTGTACCCACGTGGGTTCAAATCTTGGAGACAGAGCTTTGGGTGAAATAAAAATAGTGTTATTAAAAAACCTTTTTTTGGCCACGCCAAGTGGCATGTGGGATCTTCTCCAACCAGAGATTGAACCAGTGCACCCTGCATTGGGAGCACAGAGTCTTAACCACTAGACTGCCAGAGAAGTTCCCAAAATAGATTTATTGCCAAGCAGGGAGTCCAGAGTAGCTAGTGCTTTAAAGACTTGAACTCTCCCAAAGGCTTTCAGGGAAAGGTTTTTTAAAGATAGGGTGAGGAAGAGGGGTTTGGGGGTGTGTTATCAGCTCATGGACATTCTTCTGACTGGTAGGTGGTGAAGTAATTGGGAGTCACCATCATCAAGTTACTGGTTCCAGCTGGTCTGGGGTCTATGTGTTTGTGGACAGCATACAGTTAATTTCTTCCACCTGGTGGGGGCTTCAGTATCTGCAAAACAGCTCAAAGGACATGGCTCAGAATATTACTAGAGCCCTTGAAAGTGAAAGTTGCACAGTTGTGTCCGACTTTTTGTGATCCCATGGACTGTAACCCACCAGACTCTGCCCATGGGATTTCCCCAGGCAAGAATACTAGAGAGAATTGCCATTCCCTTCTCCAGGGGATCTTCCCGACTCAGGGGTCAGACCCAGGTCTCCTGCATTGCAGGCAGATTCTTTACCATCTGAGCCACTAGGGAAGCCCTTGAGGAGGAACTAAAGGTCCTTGAGTTTGTTTAATGGCTACATTATTATTGTTTTGTCTTGCTTGACTATTTCCCTTTCATTCTGCATTTTCTAACTTCTCTGATTAAGTTTGTTCTATGAGTAAAGTTTTTCTACAGACAAAAGGCAGGCAGA
Organism: Cervus canadensis; assembly: GCF_019320065.1. Classification (NCBI taxonomy): domain Eukaryota; kingdom Metazoa; phylum Chordata; class Mammalia; order Artiodactyla; family Cervidae; genus Cervus; species Cervus canadensis. The sequence goes on along the minus strand of NC_057394.1, from coordinate 32,686,612 downwards.
GATCATGGGTGGGAGGGTCTATTCCGGGAAGGCCTCATAGTGTCCTGCTGAGTTGTAGAAGGACTCACCAGTGTAATAAAAAAGATAGATCGTATTATTCTGAAATTAACTGTTTACCTTGCGTTTATTCCCCTTAAAGGAAGCTAGTAGAAGGGAGGGCACTGATTCAAGTGTGTATATTCCTAGCCTCTGGGCTTCTCTGGTGGCTCAGATCGTAAAGAATCTGCCTGAAATGTGAGAGACCGGGCTTCGATCCCTGGGAGGGGACGATCCCCTGGAGGAGGGCATGGGAACCCACTCCAGTATTCTTGCCTGGAGAAGTCCATGGACAGAGGAGCCTGGTGGGGTCCATATGATCGCAAAGAGTCGGACACGGCTGAGCAACTAACACACACACATTACTAGCCCCTGACACTGTGCCAGACACATAGGAGTAGGTGTTCAGTGAATTTTTTCAGCTGGAGATATTCAAGACAATTAAACCAATTTAACATTTAGTTACACCTCTATTAGTTATCTATTGCTGTGTAGCAAATTACCTGAAACTCAATGGTTTAAAGTAAAATTAATCATATATTATCTTTTACAATGTTGCTGAGTCCAAATTTTAGGCATAGCACAGGAGAAATGGCTCTATGATGGCTGGGGGCCCCAAGGCAAGGCTCAGAGGCTGGGGGCTGGAATTGTCCGAAGGTTCATTTGTTCACATGTCTAGTCCTTGACAGTGGGTCACCACACGTGGCCTTTCCATGTGGCCTGGGCTTCTTCCCAACATGTTGGCTGGGTTTCAAGGGTAAGTATTCTAAGAGACAGAGAGAGAGAGAGAAAGCCTTGTATAACTTACCTTCAGAAATCACACTACATCATTTTTGTAACATTTAGGATAGTTACAAGGTGTGTCTGTGTTCAAGGAAAGGGAAGGTAGACTCTAACAGAGGCATGTCAATGTCACTTTGTACGAAGAGTGTGGGAGATGGGTTTGTGAATTACACATGCCACAGTGGCTCAGAATCTGCCCACAATGTGAAGAGACCTGGGTTCGATCCTTGGGTTGGGAAGATCCTCCGGAGGAGGGCATGGCAACTCTCTCCAGTATTCCTGCCTAGAGAATCACCATGGATAGAGGAGCCTGGCAGGCTCCATGTGGTCACAGAGTGGGACACGATCAAGGGACTAAGCCCAGCACACAACAGCACAATGTCTATAATGGGTCAGGTACCGTGTTAATGCTTTTTCCCTTTAGAATATCTACTTCAGCTTTTTTAGTAAAGAAATCAATGATGGCAACATTCTTTTGCTCTGTTCTTCTACTTCAAGTTCCTGTAAATGTAAAAAAGCAGAATATAATTGGCTGTCTTTTTCATGACTCAAGGTTGATTTCCTTATTAATATGCTTGTTCAACAAATATTGATTTGAGCACCAACAGCTAGATGCTAAGTTAGGTGCTAAGGAGAGAGGTGAATGAAACAGAATTGGTTTCTACCCAGGTGGCCTGGTTGGTGGTGGATGAAAGCCTTGTGACCATTAATTTATTTATGTGTAGATTCTACACCAAGTCATCAAATAATAGTCATAGATTGATATGACTTTCATGAAGGCCACCCTTCTTTCTTGGTAGGGCCATGGCAACCAAGTGGCTGACCATTCTAATTTTAAAACTATCCAGGGAATAAGAGACAAAGTTCCTGATGATAAAGGTTTATGGCAATTTAAGCTCATTTTTCTTTTGCCTAGTTTTTTGTGAAGCCACAAAACTAGTCAGGTCTCTCTTTACAAACACTCGTTACACATTAAATAGTTGTTATTGATCACTTGTTATCTCTTTGCTTTTCTGGCTAATTTTTCTCAACTTTTAACTTTTCCTTAAGGGGTAATTATCTATTTTGTAAACATTTAAATATCTTGTCTTCTTCCTGTAGGGAAATTCAAACTGTACACAGAATTTTGGATAAAGTCAAGAAGGCAAGAAAGTGCGAGGTTAACTTGCGGGCCTACAAATGCTGTATTTCTGTGAGTACACACTGATAATGCTGACTTCTAATGTGGTGTACCGTATTGTTTGTACTTACATTGAAGTTTCTTGACTCTGATTCCTCTTCCTTGTAATGTAGCTCCCAACTCATGTCTGTAACCTTGCTCTAGTTTGTGCTCTGTTCTTTTAAAAAAGTTTTTTGTTTTTATTGAAATAGAGTTGGTTCACAATATTGTATTAGTTTCATGAATATAGCAAAGTGATTCAGTTATATATATATTTTTTCAGATTATTTTCCATTATAGGTTATTACAAGGTATTGAATATAGTTCCTTATGCTATGCGGTATATTCTTGTTGTGTATCTACTTTGTGTACAGTGGTTTGTGTTTTTTAATCACATACTCCTGGTTTATCCCCTCCCCTGCCCATCCTTTTTCCTTTGGTAATCACAGGTTTGTTTTCTATTTCTGTGAGTCTATTTCTGTTTTATGTATAATTTCATTTGTATTATTTAGATTCCCTATGTAAGTAATATCATATACGTCTTTCTGTTTTACTTAGTATGATATTCTTTAGGTCCACCCATGTTGCTGCAAATGGCAATATTTCATTCATTTTTATGACTGAGTAATATTCCGTTGTGTAAATATCTCCACCACATCCTAAACCAATCACCTGTCAATGGGCACTTGAGTTGCTTTCACATGTTGGCTACGGTGAACAGTGCTGCTATAAACATTGGGGTACGTGTGTCTTTTCGAGTGAGAGTTTTCACCTTTTCAGTATGTATGCCCAGGAGTCACATTGCTGGATCATATAGTTTGTGCTTTGTTCTAAAATGTCTATGTTAATCTCTTATCATCAGAATTAACATCTTAAATGAAATTACTGGGATCCTATTTTCTTGTTTTGATATTTTAACTATTTTAGCATTCTTCCTGACCTGGGCTTGAATGTTTGAAATTAATGTGTTTAGAGAAAGCTGTTCTAAATACCCTTGGAACTAGTATCATTCATTTAGCATTACTGAACTCCTATTATGTGCTAGGCACTGTGCCAAGTTGCAGAGATCTGATGCCCAGTAAACAGGCATGATCCCTGCCTTCTCAGAATCTAGTGTCTGGTCAGAGGGCTAGACTTAATCAACTGAGTTACATACCAAGAAAATGCTTGCTTAATAAGACACAGAATTGTGTGTTATTATAGAAAGATGTTATGCAGAGATGTTGGACATTTTAGTTAAATGAAATTTTGATTTTTGGACAGTTTTAGATTTACAGAAAAATTGAGAAGATACTACCAAGCATTCATTCTTGTCTACTTGGCATGCAGTTTCTTCTGTTACTGACATCTTATATTCATATGGTATATTTGTTACAGTTCATGCACCACTGTTGATACATTATCAAAGTCCATCATTTATATTTATATGTTTATTTTAATGTATTTATTTTTAATGGAAGGATAATTGCTTTACAATATTGTATAGGTTTCTGCCATACATCAGCATGAATCTGTCATAGGTACACATATGTTCCCTCCCTTTTGAACCTTTCTCCCACCTCCCACCCCTTCCCACCCCTCTACGTTGTTCCAGAGCCCCAGTTTGAATTCCCTGAGTCATACGGCAAATTCCCATTGGCTATTTATTTTACATACAGTAGTGTATATGCTTCCATGCTCCTCTCCATTTGTTCCACCCTCTCCTCCTTCCACCTGCTCATGTCCATAAGTCTGTTCTCTATGTCTGCATCTCCATTGCTGCCCTGCAAATAGGTTCATCAGTACCATCTTTCTAGATTCCATATATATGTGTTAATATATGTTTTTCTTCTCTTTCTGACTTACTTAACTCTATGATAGGCTCTAGGTTCATTTACCTCCTTAGAACTGACCCAAACGTATTCTTTTTTATTCCATTGTACATGTGTACACATGTATGTTGTACATGCGTACATGTGTATTCCATCGTACATGTGTACATGTGTATGTTGCACATGTGTACATTGTATGTTGCACATGTGTATATGCGTATTCCATTGTACATGCCTACATGTGTACATGTGTATGTTGTATGTGTGTACATGTGTATTCCATTGTACATGTGTACGTGTGTACATGTGTATTCCAGTGTACACATATACATGTGTACACATGTACATGTGTATGTTGTACATATGTATTCCATTGTAGATGTGTACATGTGTTGTCATGCATGTGTACATGTGTATTCCATTGTACATGTGTACCACAACTTCAAAGTCCATAATTTCTTCAGATTTCCGTAGCTTTCACCTCATGACCTTTTCCATCTAGATTCCACCTAGAACACCACAGTAGCTTTAATCATCATGTCTCCTTAGTCTCCTCTAGGCTGAGATGGTTTCTTAGACTTTCCCTGTCTTTGCTGACCTCAACAGTTTTGCAGAGTGCTGGTCAGGTGTGTGTAGAATGTCCCTCAGTTGGAATTTGTCTGTTTTTCTCGTGATTAGCCTGGGGTGATGGGTTTTGGGGAGGCAGACCACAGAGGTAAGGTGCCGCTCTCATCACGCCCAATCAAGGGCACATACTGCCCGATCTCCCAGAACTGGCTGGCCCCATCCAGCTCTTTAGCCCCAAGGGTGGCTGCTCTTTCTGGTCCCTTTGAAGCTGCTCACCTGCCACCAGGGGTGCTGCCCTGTGTGTGTATGTTGTCATTCAGTCACTCAGTCATGTCTGACTCTTTGTGACCCCATGAACGGCAGCACACCACACTTCCCTGTCCTTCACCATCTCCTGGAGCTTGCTCAAACTCATGTCCATTGAGTCAGTGATGCCATCCAACCATCTCATCCTCTGTCATCCCCTCCTCCTGCCTTCAATCTTTCCCAGCATCAAGGTCTTTTCTAGTGAGTTGGCTTTTAGCATCAGGTGACTGAAGTATTGGAGCTTTAGCATCAGTCCTTCCCATGAATGTTCAGGGTTGATTTCCTTTAGGATTGACTGGTGTGATATCCTTGCAGTCCAAGGGACTCTCAAGAGTCTTCTCCAACACCACAATTCAAAAACATCAGTTCTTCAGTGCTCAGCCTTCTTTATGATCCATTTCTCACATCCATACATGACTACTGCCCTGTGTGTATAGAGGTGAATTTGGTGTCGGGGAAACTCCCACTTTGAAATCCACAGATGTCTTTGGAGCAGATCCCCTCTTCCTGTCAGTCACCCTGGCCCAGCCTCTGAGCTGCTCCCTAGAGTCGATGGGACGGGAAAGTGGAGACACTGCAAATGTGAAAGTGACATCTGAGAATCTCCTCCGGGTGTTCCACCTCTGGCCTCTTTCTAGGTTCTGCTTAGGGGCCAAGCCTCACTCTCTCTCCCCCATCACAGAGAACAAGAGTTTGTTCTCTTCTGGAGGAGAGAGAGCTTCTCCACTTCATCCTGGTGGAGAGTGGGACACTGGTCTCCCCTGATCTCCCACAGTGGGGAGGGAGCATCCTGGATCCTGTTCTCTGCTCCAAGTGGGGGCCCTGGAGGGACCGGCCTGGCAGTTCTTGGCGCTCTGTGTTCCCAGAGGCGGGGGAGGCTGGAGTGAGGAACCTGAGGTAGGAGAAGGCTTGCCAGGTGGAGTCAGGGAGGCCTGGTCTCTGCTCCGGAGGCCTAGGACTTCACCTCCACCTCCACTGTATCTGCTAGACCCTTATGAAGGAGCCTGCTTCTCTCCTCCCCTCCTCCCACCAGAAAGAGGTGCATCCTCTCTACGTGACATATCTCAGTTGACATTGACCTTGACCAGCTAGTGGTCAAGGCTCTGTCAGTTTCCCCACAGTACAGTTACCCCCATGCTCCCATGCCATCCTCCTGGAAGGTCATCACCATGTACTGCCCACATGTATGGAGTGGGCAGTTCTCTTCCACCTCCCTTGAGTATCTCCATAAATTATTTGGAATTTTTCTGCATGATGGATTTGTCTTCTCTCCCCTAAAAAGTTTATGTTCATAACCAGTGTGGTCATTTGCAAGCTATGTGACCTCTGGTGAGCTGCTTAACCTTGATGAATTTGTCTCCTTATCTTTATTTTTTTTAAAATTAATTTATTTATTTTAATTGGAGGCTAATTACTTTACAGTATTGTAGTAGTTTTTATCATACATTGACATGAATCAGCCATGGGTGTACATGTGTCCCCCATCCTGAACCCCTCTCCCACCTCCCTCCCCATCTCCTTATCTTTAAAATCTGTCTTCCACAAAAATTTTTGAGACATGGAAGTCCAGAATGCTTTGTGCTTTATGAACTGTGACTCTACGGGGATCTTAGTCATTGTTTATCTTAGTTCAGATTTCTTGTCCCCCGAGGCAGTCTTTCCTGGAGGTTATCTGCGTGGTGCTCCCCGCCACCTCCAGCTCTGGGAGGGGTGAGGGGACAGTGGACCAGCCGTTGGTGGAGAAGGGTCTGTGGTTTCAGGGTGTGGCTGCTGGTTGGGGACCCAGACCCTCGGGCCCTGGTCGGAAGTTCTGCATGGCTTGAAATTCTTCACCTTCCTGCCAGGAAAGCCCCTCACCTGGGTGATGGCTGTGGTTAAGATTACCCAACAGCAAGCCGTTTCAGGACTGTGAACTGGGTCAGAGGTATGAGGAAGAGAAGGGCTTTTTCTAATCGGGGAACAGACAGGGTGCATCTGGGTCCCAGAATTTCAGTCGAGGCTGCCTCCCCTCCTCTTTCGAGCATCCTCCTTTTCTCTGCTCCTCCCTGAGACTCTCTTAGGAGGATTTTTGCTTTCACTTCTGTGCAAGTTCCTCACGCGGTTGCCCGTTGTGATTGGAACGATTGTCTTTATAAAGACACTTGAAAGTCAGGTTGGAACAAGGCACGGTCTCTGCAGAGGATGTTAAGCATGTTGACTGGAAGCCTGCCTGCCAGGACAAGATCCCTCTGCGAACACCACACACAATCTGCTATTGTCTCCGGGGATGAGACGGTGCCAACAAAAAATGCGAAGTTCCAGCCAAGAGGAGGAATCCTGCCTTAACTGCTTCACCACTAAGAGTCATTACGGGAAGGGATTGTGAGTGTGTGCGTGCGCTCGGTCATGTACGACTCTTTGCGACCCCATGGACTGTAGCCCACCAGGCTCCTCTGTTCATGGAATTTTCCAGGCAAGAATACTGGAGTGGGTTGCCATTTCTTGCTCCAGGGGAACTTCCTCACCCAGGCATCAAACCCTTGTCTCTTGCATCTCCTGCATTGGTGGTGGATTCTTTACCAGCTGAGCCAGTAGGGAAAGAGAAGGCAAAACCCCTGTCCTTGGTTTAAAGCCTGCAGACACCAGAGCACAGATGGGACCGCAGCCGAGCCTGTTAAGTGTCCTGGTACCATGGAGCTAGTGGTTCCCTCGCAGATGGGCACTGGTCAGCATCAGAGCCTCGCCTCTGTTCTGAGCTTGCCTGATGCTGCCAGTGGGGAAAGTCAGTGCCCCCTCACCTACTTTTCCACTTTCTTATTGTGGTCCCAGAAGTGTTCCTCAGGGCTAACCCTGTGCCAGGACTGTGGGGGTAAGTTTGGGGTAGCCGCATAGCTTTTTGGGCACCTTAAGGGGAAAGGATAAAATGCAATATGCAAGGAAGGACCTCGGGAAGAAGAAACAAGACAGAAAAGAGCAAAGAAATTATACTGAGTTAGGTAACGGAGGTGTCTCAGGTGGTACTAGTGGTAAAGAACCTGCCTGCCAACGCAGGAGACGTAAGAGACACAGGTTTGATCCCTGAGTCAGGAAGATAACTGGGAGGAGGGCATGGCAACCCACTCCAGTATTCTTGCCTGGAGAATCCCATGGACAGAGGAGCCTGGCAGGCTATAGTTCACAGGGTCCCAAAGAGTCAAATATGACTTAGCACACACAAAGGCAGTGTCCTAATTTTTATTTGTCCTAATTTTATTAATTCTTTAATTTGCAACTTCATGAGTGTGGGGACAGTATGAGACAAAAAGGGGAACTAAAATTCTCAAAGCCCCTTCTCCCACTTTCTCCCAGCTTCTGATGAATAAAAATAAAGGGATAATAATTAATTCTACATAGGAACTCATTTTCATTTTTGTTTTGTTTATTATTTATTTAGTGTTTGGCCATACGGCATGGAATGTGGAATCTTGGTTTCCTGACCAGGAATTGAACCTGTGCCCCCTGCATTGGAAGCGCAGACTCTTAACCACTGGGCTGCCAGGGAAGTCCAGGCGAACTTTGTTTTCTTTCTTCTCACAGCCTGTGTCAAGGTTTGAGCCTCACTGCCACTCACAGGAAACTCCTCACTGCTGTTCTGAGCTTCTGTTCTTCACTTGCCCATGAACGCAGTCCATCCTCTCCTATCCTCTCATCCAGTTCGGCTTTACTATTTAAAAATTCTAGTGCTGTGTCCTAATTCAGGACTCCGGGCATTTTGGGAAATACTGGCTTCATGTGAGTAACCCCTCAGGGGTAAAGGACTGAGCCTCTGGGGCAATGGTCAGCGTTTTCCCCTTCCTTCAAGGCCACTCCATACAGAACTACTGGCTTCAGAGGAGAAGCTCACTTCTGAGTCACCAAGATGCTTAGCCAGGTCCCATTCTAGTTTCACTCACTAAAAGTTTGTCTGTGACCCTTTATGAACTGTCTGTGGTGAAGGAAGGTGGACATCTGCTCAGGTTTTAAAGTTAGAGTCTGATCCCTTTGATATCCGAATCGCAACTGCGGCTGGTTCCACGATGGATTTTTTACCTCCTAGTCCTCTCGGGTGCACTTGACCATCTTCCAGGGAAGCCTGGAGCTCATGTATGAAAAACTGGAGAAGCTCTCGAAGATACTCTTTCTCCAGAGAGAGTTTCTTTAACTTCTGGAAGGCAGTTAGAGGAGCAGATCCCCTTAGTCCAATTAGGGGGCAAGCTGATTTGAGTCCAAGTTCCAATCTTTATGGCTTCTTTACTTGAGGTTTCCTTTTACTTCAAAAGTATAGGACATCTCACATGAAACCCTGAAATGACTGCCTGGGCATCTCCACATTGGCAGCTGCTATACTTTTCTTTTTTTTTTAATCTCCCAGCATAGTGAGACTGCCAATAGCCCTCCTTAGTGTTTCAGCTGCTTAGCAGAGAAAACACTTTTTGGATTTGCTTCCTCATCTTTTGGCCTGCACCGCAGACAAATGGATGAATAACTCGAGAGCAAAAGTGGCTTATTTTCCTGCATTTCCCTTCCCTCTAAGATCTTGTGTGCTAAGTCGATTCAGTGGTGTCCGACTCTGTGCAACCGCAACCCTATGAACTGTAGCCGACAAGGCTCCTCTGTCCATGGGATTTTTCAGGCAAGAATACTGGAGTGGGTTGCCGTGCCCTCCTCCAGGGCATCTTCCCAACCCAGGGATTGAACTCAGGTCTCCTGCATTGCAGGCAGATTCTTTACTGCTGAGACACCAGGGAAGCCATCTAGGCTCTTAGCTTGTTGCATATTGGATCTCCTGATGGTCTTGACTTGCCTGATGCAAGAGACTGCTCGCTGGTCTCACTTGTATGTATGTAAAAGTTTCTCAGTCATGTCTGACCCTTTGCGACTCCATGGACTATACAGTCAATGGAATTCTCCAGGCCAGAATACTTGAGTGAGTAGCCGTTTCCTCCTCCAGGGGATCTTCTCAACCCAGGGATCGAACCCAGGATTCCCTCATTGCAGGCGGATTCTTTACCAGTTGAACCACAAGGGAAGCCTAAGAATACTGGAGTGGGTAGCCTATCCCTTCGCCTATCCCTTCTTGACCCAGGAATCGCACCGGGGTCTCCTGCATTGCAGGCAGATTCTTCACCAACTGAGCTAAGAGGGAAGCTGCTGGTCTCACTGGTTGAGCTCAATTTCTCTGCATCTCAGCAGCCACTTTCTCTCCAGCCCCTCAATTAACTTTCCTTCTGCCAAGGATCTTGACCTTCTCAAGCTTTTGACTGCCTTTATAGTCCTTCAGCATCATTAATAGTGTGTGTGTGTTGTCCTTCTTTTCTGGTTTTATAGAATTGGTCAGCTATCAGCCAGGCAGCAACATCCTGCCCTTGTTTTAAATGCCACAGATGGAAATAGTCTACAGTTTCCCTTTCTTTTGCCTTGTTCTGAGCCATCGGTTTTAACCTGAGAAAACAAAAATATACTTGTTTGATTTTACTTACAACTTCAATGTAACAGATCTCATATTTGGGATTTCGGATGTGTTTTAAAAGACAGGGGTTCATATTTCCAGCTTCTCCCATTGTGACCTGGGCTTCCCTGGTGGCTCAATGGTAAAGAATCTGCCTACAATGTGGGAAATCCTAGTTCGATCCCTGGGTTGGAAAGATCCCCTGGAGGAGGGCTTGCAACCCACTCCAGTATTCTTGCCTAGAGAAATCTCCGTGGGCTACAGTCCATGGGGTTGCAAGAATTGGACATGACTGAGTGACTAAGCACAGAACACCTACAGGGTTGGTACTCTAGAGTAAATGCATTTTATAGTTACCATCTTACTGGTGAGAACTTCTTACTCTCTGAGAATCCAGATGAATCATCTGGGGTTTCAGCCAGACAGAGATTTCCTGCCAGAGTGAGAACAGACCATCTGTATCTCACTTGAGACAAAGGAGAAAGGAAGCCAAGGATAGATTCCTTCAGTTTCTTCAGCTGTGCAATGGATAGGATGACTCTGTGTGTGTGTTAGTCGTTCAGTCATGTCCAACTCTGTGACCCCATGGATGGTAGCCCACCAGGCTCCTCTGTCCATGAAATTTTCCAGACGAGACTACTGGAGTGGGTAGCCTTTCCCTTCTCCAGGGGATCTTCCCAACCCAGGGGTCAAACCCGGGTCTCCCACATTACAGGGAGATTCTTTACCAGCTGAGCCACAAGGGAAGTTCCAGGATGACACTGCTGCTGCTGCTGCTAAGTCACTTCAGTCGTGTCCGACTCTGTGTGACCCCATAGACGGCAGCCCACCAGGCTTCCCCGTCTCTGGGATTCTCCAGGCAAGAACACTGGAGTGGGTTGCCATTTCCTTCTCCAATGCATGAAAGTGAAAAGTGAAAGTGAAGTCACTCATCATGTCTGACTCTTCACGACCCCATGGACTGCAGCCTACCAGGCTCCTCTGTCCATGGGATTTTCCAGGCAAGAGTACTACAGTGGGTCGCCATTGCCTTCTCTAGATGATCTCAAAAATCCCTTCTAGTGGTGAGCCCACCTTCATTCTTCAGCCTCTTTATTGAGGATTTTGTTAAAAACAGCACATTTTTGTTTCCCCTAGCTGCTCAGTGGTACTGTAGGCTGGGTTTTGACATTTGCATGAATTTTGTGCATCACTAAGTTTCTTAGGGTTACCATCACAAAGGACCACAAATTGGGTGACTTAAAACACCAATGTTTTAAGAAATTCATTCTCTCGCCAATCTAGAGGCCAGGAAATCTGAAATCAAGCTGTCAGCAGGGCTAGTTTCCCCCAGAGGCTGAGGGAGAAGTCCTGTGCTGCTCTCTTAGGTTCTTGGGGCTGCTGGCAACCATTGACTTTCTCTGCCTTGTAGATACATGTGTGTATGTGAGTGCTAAGTCACTTCAGTCATGTCCAACTCTTTGTGACCCTATGAACTGTAGCCTGCCAGGCTCCTCTGTCTATGGGGATTCTTCAGGCAAGAATACTGGAGTGGGTTGCCATGCTCTGCTCCAGGGGATCTTCCTGACCTAGGGATCGAACCCATGTCTCCTGTATTGCAGGCAGATTCTTTACCACTAGTGCCAGCTGGGAAGCCCGTGATGACTTATATGGGGAGGGAATCTAAAAAAGAGAGAATGTAGATATATCTATGGCTGATTCACTTTCCTGTGTAACTGAAACTAACATAATATTGTAAATCAACCTACTCCAATAAAGAGCAAAAAATAAGAAAAAATGGGTCTGAAATGTAAACCAATACATAGACAAACATATTTAAAATAAATATATATTTCAGTAAGACTTAGATAAAAGGACTCTCAAACATTTAGATAGATTCAACTTTTGAAAAAAGAATGATACTTACTGAGTTTGTAATGTTTCCCTGAAGAAAGAAGTGGCTCATTTTGTATTTTAAATTAGTCATCAGAGGAAAAGAATTCTATGTTTTCTGGCATCCAGTCTTTTAAGGCATTACTGTCTGCATCTCTTCTATTAAACTAGGACATAGAGAGGGAGGCGACATTATACATAATAAGCTGCTCGCCATCCAACTACGAGATCCTTTCTCGTGTATTTCTGAGGGGTGAGATTGTATGGCTGCCTGCAAATATCTCAACTTGCCGCACTGTTTGAACATTGCTATTACCTTTCTGAACTTCAGATCTAGCTCTTGGATTTGTTCTCGCCAGCTCCTTAAGGTTTCTTCTGCACCAGTTGGGTTGGTATTTAGGAATCTGGATGAATACGCTCACTATCTAATACAAAGTGACATAAAACACTCCTGCCACGAACTCCACCACATAACCATACCCCGCTGTACTCCTGTGATTCATTCGGTACTAGATTAATAGCATTTATGTTATTCACAGATCTCAGTTGACCTTGATTTGCTAGAAACTCCCTCCTTTTTATCTCTGTTCTATACTGCGGAGGTTTTGTCCCACACAAACAATGGTTCTTTTGTACATCAAAGCACACGCACCCCGATACAACATCTCAAGTTTTAATTTTCCTTGCATGCATAATATGTATCCCTGCTCTGTTCAAACTCTGTTACTTCTTACCTATGTTTAATTGATGGGTAATAGAATTTTCTATTTACTTTGCCAAAGAAAAGTACTTAAAAATTAACCTTTCAGTGCCTGAATAATAAAAAAGACTGAAGCTTTTGAATGAAAATGTTTACAAAAAATGATTTCTCCTCTTTTTCAAATTTAGGAAATTCAGAGAAAAGCAGAGATCAGGTCTCACATATCTCTATTTGTCCAGCATCTCTCAAGTAACAGTCTTTATTTGTTTTGGAAAACAAAAGAGTTTTACACTCACTGAAATCTATATTTAGGTTGAGTATTAAATATATATGTATACACACACACACACACACACACACACACACACACAATCTTTCTTCAAGAATGATACAGACATTGAAGGAAGGTTTGTGGGCAATAACTAAGAGTTTAATTCAGTGAGTCAATTCTGCCATTCCTTTTCAAACTTCTTTGAAAAGTCTTTATCAAAAACCAAACAGATATGCACAAAACAGAAAGCAAAATCTAAAAACAGAATTCTCATAACCTAGGAGTTTACTCTGTAACATGGATCTTCCCTACTGTCAATAAGATACCTTAATTATAAAGCACTCCCTTTGATTAGCTTACTTTTTAGTAATCAGTGAACAATTACCTGGTATTTAGTAGTTCTGTGTAAAATATTTGTTTTCTAGCAATTACTCTATTGGCAACAGTAGGTGGGTAAAATCTTTTAAAATCTTCTTTCAAGGAGTCCAGTTCAGAGTGTTCAGCCTCTTGTTTTCACTTGTGAATTCAAATTTTTATTGAATTCAAAAATTATTTGAATGTATCTATTGTTCTAGTATGTTACTTCTCCATGAGAAGGCATAACATAGCTATTTCTGACAGCAAGATGTGTAGTGAGAATTGTCTACCTTACTTAAGAAAAAGGATCAAATTCTCCAATTTTAGTGTGACAGATATCACCTGGGCAACCTTTTCCAAATGTAGATTCCTGGGTCCCATCTTGAGAAATGCTGACTTAGTAGTTGTGGAGAAAAGGACCCAAGTCCTTATTTTAAGGAAGCAGCTCTGTTGATTCCAGTTTTCTGGCCTCAGATCATACTTTGAGAAACATTATTTTAAAATCTTACGGAGCAAAGAGCTTAGTTCTTCTTTTTTATTGCTTTCATTTTATTGATATATAATTGCCTTACAATGTTGTATTAGTTTCTCTTGTACAGTGAAGTGAATCAGCCACATGTTTACATATATCCTCTCTCTTTTGGACTTCCTTCCCACATGCTCCCTCATCCACCCATCTAGCTAAACTCCCTGTGTTTTATAGCAGGTTCCCATAGAGTAAAATAATTCAGAAAGAGAAAAACAAATATCACAAAAGAGATATGATAAAAGAGAAAATCATATATTAATGCATATATGTGCAATCTAGAAAGATGGTACAGGTGAACCTATTTCCAGGGCAGAAATACAGATGCAGGTATAGCGAACGAACATGTGGACATAGGGGAGGGGAAGAGAAGGATGGGATGAATTGGGGAGATTGGATTGATATATATACACTACCGTATATAAAACAGCTTAGTTGTATTGCTGGGAAACTTTGGAGTCTGAAGGTTTGAAGGATGAAATGGAAATGTTTTCTGGAATGCTAATATTGTACCTAGAGATGCAACAGAGATGCATAAAATATGTAAATTAGGTAGAGGAAATATTTCACAGGTCTGGCTTAATACTTTGCCTAAAGTAGGAAGGGAGAACCCTTACAGGGATAGGTGTCAAGGATAATACAGGTTGCCAAGTATTGGCTGAGCTGACAGTGGTAGGGCATTTTCCTTTTTCTCTCTGTTGGGCTTATTTAAAATGAGCTGGGCCCCATGATTACTCATGCAAAAGACTGGGACAGGCTAAAACTCCTCCATGGGAATAAAATTATTCACTCAACCATCTATACTTGTTTTTGTGTTTAAGTCTTCCCATAATTGTGCCATGTAAATACTTTGGAAATGAAATGATTGAAATCACTAGACAGTTCTTATCTCCTCCAGGGATAAATTGCTCATTTCCCCAGATGAATAGATATGGGCTACTCATAGCCTGGATTAACACAATTAGTGTAGTGCCTACTTTAAAATTAAATCATATAGTTAATTGTTTTTTATCTATATTTGGCTTTAGTTAATTACATGAGATAATATGTGTGAAAGTGCCTGGCACAGAATCTGGCATATGCTTATACTTAGATCCAATTACCTATTTAGCATCTCCTCTTAGATAACTTGCAACTACCTCAAACTCGTGTAAGTCAGATTGAACCATCTTCTCTGTCTCCTCTCCAAAGTTTCTCTAAACCAACCAGTGACTCAAGCCAGAAACATTTGTTTCATCCTTAGGATTCTTCTCCCCTCCAAGTTTGATAAACTACAAGTCTTATTGATACATACAAATCATTCATGTCATTCATTTATTCCTCAGTGAAACAGTTATGACTTTTATGAAGTTTCTGGGCAGGTTATTTGACCTCAATGTCCAATGAGTTTAGAGAAGTAGATGGGTAAGCTTTTTCAAATATTTCAAACGGTACAAGAAATAGAGAGGCTCAGTGTGTAAGGGGCAGGAAGGGGCATCCAGACCATGAAGGGTCCTTTAATAAGCCATGTTAAGAGTTTTTGAAATTTTATCCTGAGAACAATGGAAAATGTTTGAAGTTTAAAGTGAGAGAGTGACATCAGATTGGAGTTTTACAAAGAATGCTCCCTTCCTTCCTCTGATTCCATCTGTCACAACACAAGACTAGATCCCAAGCATTTCTCCCAAGGAGTATTCACATCTAGTCTCCTCCTTTCTCCTCTCAAAAGCTTGCTACACACAGTAACCAAACAAACAGAGAAAAACTGACAAGCACAAGCCCTAGAAATCTGATGCTATCACTCTCGTTTCGAATCTTTTAATGATTTCCCAATGCCCCCAGGATATGATCCAAACCCTTTGACGGGTGTTCCAAGGTTTAGGGTTCCTGTTTGCCTTTCCAGCCTCTTCTCTCACCACCTTCCCTCTCACACGCTCCAGATACACTGAACTTCTTTCAGTTATTCTAACGAACTGTGCTTTCTCATCCAGACCTTCCTGCTCTCCATGCCCAGGCACCGATCCTGCCCAGCCCACCTTGGGCAGCCAATTCAAGCTTCACTTCTATAAATTTTGACTGTGAGATCTCCTGCTACTGATCGCCATCTTTCTCAGTTGTAACATTTATCACGTTTCGCTGCTGGTCCTGGTCGGTACTCCAACCACAGTTCCTCATATGGCCCTGGCCACCCAGCAGGCTCTCAAGAAGCTGGCAGATTCTTAGTACATACCCTGGAGAACAAATGAATGAGCTAATACCTATTAGCTTCCTTCCTTTTGCTTTTTACATCATGTCTTCCTTCAAGAGTTCACTGGGGAAAGGAATGTCTCCACAATGGCATACCAGCTTTGTGTTTAGATGACAAATATTACCATGTTTGGAATGACGGTTTGCTGTTGTTCAGTTGCTCAGTCGTGTCTGACTGTTTGTGACCCCATGGACTGCAGCATTCCAGGCTTCCCTGTCCTTCACTATATCCCAGAGTTTGCTCAAACTCGGGTCCATTGACTCAATGATGTCGTCCAACCATCTCATTCTCTATTGCTCTCTTCTCCTTCCATCAATCTTTCCCAGTCTCAGGATCTTTTCCAATGAGTTGGCTCTCCACATCTGGTGGCCAAATATTAGAGCTTTAGCATCAGTCCTTCCAATGAATATTCAGGGTTGATTTCCTTTAGGATTGACTGTTTTTAACTTCTTGCAGTCCAAGGGACTCTCAAGAGTCTTTTACAGCACCACAATTTGAATACATCAGTTTTTCAGCACTCAGCTTTCTTTATGGTCCAACTCTCATATCCATACCTGACTACTGGAAAAACCATAGCTTTGACTATAGAGAATAATGGTAACCAAGTTAAGTTTTAGACAGAGATGTGAGATATGATCAATTCTGGCAAACAAGGAAAGGCTTAAGGGAAATTATTTCTAATCCAAAAGAGGGATGCTAAATTATTGTTGTATAAAATCAATTTAATCATTTGCTTAAGGTTTTTACTTATTCCTTTCACAATCATAATAATTAATATTTCAAACATGCTTTATATTTTATAAAGTGCTTTTCAGACCCCTAATCCCATTATCCTAACAACCCTATATCATTATTACTCAGCTCCTGCATTAGGAAATTGAGGCCTCACAAAAAGAGATGGTTTCAGTCCCTGGGTCGGGAAGATTTCCTGGAGAATGACATGGCAACCCACTCCAGTATTCTTGCCTGGAGAACCCCATGCACAGAGGATCCTGGCAGGCTAGAGTCCATAGCGTTGCAGAGTCAGACAGGACTAAAGGACTTAGCAGGCAATGAAGCAAAGTGACTGTCCAGCATAGGCGGTAGACCACGGCTTAAATCCACATCCTGACTTCAGATCCAGAGTTCTGCTATCTGTTCTTCTTCCCTAAACATCTGAAATGAAAGTCAAAGTAGTTGGTTACTTCTGAGAATGGTTTCACATGCATCATTATTGTATTTTTAAAATAATTTTATTTATGTATTTACTTTTGACTGTGCTGGGTCTTTATTGCTGGGAGGTCTTTTCTCTAGTTGCAATGAGCAGGGCTGTTCTCTAGTTGTGGTGCATGGGCTTTTCCTTGCAGGGACTTCTCTCGTGGAGCGCAGGCTCTAGGGCAAGCAGGCTTCAGTAGTTGTGACACGTGGGCTCCGCAGTTGCAGTTTCTGGGCTCTAGAGCACCGGTCAGTAAGCTGGGCTTAGCGAGCAACAGTGCATGGGCTTAGCTCCTCAGTGGGATGTGGGATCTTTCTGGACCAGGAATCAAACCTGTGTCCCCCGCATTGTCAGGGTGATTCTTTACCACTGAGCCATCAGGGAAGCCTGCATCATTATTTAATTCAGTAAAAGTTGAAACAAATGGGAGGAAAGGAAAAACAAGAGGTAATATAGTGCTTTGGCTGGGAATGGAACCCATTTCTGCAACATTTGCCTGTAGAAGGAGCCGTGGCAGTGTGGCTGTGTGCCCCACCTCATGGATCTGGTTCTCAGCAGGCAGGTTATCACCTGAGGAAGAAACGCTAAAACGGGGAGGCTTCCAGCTGCTGTCAGAGTTTTCAATCTTTAATAGCCAATCAGTCAACAGAAGATAGAGATTCAACCAGGCCCTTAATGAGATGAATGGAAAGCTAGAAGGCAGAGGTTAAAAAAAACAATTAGGAAATAAAGAGATAATTCTGGTCTTGATGAAGCTGCTAATCTTTGAAGGAAATATATAAGCTTTCAAAACCTCTACTGACGTGATGAGAATAGGTCTAAGTTAATTAAGAACAAATGACTTATGAAGAATCTATGCCATCAGTTCTCAACCTCGGCTGCACATTAGAACTTAAAATTAATTCTTTAAAAATTCAGTTGTCCAGACTGCAGCCCAAACCAATTAAATCAGAGTCTCTAAAGGTGGAACTCAGGCATCAAGAGTTTAAAAAACTCCTGGTTACTCCAAGTAATTCCAGTGTTTAGGCAAAGCTGAAGTGTGAGAAACAGTGCCCAGAATCCTCTTCTCTGCTAATTTAAAAGGAGTCCAACTGAGGCTCAGGTTCAAGGCATGGGTCAGGAAGATCCCCTGAAGAAGGGAATGGCCACCCACTCCAGTATTCTTGCCTGGAGAATCCCATGGACAGAGAAGCCTGGTAGGCTACAGTCCGTGGGGTTGCAAAGAGTCGGACACAACTGAAGCTACTTAGCACGCACACAAGCACGCATTCCATTCTTATTTTTATGATCCCTTATGTAGTATTTTTGCTCCCCTGGTGGTTGAGGACATGACTGAACGACTAACACACACACACACACATGCAGTATTTCAGATAATTTTAAGAAGTGCTGAGAAATTTCCAAACTGTTGAACCAAAAGTTCATTTAAATCTACTTTAAGTGACCATGTTACAACCTACATCCACTTGGATGTGTTAGTCGCTCAGTCGTGTCTGTCTGTTTTTGACCCCATGGACTGTAGCCCATCAGGATCCTCTGTCCATGGGATTCTCCAGGCAAAAATATTCGCGTGGGTTGCCATTTCCTTCTCCAGAAGATCTTCCCAATTTAGGGATCAAACCCAGGTCTCCTGGACTGCAGGGAAATTCTTTACTGTCTGAGCCACCAGGGAAGCCTGCACCTATTAGAGCACTCATTAAAGCCCAGCACAAGACTAGCGGCTTTTTCTAATATATCTCATTTAAGCTACTGTCCTCCCTTGTTATCGTGAGGTATTGGTTCCAGGACCTGAGGTGGATATCAAAAGCCATCGATACTCCATACTCAAGTTCCAAGGTGGGCCCTCTGCATCCAGGATTCTGCATCCACAGATTCATCCAAGGGAGGGGAGAGTGGTGCTGTCGTATTTATTGAAAAACATCCGAATACGAATAGGACCCCTGCAGTTCACACCTGTGTTGTTCAAGGGTCAATTGAAACTGAATTCTCACAACCCTAAGGTTTCATTATTATTTTGTTTGGTAATGAATAAGCTGAGGTTCGAAAATACACTACCTGCTTAAATTCATATAGCTCTCAAGAAGTAGCAGAGACAGAATTTGAACTTTCTGCCTGACTTTATGGTTATTAGTTTTTAAACCATGATGCATATTCATCAGAGGAGAGAAGAGATGATATTAAAGCAAGTAACAGCAAACCTTGTATCCAGATAGGCTGGGCCTTGCTGGGACTCACTTTACAGCTAGAGAACATAGATTTAAGTTTCATTTCTGCTACTACTTTCAAAACCTTTAAAATTTTAATTTTTAGGCTTCAGCTTGTTAATAAAAAATGGAGGATGATGCTATTTACAAATTTTATGTATTTTTTCTATACATGCTTGTTCTAATTGAAAAATTTAGAGTTCAAAGATGCTTTTAGAGATAAGTAAATCTCTTTTCAGTCCCTATCCCCCAGCCACTGGTTTCCTCCTGAAATAGTGGTCTGGAGATTTTATTATATTCCAACAGGGAGAATGAAATGACTGTGATTGAGTTACACTCTTCAAGACTAATATATCCTAGTGCTGGGGAGAGAATTAGCGAAATATGGACTGTTAGCACAGTAAGTGGTGCCAGTGATTAAGGATCCACCTGCCAATGCAGGAGATGCAAGAGACATGGGTTCCACCACTCTGTTGGGAAGAACCCCTGGAGTAGGAAATGGCAACCCACTCCAGTATTCTCACTTGGAAAATCCCATGGATAGAGGAAGCCTGGTGGGCTACAGTACATGGGGTCTCAAAAGAGTCGGACATAACTGAGCATGTGCACACACGCATACCAGAATAGATGTTGGGCCATAATCACTGGATAGGTAAACAAGAATGCTGCCATGGTTAAGATGACTTGTCACTTATTTAAGCAATGTCTTAACTGATTGCAATTTCCAAACTTTTGCTAATTTGGTGCTGTTGCCCTGATGATCTTTATGTAGATATCTTTTTGCACACACATAGTTCTTTCCATTGGATGAATTGCTGGAGGTGGAGTTTCCATAAGTATGTGCATGTAAATTTTGATAGATATTGCTGTTGCTTTCCATGAAATTTGGATTCATTTGCACACCACCAGGAATAATAGAATTCCTGATTCACTGTACGCTTGGATCACTATACATCATAAAACTTTTTAAACTTTGCTAATCTGGTGTGTAAAAAATGGAATTTCAGTATAGCTTAACTAGCATCTTAAAATTATTCTTTATTGAAGATTTTTTCATATTTTTAGGAGATATTTGTATTTACTCTTTAGTGGCTTACTGTTTCCAAACTTTGCTTACATTTTGTTGGTCTTACTGACATTTAGAAGCTCCTGGTATTAGAGAAATTATACTTTTTTTTACATGAATTGCAAATTTTATTCTCAGTTTGTTTTGGGCATCTTACTTACTTTCTTATTTTTCTCCTTAAATATTGTCTCTCTGATTACTAGACAGATTTCAGGTTAAAAGCTTTAACTCTACTATGGACAAATACATATATGGAAATATTTTCTGCAAGTTTTTTTGGTATCAACTAAATATTCAGTGGCCCACATATATGTTTAACCATCCACATCCATAAAATCTCTAGTTATCTTTCTGTAAGATGAAGTTTCAAACTTAGTTTAATATTTTTTTGATTTAAAGTTATTTATTTATTATAACTCTAACTTGGATTATAGTCTTTTTTTAAAGATGGGTTTCCTTGGTAGCTCAGATAGTAAAGAATCCACCTGCAATGTGGGAGACCTGGGTTCAGTCCCTGGATTGGGAAGATCTCCTGGAGGAGGGCATGGCAACTTATTCCAGTATTCTTGCTTGGACAATCCCCATGGACAGAGGAGCCTGGTGGGTTATAATCCACGGGATCACAAAGAGTTGGGGACAGGACTGAGCACACAGCACAAGCCCAGATCCTAAATTAGTTCCTTACCACCATAGGTATGATGACTCAAAAACATTTCCACAAACCATTTTGCATCACATCACATAATAAATAAGTTTACCTAATGTTTTCATCTCTCTACTTCTTGTGAGTATGCAGCTTATTCCAAGAATGCTACATTTTCTTTTTTCTTTTACTTAATGACCCCTTCCTTCACCCATTTCTCCCATTCCTCATACCCTGTTTCTACTCTGACCACCATCAATCTATTCTTTGCATCTATGTGTTTGTTTTTTTCTGTGTTTTTTATTTGTTTTGTTTTTTAGATTATACTTATAAGACAGCTGATATTTCTATTTTCTGATGGACTTATTTCACTTAGTATAATGCCCTTCAGGTTTATCTATGTTGTTGTAAATGGCAAGATTTCCTTATTTTTTATAACTGAATAATATTCTACTGTGTGCGTGTGTGTGTGTGTGTGTTGTATATCTATAGCTCAGATTTTATTTATACAGTTATCCATGGATAGACACTTAGGCTCTTTATGTTGGCTATTGTAAATAATGCTGTAATAAACATAAGAATGCATATATCTTTTTAATATGTTTTAGTGTTTTCACTTTCTTCAGATAAATACCCAGAAGTAGAATTGCTGGATCATACAGTAGATCTGAAAAATGGCTCAGGGGGTAAAGTGTTTGCCTGCAAGGTGGAAGACCTGGGTTTGATCCCTGAGACCTGGATTCAATCCCTGGGTCAGAAAGATCCCCTGGAGAAGGAAATGGCAACCCACTCCAGTACTCTTGTCTGGAAAATCCCATGGACGGAGAAGCCTGATGCAGGCTACAGTCCATGGGGTCACAAAGAGTCAGACACAACTGAGCGACTTCACTTTCACTTTTCACAGTAGATCTATTTTTAATTTTTTAAGGAAACTCCATTCTCTTTTCCACAGTGATTGCATCAACTTACTTTCACATCAATAGCGTAGAAGTGTTCCTTTTTCTCCACATCTTCACCAACACCTTATTTATTGTCTTTTTTGATAATATCCATTCTAACAGGCATGAAGTGAAAAAAAAACAAGTTTTGCTCTCACAAAATCTTGTGAATACTTGGTCCTGAAAGTCTGAACAGGTAGAAGAGTTTTCGCAATGCCAAGTTTGTTTTTGTCTTAAGACACTTGGCTGGGAAACATAAACTGAATTCTAACTAAACAGTCCTTGCGATTTCATAGCAGTATTTTGCAAGTTCTGCTAGTGAGTCCTGTGACTGTAATTCCCAAAGTTTAATGTATCTTGTTTCGGCCTTGAGACTTCAATAGCAATGCCAGGTCATCCAGTTCAGCTAACACTATTGTGCTGTGATGTGCTAAGTCACTTCAGTCATGTTCCACTCTTTGCGACCCTATGGACTGTAGCCTGCCAGGTTTATCTGTCCATGGGACTCTCCAGGCAAGAATATTGGAGTGGGTTGCCATTCTCTTCTCCAGTGGATCTTCCTGACCCAGGAATTGAACCTGTGTCTCTTAGGTCTCTTGCATTGGCAGGTGGGTTCTTTACCACTAGTGCCACCTGGGAACACCATTGCAGTTGGCATATTAACATTTTGTAACCAGCCTCACTCCGTGCCAACATTCCAAAAGGACAACCTAAATAAATACTTATTTGCCTGAATAAATCCTGTGTTAACTTCTGCAAATGAAGCCTGAATGTTTTCGAAGTCAACTTGGTGAGTAATAAAAATACTCTTATCAACGTGGAGCATATGCTGTAATCCCAGTGTCATTGTTTTGGAAAGTACTTAGATTATGGCTAAATAGTCCTTTCCGTTTGTAAGGAGCCTCTGTGCAATCTTGTGAGAGTTCTGCCATCTTTGCGTGTTCTGACTTGCCATGAAGTAAAGAACTTCCCCCATAGCTAACCAAACTTTCTTGATTTCTGACTGCTCTAAGCTTTAGAGTGCTGTTTCTTAGAGATGTATTTGTTTCAGTTGAAATTATTCCTTTTTGCATCACATATGCCAACACCTCTATTCCAGGGAGCAGCATTTTTTCTCTTTTTAAAAAAATATGTTTACTTGATTGTACTTTGGGGACAAACGGAAAGTTTGAGGTTAGTAGTAACTTAACCTCATTAGTTTGTGCAGATATTTAATTTGGGGGAAGTATCCTGAAATGTATTTGCCACATTTTAATATTTTGCTGTATTGCTGCAACAGGTCCAGTCAGAACCTATCAGAAGTAAACGTGAATTTCATGACCAGATAGGAGGAGAGCACCGTCTGCTCTTCATTTATTTGATGCTTCATAACTTTGAGGAGCGCATTCTGCTATCTGCCCATTAACCTGCCCAAGTGTTTTTTGCTGTTTGTTTATTTTGACTTGATTGGTTTTATATTTTTGTCCTTTTAGGAAGAATCAGAAAGGAGTGATTGATGGTTTTGGTGACTTGGTCCAAGTCCAAAATAAAACAGGTTTATGGGATGGAGAGGGACTAGAGGATGAGGATAGCTAGTGTGTTCAGGGAAATGTAGGCTATCTGAGGAGAGACATGGATTTCTGAGGAAGTTGGCCGTGTAAAGACTCGAGGAAAAGCCTTCCTAGGCAGAGGAATAGCTCGGGCAAGGTGCTAAGGTAAAGTTGAGTTTGGTGCATTCAGATGGAAGATGGCGGTCTCAGGACAGACATCAGCTCTCAGCAGCAGCATCAGTGTCCCTATGAACCCATTGCTGGTCGCCACTGCTGTGAGCTAGGGGTGCGGAGCTGCCATTTTGGCTCCGCAGTGACGGGAGCTGTCACTACAGAAGAAGAGAGAAAGAAAATGGTGGATGCCAAATTGTAGCCACTCTTGGGGACTTTTCTTTTGCTGAGGAATTTAAAATGGGTTGCTGAGACTTCCATGGTGGTCCAGTGGTTGAGAATCCACCTTTCAATTCAGGGGACACAGAATCAAATGCTGATTGGGGGAACTAAGTTTCCACGTGCCAGGAATCAGCTAAGTCTGTGCGCCGTAACTAGAGAAGCCCATGAGCTGCAATGAAGACCCAGCTCAGCGCCCCAAAGTAAAAAACCAAATTGGTTACACTTTCTCAAGTGGCATAGAATCAGAGAATTCTCATGAGCCTATTTTTATCTCCAGGCTGTGTTGTCTGGAAAGCAAAGATTATATAAGCAAGAGTCATTAAAGAGGACTTCTGTATTTGTTGAAAAACTGTTGTCAAGAGCTTTATATACAAATATGTATATAACAATCCTAGATGATATTATTAATGTTTATTATTTTAATCAAGCCACTGATGTGCTCCCACTTCTGTGTTCAAAGGATTGACATAGGTGATTGTGTTTCCTGTTTTAGCCCTACCTCTCAGGATGCTCACAGATGAATTTCCCTCTCAGTTATATTTTTGGAATATTTGCATCTTCCTCAATAATTAGTTTTTATTTCATAATTTCATTTCTTAATCATTGTGAAGATGTCTTTTTCTGTTGTTCTTTCAAGCTTTTTAAAAAAAAAAATTGAGAAAGATGAAGGACGTTTTAAGGTAACACAATATGGTATTGCAAATGTCCTAAGTATTTTCCATATTGTGCAATATGGCACAGATTTTTCTACATGTCACTAACCTTTTCCTTTGAAATATTTCTCATTCTTAGATAGGAAAAAAGAGAAATTCAAATAAAGTTTAAGTTTTTCTTTGCCTCTTGCCCTTTTTTCTCAACTAGGGCATTTTGATAAGTGAGTGCTTTTAGAAAAATTATACAGCCTTAGGGAGGTTAAAGGTGTTTGAAGTATGAGAAAGTTGTTAACTGAGTAAAAAGGTTGACAGGAAGTTCTGAACTAGAAATTAGCACATTTGCTCCAAATATTTCCTCTAATATATTTAGAATAAAAATTTCTTTAATGTGACATTGAATTCTATTTTTTCCAAACCATTCTTTTCTTTTAAAAACTCCTGGTATAGTGTGTGATATTGTTTTCCCTAAATGTAGTATTTATTACCTCTCATATTATTCATTAATTAATAACCAGTAAACTTGATGGCATAGGAAAATATTACTATTTCTTAAAATTTCAGATGTGTTAAGATGAAATTGCTAAATAAGTACTAGGAGGTATGCACATTGTATTATGTCGCATTTAAAGACATCTTCATAGATGGGATGACCTTACTTGTTGACTTTGCACTTAAACTTATTGTTTTTAAACTCATGTGGGAATTTATTTTCCTTATTGAGAAAATCTCAGGGCACAGTCTTGCTATAGTTTCTAAATAATAGTTTGAATAATTTTTACAGTATGAATAACTAGCTTAGAATATACATTTTTCTTTCTCCAAGTTTTCAGACTGAGCTAGTACATTTTCTTTCTCCAGTTCAATAAATCTCAAAAAGACAATGTTATACTATATAACCTATTAATTTATTGATGGAAAACTCCAGATCTAAGTTACTAGTTTATATTTGTAATGAATGTGCTTAATTTGGGATTATTGCCTAAAGGAATTAATGAGCAAAAGAAATAATCTTAAAATCTTAAAAACTCTGACACTTTCAGGCCTGGTTCTTCTTCTTTTTTTAAAAAAATGTAGATATCATCTTTTTTTTTGGACTGTGCTGTGTGATATGTGGGCTCTTATTTTCCCAACCAGGGATCAGACCCATGCCTCCTACAATGCAAGCAGGGAGCCACAACCACTGGACTTCTAGGGAAGTCTCCAGGCTTGGTATTACATTTTTATTCATTACAAATTATAATTTCACTTGATTATAATATTCTCCAGAATATTTCCCTTACAGTCTGAAGCATAGTTGACCAACGACTTAAGCTACCTGAATGTGACTTTCAGGTTTTATAATCAAACTACAACCCTACAGTCTTGTGATAGATCTGGTGTGGGCATTCTGTCTCTGATCAGCTTCATATGTATGCTAAAAATGTCTAAAGTGATCTGAGATAGGTTTTATACTGAGTCTTGCCTTGTACAAATTTATTCTAAACTTGACAGATCTCTTTAGAGTGTTACTATGTAAAATGGAGACATACTGTAAGTCACCTAAAGCCACAAGTGTCTTCAGTTAGGCATTAAACATTTAAGGGTAACTTTTAAGAACTTTGCAGTGTATATATTCTTAATGTTATAAAAATTGGCACTATATATGAACATGAACCAATTTGTGCATGTCTACGAAGCATGTTATAGCAGTTCCCTTGAGGTAGAATTCTCTTGAAAACCAGCAAGTAGTATTCTTTTTGAGTTATATGTTACAATTAGAAAGTTACATGTTCAGCTTAGATGCACTAAACAAACTCAAGAAACCTTGAGTGTTTCCTGAAAGTAAATCTGAGCCACAAACCTAGGTTATGATCCACCCTCTTTTAGAATATGCTCCATCTTAGAACACAGCACCATAATCTGTCAACATTTTTTTTCAGTTTGAGATCGGGAATCTTCCTTGTTTTTCAGATTAGGGACTTTATGAATGATCAGGTCAACTGACAATTTTAACAGGTGGAAGGAAGTTATAGTTGCCAACTGAGAGGTTTTTATAGATGGAATCAGCTCCCAGTATACTGACACAAGGATACAACGAACTCCAGGGATTGGTTTCAGTATTTTGGAAGAGCTTTTGTGATTTGGGAGATTGCTGTTTGTGCTGGCCAAAGCAGGATTTGAAAATTTTACATTAAAACATATATTTCAGAGTTCATTTTCCATCTGAATGAAATCATTAGCTCTGATTTCTCTTCTACAAAGTGAAGGAGTTAAACTGAATGCATTCTCAAGTCTATGTGAGTTCTAAACTTAAAGATTTTAAATATAATGTGGCTCCCATTGCAGTCTTAAAATTTTTAAGATATGGTGCTCTTTTAAAAATTTTTGGTGTATAATTGCTTTACAATGGTGTGTTAGGTTCTGCTGTACAACATGTGAACCAGTGATGTAGTAGATTTTCTTATTTTTTAATTGGAGGATCATTACTTTACAATATTGTGCTGGTTTCTGCCGTACATCAACATGAATCAGTCACAGGTATACACATGTCCCCAGGAGGATTTTGTTCTAAGATCTTCATGAATTCCCCAATTCTTGGATATGGAAATACATCATGTTTCCTAAGTGTAGCTTTATGATATAAGTTACCATCTCATCAATATTAGCTGAAATTTTATATCTCATTTAATAAATATAACAAAAAGTTGAGTGTGTGTGATGACTGGTAGAGAAAAAGAAAGATTTATTCAGATAGGAGTGCTGGACTGTTTTCTAGATCTCAAATCTTGCTTTGCATGACTTTGATCTTGGGAACTGAGAAAAAGAAGATATTGAGTCTCAAGCTGTATCTTAGATCCATTGATTCAGAATCTGACAGGTAGGTAAGTACCCAGAGAGCTGTAGTTTTAAAAAGCTATGTTTCTGGGACTTCCCTGGTTGTTCAGTGGTTAGAAGTCTGCCTGCCAATGTGGGGAACACGGCTCAGCAGTAAAGAATCTGCCTGGCAATTCAGGAAATGCAGGAGACTCGGATTCATCCCTGGGTTGGAAAGATCCCCTGCAGGAGGGAATGGCTACCCACTCCAGTATACTTGTCTGGAGAATCTCCTGAACATATGAGCCTGGTGGGCTACAGTCCATGGGATCGCAAAGAGTCAGACACGACTGAGCGCACATATATAGTATACATTTTTATTCCTGACCTCATTTGATATATTATCTTTAGCTGACTTTTGCATGGACTGATCCAATATCTATACTATTTTGAAGGGGTATTATCTGTTTTCACATGACAGGATAAATTATCCCAATAACTGTGAATATAAATACAATAAAAGAAGGTTGGGCTTATCACTCTAAAATACAAATATTCAATAAAATTCTAAGGGCTTGTCTATTTATTTATTTTTTGGAGATAAGTGCTAATTTCAAATAGCAGTATAATGGTGGCTCAGAAGGTAAAGAATTTGCCTGCAATATGGGAGACCTGGGTTCAATCCCTGGGTTGGAAAGATTCCCCTGGAGAAGGGAAAGGCTACCCATTCCAGTATTCTGGCCTTGCGAATTCCATGGACTGTATAGTCCGTGCAGACACAAAGAGTTGGACACAACCGAGCGACTTTCACTTTCAAGGTGTTTGCTTGTGACAACCTAACATCTAAAAGAATGTCCAGCCCGTAGGAGAGGCTGAATAATGGAATGACTTTATGGAATGACTTAATATGTTTGAATGGAGTTTTGACAATGAATACTGTTTTGAAAGGATTTTTAAAAATTCCATTTTTGTTCGTTCAACGATTTTGGGGGGATGATTTACCTGAATGACTGAACAATAGCAACAACTTGAATGACTAGGGGTGTGCCTGGCCTCAGGGACCTCAGAGACTAAAATAATGTTGGGTCTGCTCTTGTCACTCTGCTTGTCTCTGTTCGTTGGCCACATTCTCCCTCTTACAGATATGCTTCCTTTATTTGGTGAGAGCAGGAGGTCATGGCCAACAGGCTGCTTTAGGTTAGTGACCCCCATGGAAAGAGGGAGCACCTCCCTATGCCAGTGGCCATATACAATATCCCAGAGAAGAAGTCTTATTAGCCTGGGTTGGGTCACATGTCCATTCTTGGACAAAGCATGATGTCCAAGGAGACTCGTTACTGGCCAGAGCTGAGTTACATGCTACTTCTGTGACTAAAGGTGTGTGTGATATATGCAACTAATGAACTGTGATTAGCAGCTGGAGCCACACAGAGTGGGGAGCAGGGAGATAATTTATTTATGTATTTATAGATTTATTATTATTTTTTTTTACTATATATGCCTGGCAGGTATTTGCCATATCAAAGAATATTTGTTACATAAATGAATGGACCTATTAAGCTTACAAGACTCGGTTCCTCCCACTACCTTCCCTTCTAAATACCTCTCGTTTGAAAGGACAGACACGATGGCTTTCTCACCGTTCCCCAAGTATGACAGCCATCTGCAGCCTGTGCAGTCATTCCCTGAAGAAGCAGGAGTGTTGCTGCAAGAATGTTGAAGATGAGACTAGGCAAACAAAATAAGTGGTATCTGCAACACAGCTTCCTGTTTACTGGGGTCTGATCTACAGGGTGGTCTTCCTGCTCTGACTGCACTCAGTGAACTGAAAAGACACGTAAACCAACAAATAGCAGTTCAAAAAGGAGGTTCCTAGAGGGAAACGTTCAAGGTGCCATGCTCAAAGGGCCCCACTTATCTTGGGGAAGATTGGAACCTCTTCTCAGAGAAGATGCCATAAGGAGTGAATTGGAGTTGGCAGGGAGGGTTGTGCGTAGCACTCAATAAATATTTGTTGAATGAATGGATGAAAGAAGATTGAGATAGCATTTGAGTCAGAGTGATCAGTTTATTCAAAGGCACAGACTGTGAATGGCTGTCGTATTTGGGGAATGGCGAGAAAGTCATTGTGTCTGTCCTTTCAAATGAGAGGTATTTAGAAGGGAAGGTAGTGGGACGAACTGAGTCTTGTGAGCCTACTATGACCATTCATTTATGTAACAAATATTTTTTGATATGGCAAATACCTGCCAGGCACATGTAATTAAAAAAAATACATTTAAAACAATGAGATTGAATTTTATTTGGTATGTGAGAAGGAAGAGTCATGTGATCAGATTTGAGTTTTAGAAAGAAAATTCTGGCATCCATATGTAAATGTATCTTTCCAAGGAAAGGGAAGATATTTACTCATTCATTCACTTTTACCATTTATTTATTCCACTCTAGCTTGCTCATGTCTCTGAGTCTTTTGACTCTTCTTTACTATTAACCATGATAGCTGTGATGTTTCTGTTCATTCAGTGAGGGCTGTCACTTTCTTCCCAGAGCCAGCCTAGCCATGGATTGGTATTGTCTCCGCAGGTCTTGACAGGGGTGAAGTGCTCTGTCACAGAAGGCTCCTGACATCATAGAAACTCTTTCTAGTCCAGTTGTATGTCCTGCTCCTACTGATGTGGTACCCAGAATTCCACTGTACGCCTCCAGTTTCTGCTGGTACATCATGGGGTCTTGCGGCAATATTAAGGTTTTATCTCTTCGCTTGTTAGAAGATCTATACTTCTTCATTAGGATTTTATTTTGACTTAGTCCTTAGTCCTTGTCTGGTGGGCAGGAGGTTGGAGGAGATCAAGAATGCTGTGTGTGTGTGTGTGTGTGTGCATGTGCATGTGTGATCTTGTAAGGCAGAAGTTCCTTTATAACTTTTAAGAAAGGGAGGTCTGTCACTACTGATGACGTATTTAAAATCATTTAAAAATCAAACGGACAAACTGTGGCTCAGGCATCCAAAATAGAGCCATGGATAGATATGGCCATTATTGGATATGTTTTCAGACTTGTTTCTGCATCAATGAGAACTTGACTTTTCTGAACTGTTTCAAATTCAAGGACACCAGCAGCCATTCTCAAAACAATTATCTGCTACCAGCTGCAACCTTATGGTCTGTCTTGAGGTCTCCCCTCATTACTATGTGACCAATGCTTGTTTAACAAGCATCCTTACTTCTAGCCTGCTCTTGACAAACAATTTATGAAATTTTGCAGTTTTTTCCTGTGTAAGTCTCCTCCATTTTGTAGTCCAGTGGAACACAATTTAAGTGTTTCTTGAATCTCCTGGCCTAGAGTCCTTGGCTCAAATAAAACTTTATTCTATTCCTTATCATAGATTGTTTAGTGACTATTTGCATTGACACTAGCCTTTAACAGGGAGGAGTGAACCAATTATGCAGGCCCAGACGGAAAATCTTAGAATTTAAGGTTTTTAATGTTTTCACTTAGATATCACCACCCCCTGTCTTACGTTCCCACTCCATCAGAATCAGAGAATCGGAGCCCTGACTTTGGAGTAGTGAATGGCTCCATGTTGAGAATACAGCCTCTCCCGGGGCTTTGCTACTCTTAAATTAAGTTCTGGATTGGATCCTAAATTTTTCTTGCCTTTTGGTTGTGAAAGATGAGAGTCTGTATGTATACAGCTTAAGGAGGCCCCCGACTTGCACAATTACACTTTCATTGGTGATCAATCACAATCACTCTCAGGAGTTTATTGTCTTTCCCCAGAGTATCTATGGATCCCGTCATGCATCCAGATGTCTGATATGCTGCATCAGCCCTGCTCCCCTTGCATGGCACACAGGCCCAGACCTGCACAGGTGAGTTCTGACAGCTGCTCCACTAGCTGTGCCGGGTTCTGTGCGGCCCCAGTGAGGCGGTCCTGATGGCCAGCAGGTCAGCTCTTCATCTCTACGCAATCCCTTCCAAGAGAGTTTGGGATGGACATGTACACACTGCTGTATTTAAAGTGGTCTGTTAGGTAGTTAGAATAGGGAAAAGGAGTCCAGAATGGCGGTGGCTAAAGGACAAGGAAGGGAAAAGCCCGTGAAAATAGAGCAAAGGAAGGTCCGAGGACCGGAGTGAGAACCTCAGGTAAAACAAACAACACTCCTGACTGGCCCAATTTACATAAGACAGGCCCAGGGACAGAGAAACATATAAAAAGAGGAGCCAAAGCCCTCTTCTCTCTCTCCCATGCCATGGGGCTATCTTCTCTTCGCGTCTTTGGATCGACGTGCCCTCATGCCTCGAAGATGGATTTTCCTGCTATTATCTAAATAAATAGAGCTGTAACACTGAGCTGTAACACTGATTTATTTAAGAGCTATAACACGGTCCGTTCGAGACCTGAGAGCTATAGCACAGTCTGTCCTCCATGAGCTGTGACCCGCCAAGGGGCTTTAATGGCCGTCACTCCAAATTTTTGTTGTGACGAAACAAAGAACCGAGGAGCATACACTCGCCTGACAGGACCTACCATAGAACACAGGTAATTCTGCTCAATGTTATGTGGCAGCCTGGATGGTGGGGTCGGGGGAAGTAGCGGGGAGAATAGATACATGTATATGTATGGCTGAGTCGAACACCTGGGTTCGATCCCTGGGTTGGGAAGATCTCTTGGAGGAGGGCATGGCAACCCACTCCAGTACTCTTGCCTGGGAAATTAAGTTTGAAAAAAAAAAAAAGATCCCTTCCCAGGTAGGATTATATTTATAGTCCTTAAATATTTTATTTAAGCAACAGACCCTTCACGATTTCAAAGACTTTTAGCAGAGAAATCATTAAGTCTGAATTACCGATAGCACTTCTTCCACATGAGTCATTTTGTGACTTTATTATTTCTAACAAAGCCTGAGTTACTATTAAAAAAAACAAAGACTTTATATCATTCCTTAGCTATTACAAATAATCTTGTATACTCTTCCTTATTTTTACATATATTTCCTTATTTTTTTTGTCATTGTTCAGTTTTAAAGATATGGATATGGAGGCTTTTAGAAATGAAGTGAATTATTCCACAAGTCTACACTTGTGCTTCCTAGAGGCTCTGACCTTTCCAAATCCTTCAAGGCCTTGGACTTATTTATGATCTCTTGCAGCCATATGGCCTTCCCTGGTGGCTCTGATGGTAAAGGATCTGCCTGCAATGTAGGAGACCTGGGTTTAATCCCTGGGTTGAGAAGATCCCCTGGAGAAGGGAATGGCTACTCCAGTATTCTTACAGCCAGATAATTTAGCAGTGTGTCTATAATTCAAGAGCCAAAGGGGAGTGGGAAGGGGGGAAGGAGACAGTGTGAGGCTTTTTGAAATGAATCCAATTACATGCTGTAAAAGAAAAGAAGCTTCATTTTGCCTTGGGCAATGAAATACCTTGGACCCAGGCTGGATACAGGCAGGGGGGAAAAAGACCAAAGGGATGTGAAGAATTCAAGAGATTTACCCCGGGGTAGGGAAGCGATCCTGATGAAGTGGCACTGAAAACCACATTTGTTCTGGGAGCCTGAGACCAGGAGAGACAGAGACGTTTTCTTGGAAAATGTTCAGACGAAGAGTCAGGAAAATGATTGAGGGGGTTGGAGGCACTGATTTAGGAAGCCAGGTAAGGGAATGAAATAGGTTCACCTTGGCTTAGAGACAACAAAGATAGGCCTTGATAACCATCTGCAATTATTTGGATGTATAAATACCAAGGAAGGTAAAGTGCTGCTTGGGGTAGAACAAGGAAAGTATAATTACCTGATAATTAAGGTAATGAAAAGAAACCTGAATATGAAACAATTCCTATTAACAAGAAAGCTCATGGCAGTTCTATTATGAACTCTGTGGCTTTAAAGAACCAATTTTACCAAAGATAGAAACTGTAGAACATAGTTTATTAACTCAAAAGAGAATCTGGTTTTAATGCTATAAATTGTATTGTTGTTGTTTAGTCTCTCAGTCTTGTCTGACTCTCTTGAAACCTTGTGGACTGTAGCCCACCAGGCTCCTCTGTCCACGGGATTTCCCAGACAAGAGTACTGGAGTGGGTTGCCATTTCCTCTGCCAAGAGATCGTCCCAGCCCAGGGATCGAACTCATGTCTCCGCACTGGCAGGCGGATTCTTCACTGCTGAACCACCAGGGCAGCCCCAAACTGCATTGTACCTGAATTTAACTATTATATAAAAGAAAAGAAAAATTCTGCAGGATTGCACTAAGCAGATGACGTGGTTATTCAGGTGGTTGCTAAAGACACCCTTTTTGCCATTTATTCCTGATCCGTGAAGTGACCCTATATGACAGGAAGGCACAGGATGTCCTCTCCAGCAGGAAGGTTCAGTGACCTAAGGAGTGGTTGGCTCCTTGGCCCTGGGTGGGCAGGGCTGTGGTTTCTTCTACATGCCGTGAATAAGCAACCATGAGGAAGGAACTATGCCTTGTCAAACCACGCTGTATCCTTGACGGTAACGTTTAACCTACACCTTCAGATTCAGTCCTTGACATCTGCTATTTTAAAGTGCAGTCTTTACCTCTTTGTGCATTGTATGCTGTTTTTTTATAAATTGGTTACAAAATTCTCATACTTTGTGAATATTGGCATCTCTTAACTACTACTTACATTTTGAGATGGTGTATAGAATTCCTGATACATGCTTATTTTCACCCATACATAGATACTGATTGATTTGTTTTTGAGAGGAATTTGAGTCCAACAGTATATCTCAAACTTTTTGCAGTGGAAGAGTAGTTTTGTTTTTTAATTTTCAAATTTTTGTGGATGGATGCTTTTTAGAATACAGTAAAATTAATTATGAGAAATGAAATTAAAACTCTCAAGATCTAAAATACAAACCCTAATTTATTTATTTTTTTTTTAGATTTAACAGACAGAATGAATTTTGTAAATTGTTACAAAGTTTCTAAACACTCTCTGTCCTGTGTTCCACAGACAAGTCTGGGGTTCTACATTCAGTTCTGTCATTTCCTAATCATGTTGCCTGTGGCAGCTCATTGACTCACCCAGAGCATGAGTTTTCTTCCTCCTGAAATGGATCTAATGGCTCCTGGCCTTTCACTCTGGCATGGTGAAGGTTGTGGGGCAGGAAGGGAGGAAGCTTGGCTTGTAACTAGTGAGGTGCTAATTGCATCTTATAGACCACATGGGTGAAATGGTTCCTGTGTGATGTGCTTGAGATAGTTTTTATTTGTTTTTGCAAAGAAGTGACTTTTTCACTGAGTTAAATCTTTCACATTTAAGGAATTTTCTTAAATTCAAAACTACTTAATTTTGAATGCTTTTCCTTAAAGAATACATATATGTATGTATGTATGTATTTTTTGTTTTTTACATTTAACTGGGCAGTGTAATCAGGGAGCCATTAGTGTAGGTTTCAAGAAGTTATGTGTGTTAGGATAATATTCAGAAATTTTCAATCATACATATTGGCCTCTTGCCCCAGATTCTGATGTATCCTCTTCTCCCCGAGTGGATATAGTTTTTCAAAGTTCATATGTTATCTCTCTTTCCTAAAATTTTGTGTCTTATAAGTGCATGATAAAACATCAGAAAGGTGGACTTCCCTTGTGGTTCAGTGGTTAAGAATCTGCCTGCCAGTGCTGGGGACATGGGTTCAATCACTGGTCAGGAAAAATTCCACACGTCGTGGGGACAACCAAGCCCACACGTTGCAACTACGGAAGCCCGCACGCCCTACAACTTGTGCTCTGCGGCAAGAGAAGCCACTACAATGAAAAGCCCACACACCTCACCTGGAGAGTAGGCCCTACTCACTACAACTAGAGAAAGCCCAGGCATAGCAAGGAAGACCCAGTGCAGTGATAAATAAATAGAAAGAGAGATACTGTCTACAGCTGATAAAACAAAAAGACGTGTATAAAGAAACATCAGAAGGGCAGAAGGATGGGGCATGGTTGTATGGGTTCAAATAATCTCAGAGGACATTCAACCATGAACCTATTTTGATATTTCACCCACTCAACAGCATAATACAAGATGTTTGTGAGCATGGAATGTCAGGGAACGCTGCCTGTCTTTAATATAATTTAATATCTTAGCAGAAGTTGTTGTTCAGTCATTAAGTCATGTCTGACTCTTTGTGACCCCATGAACTGTAGCCCTCCAGCTCCTCTGTCCATGCGATTTCCCAGGCAAGACTACTGGAGTGAGTTGCCATTTCCTCCTCCAGGGGATCTTCCCGACCCAGGAATCAAATCCTGTTTCCTGCATTGACAGGTGGATTCTTTATTGCTGAGCGACCAGGGAAGCCCTAGGAGCTATCACGTTTTTGTGGTCAGTCTTCCCACTCAGTAGGAATGTGAGTGACTTGATATGGTAGCCTTTCATGAATGTAGGTCTGAGGAACACTGACACATAGGATTAAGATAGAAAGACTAGTTTGTAGCAGAGCCAAAAGGTGGAAGCAGCCCAAGTGTGCCCAGTGATGGATGAATGGATAAATGTGATACATATATACAACTTAGTATTTTTCGGCTTTAAAAAGAAAAGAAATCCTGGCACATATGCAGCATGTATGAGCACTGAGGACCCTATGCTAGGTGAAATAAACCAGACACAAAAAGACAAATTACTGTATCATACTACTTATATGAAGTACCTAGAGAAGTCAGGTTAATAGAGATTGAAAGTAGGATGGTGACTGTCAGGGGCTTGGGGAGGGAGCTGTTTAGTGGGTATAGAAGTAGAGTTTCAGGTTTTTTTTTGAAAGATTAAGAGCTCTAGAAATTGGTTGTGCATCAGTGTGAGTGTACTTAATACTGAGCTGCACATTAAAAAATGCCTAAAATGGTACAGGTTATATTATATTTTACCACCATTTTCAAAAAAACTATGATAAATCCTAGGAAATTAAAAATTACTGTGGTCTCCAAATCATTTTATCCCTCTAATTTATGACCTTATATGGTCCATTGCATGATTTTTGAGATGTAATAGCCTTGGTATTGGGCTTCCCTAGTGGCTCAGATGGTAAAGAATCTGCCTGAAATGTGGGAGACCTGGGTTCAATACCTGGGTTGAGAAGATTCCCTTTAGGAGGGCATGGGCTGCAGTCCATGGGGTTGCAAAGAGTCAGATGCAAGTCAGCACAGCACAGCACAACCTTGGTATTAGGACATAGGAATATAATCTGTACAACCAGAAACGTTCTCTCTCCAAATGACCTCATTGCCCATCATCAAGATATAAGTAAGGTTTATGGACAGGTTCAAAGGGACTGCTGGTACTTATCTGTTTGGAACATATAATGTGTAAGTTACTTTTCTCTGATCTTGGCCATGGTAGAGTAAGGACTTTAACTTTTTTCACAAGCCTTTCCTTTCCTCAATGTGTTTTTTCCATTGGTTTTCATTTCTGTCAGTCAGTGTCACCTTGCACTTCGGTCTCATTCCTGCTTGACAAGGTTAAGCCAGGTGATGATCTACAGTTCTGTGCAGCTTTATTTTCCATAGATTTCTCCTGATAACCATAGCGTGAACTCTAGAGTATGTGTTAGGAACTGAAAGGAAGTCAAAGGTTTTTTCATTAGCGTTTGTATTCCTGAATTCAGTAATTTTCTGAGGGGCAAAAATAATGTCAGGGTCCTCTATGAAAAAACACAGTTGAAAGAAAATTTTTTTTTCTTTTTGCCCTACATGAAACAAAATTCAGAGTATAATTATACTAATGACATCTGCCTTTATGCTGTTTCCAAATCAACCTTTTTAGAGTTTCCCTTTATCAGTATAATTAAATGTTCTGCTTTTCTTTGCTCTGATATGTTCTGAGCTACTATGGGAAATTGCTTTGAATAATTTGACTTTAAAGCTTCAGCAAACATTTTAGGAGTATTTGCATTCTGTATCAGGTGTTAAAATAAGGAAAGATAATACTTGCTTTTACTCAATTATTTTGTGTTGGATAGACACAAATATGGCTTCTTTAGTGGCTCAGTGGTAAAGAATCTGCCTGCCAATGCAGAGATGTGGGTTTGATCCCCAGGATGGGAAGATTGCCTGGAGAAGGAAATGGCAACCCATTCCAGTATTCTTGCCTGGGAAATCACATGGACAGAGGAGCCTGACGGACTACAGTCCATGGGGGTCTCTAAAGAGTCAGACGTGACTTAGCGACCACACAACAATAGGCATAAATATGGCCATTGGATTTTTTGATTAAGCTCAGATCATAACAGAAAAATAAATGTAAATGCTCTGAACTAATTATGACTCTTTCTACTGCACAGAAGATGACCGATGGTTAAGTGTTATCTCCTTTCAGAACTCTGTTAACCAGCTCACTTGTCCAACTCGGCTGATACAATATTTTCTTGATATTTGGAGACAGGTATTCTAAAAAGCCACAGGGATCTTTGTTCTGCTATTTTCAATAACTAGCACCCATGATGAGTAGTTTCCTTAAACCAAAGTCCAAAGCTTTCTATTGGTTTATAGGACCCATACTTTATCCTGAGTTAAGAAGTTCTGAAAGTAAAGCAGCTTTCCAGAGCTCTTATTTGGGGACAGTTAGCAAGATAAAGGTACCACTTATATATCAGAAAGCCAGTTCAGTCATGAAAGAGGATAGCAATTCCTGCTAAGCTCTGGGGGTGGGGTGAGAAAAGAGAGATCAATAACAGGGAGGGGATGGAGAAGAGAAAGTGAAACATGAGGATGAGTTTGTGTGAGGTACAGTCCTTTATAAAGTTCACACATCAAGGAACAGACTTGGGTTCAGTTCTTGGGAGGAGTCAATATGGGAGTTCTTATCTGTCGCATAGAGTTAATGGACATTTTAATAGTTCCTGTTCAGGGTTGGCAATTCTCTGTATCAAAAAAGAATCACATTAGTACACCGGAAACAACCGCAGCACTGTTAACTAGCTATCGGTTCAGTTCAGTTCAGTTCAGTTCAGTCGCTCAGTTGTGTCCGACTCTGCAACCCCATGAATCGCAGCATGCCAGGCCTCCCTGTCCATCACCAACTCCCGGAGATTACTCAAACTCATCTCCATGGAGTTGGTGATGCCATCCAGCCATCTCATCCTCTGTCGTCCCCTTCTCCTCCTGCCCCCAATCCCTCCCAGCATCAGGGTCTTTTCCAATGAGTCAGCTCTTCGCATGAGGTGGCCAAAGTATTGGAGTTTCAGCTTCAGCGTCAGTCCTTCCAATGAACACCCAGGACTGATCTCCTTTAGGATGGACTGGTTGGATCTCCTTGCAGTTCAAGGGACTCTCAAGAGTCTTCTCCAACACCACAGTTCTAGCTATACCCCAAAGCAAAATAAAAAGTTTGAAAAAAAAAGAGAAAAGTGTTACTTGCTCAGTGATGTCTGACTCTTTGTGACCCCATAGGCTGTGCCCGCCAGGCTCCTCTGTCCATGGGATTCTCCAGGCAAGAATACTGGAGTGGATTGCCATCCCCTTCCCCAGGGGATCTTCCCAACCCAGGGATCAAACTTGGGTCTCCTGCATTGCAGGCAGATTCTTTACCTTCTGAGCCAAAAAAAAAAAAAAAAAAAAGAATTACGTTATAAATTTGGGTTTCATATCAATGAAAGGGTCACCAGAAACGCAGAAACCCACAGAAACACAGACTGAATTCTGGGGGGCCAACTGGAGTTGAGAGCTAGTTCTTCCTTTAAAGATAGCTTCAAATGAGAATACCTGGAGAATATGTTTTCGGAGCCCAGTTACAAATGCACCAGGGTGCCCAGTGCTCACTGGTCCAGAGAGGAAGTGGAAGCTGGCATGGAGTTAGGACAGGCAGCATTTTTGTGAAGCCATGTGAGGGGAGACTGAGAAAGAGATGCGCTTGATTTTCTCCCCCTAGTGCTTTCTCCTGCGCTATAGTCAAGTCATTTGACTCCTACCTGCAGGTCTAACCTTACCTGAATTCCAGGGTTTATTTCTGACTTTCAATTGGAGGTCTTGTGGGTCAGGGTTTCTTGACTCGGCAGTAAGTCATTCCTTCGGATGAGGTGGAAATGATCTTTAAATGAGCTTCACTATCTCAGTGACTTTATGGAACTCTGTCTTCTCCTTAGACCCCCAAATTTATCCAATAATTACTTACTGATCCTTACTATCCAAACCAGGCATAGGGAGTGCAGCAGTGAGCAAAACAGATAAAAATCTCTCCGACCCTGTGATGTCTAACTCAGAGGTCCCCCTGTCTGCTGCTGGCTTCCTCATGCTGAAGCTCATTTATCCGCCTAGGCTGCAAGCTTCCTCACCTCTGGTCTTAAGGATGCTATTCCATCCAGATGTTTCATCCCCTCCATTTAGATTTCCTGTATTTATCTGATGGTACTGCAGCCACCCACCTCGGTTCTGGCTCCCCGCTTCATCTCCCAGCCCTGGCCTTGCTCCCCTCACTCCACATCCTCACCTCAGTGAACATATCTGCTTCCAGGTCTGTCTTCCCAAGTTCGCCTCATTTATCCTGGTTAACATGGTCCAGGATGCAATGACAAAAGGATGACCATTTTCCAAGTGCAATGGTCTGAGGGAGTGTGCGGACTGGAGACACGTGTTGATCCAAACTCAGCTGTACTGTTTAGCAAGTAACCCAAAACAAGTTACTTAAACTTTCTGAGTCTGTTTCCTTAATGCAAGTTGCTCTCAAAATTGCTTATCCCTCCCAGGGTATTTGAGAGATCTTAATGGGATGCTGTACACCCAGCACCTGGCAAGAGTGGGTACTCAGTGATAGTTATGACTCCTTTGGGCAGCTTCATTGTCTTATTTGATGGTGACAATAACCACAGAGAGAGAACAGAGCAGGGGATAGAATTCCTCTTCTGAAGATATAAAAACTAAGCCTTAAGAGGGTTATGAGTTACTCATGTCAAGTAGCTATTGATCAGAGGAGGAGCCAGGCTGAAGAGTCAAGACTTCTAATGTCTATTCAGTGCTTTTTTTCATTAAGTGATGATGCTTTAATCTAAAAAAAAAAAAAAATACAAAGCTGCAAAAATAATTCTACCACTACTAATTATATTTTTAAAATGTTGGTTAAAATAACTTATGATTATTCTTGGTTCAATTGTTACTGTCAATTTTTTCTTGTTAATCTGAAAGTAAACAGTGTGTGACAAGGACTAAGAACCATTTCACAATAACCAAAATGTATTTAGTTTTCACCATGTAGCAGGTCCTGAAAGTATTTTAAACGTTGACTTATTTACATTCCTTATCCACATTTTAGGATAATAGGACTGAAATAAAGAGAACGTACATGAGCCCTGTTTACAGAGCTAGCAAGTGGTGGATTGTGTGTTTGACTAAAGTCTGCCTGGCATCAGAGCCTGCAACTGCTTATTTTCTTAATTGCCTCTTTATAGAAGTATTGAGTATACTTTTTAGATTTGTTGCTGTCTATCTTGGCATTTTATATTGGTGAGTTAAATATCTGTTTATACTAGCTTGGACTGAAGCGGGCAGAGGCAGCACAAAGAGAAAAGAAGACTTCGGATTACCCACTTACTGCCAACAGGAACAAGCTTAGAATTCTACTCTGCTGCAACCTTGGGCTATTTTTATGGAAAAGGAAGGATGACTCAGAGGGCAGAGCCAAGAGCACAGAGCCAGGAGTTATAGAAAATGATTCACAGGGAGTAGGTCTGAACTGGGCTATAATCAAGAAAGTGGCCCTAGCCTATGCTAGGACCAAGGTGGCAGACAGGAGAGGAAGGGAGAAAGAGGACTGGAAAGGAGACATGAATCATATTACTTCTTTCATATGACTTTATAGTCTTTGTGCAAGAAAGGATTTCTTATGACACTAAAAATTCAAACCATAAATAGAATAACTGATGAATGATTACATCAAAATGAACAACTTTTGATAACGACAAAGAAAATGAAAAGATGAACAAAAAGCTAGGAAAAGATATATTATGAACGTGTGAAACTACAAAGGATTAGTATTGTGAATATTCGAAGAGTTCCTGCTAATGAAGAAGAGAGAAATACACAGATTTACTCAACAGTAAAGTAGGTAGGACATGAATAGGCCTGTCTTCTGTAGAAAAAGGGCTTCCCAGGTGGCTCAGATGGTAAAGCGTCTGCCTGAAATGCGGGAGACTCAACTGGGATCCCTGGGTCGGGAAGATCCCCTGGAGAAGGAAATGGCACCCCACTCCAGTACTCTTGCCTGGAAAATCCCATGGACGGGGGAGGATGGTAGGCTACAGTCTGTGGGGTCGCAAAGAGTCGGTCACGACTGAGCGACTGCACTTTCTTTCACTTTCTTTCTTCCTATAGAAAAAGATACTTGACTGACTAATAAACATATGAAAATGTTACCTTTTATTAGTAATCATTAAAATGAAACATAAAACTCAAATGAAATACCACTGACCAGTTATCAAACTGGCAAAAATTCAAAGTTAGATAGTGCTAAGTGTTAAAAGGGATATGGATCAATGGAAACCTCACCCTCTGCTGGTGGGAGTGTGAACTAGTAACGGCTCTTGCAAAAGAGTTTAACTCTATCCAGTAAAGGTAGAATTTGTCTTGAGGACCTTTGATAAAATTCCAGCCTATTACAAAGCAGGGGCGTCACTTTGGTGACAAAGGTCCATATAGTCAAAGCTATGTTTTTTCCATCGGTCATGTACAGATGTGAGAGTTGGTCCATAAAGAAGGCTGAGTGCCAAAGAATTGTTCTTTTTGAATTGTGGGGCTAGAGAAGACTCATGAGAGTCCCTTGGACTATAAGGAGATCAAGCCAGTCAATCCTAAAGGGACTCAACTCTGAATATTCTTTGGAAGGACTGTTGCTCAAGCTGAAGTTCCAATACTTTGGCTACCTGGTGTGAAGAGCCGATTCATTGGAAAAGATCCTGCTGCTGGGAAAAGTTGAGGGCAAGAGATGAAGGGGTGGCAGAGGATGAGATGGTTAGCTAGCATCACCAACTCAATGGAAATGAATTTGAGCAGACTCTGGGAGATTGTGAAGGACAGAGGAGCCTGGTGTGCTGCAGTCCATGGGGTCTCAGAGAGTGAGACATGATTTAGCGACCCAACAACAGTAATGATAAAACTCCTGGAAGGGGGACTTCCCTGGTGGTCCAGTGGTCAAGAATCCACCTTCCAGTGCAGCGGACACAGGTTTGATCCCTGTTTGGGGAACTGAGATCCCACATGCCTCTGGGCAACTAAGCCTGAAT
Organism: Cervus canadensis; assembly: GCF_019320065.1. NCBI lineage: Eukaryota > Metazoa > Chordata > Mammalia > Artiodactyla > Cervidae > Cervus > Cervus canadensis. The sequence continues at coordinate 32,643,914 of NC_057394.1, read as the reverse complement.
GCCGCAACTACTAAGCCCAACCGCTCTAGAACCTACGCACCATAACAAAGAGCCTGAGTGCCACAGCTAAGACCCAACTGTTGTTGTTCAGTCGCTAAGTCCTGTCCAGCTCTTGGTGACCCCGTGGACTGCAGCATGCCAGGTTTCCCTGTCCTTCACTATCTCCCGAAGTTTGCTCAAACTCATGTGCGTTGAGTTGATGAAGCCATCCAACCGTCTTATCCTCTCCTCTTGCCCTCGATCTTTCCCGGCATCAAACAAACCTGATACACCCAAATAAGTTTAAAAAAAAAAAAAACAAAACTAAACAACCCCCACTCCCAAACAAAACCGACTCAACCAAACAAAAAACTTCTGGAGGAATTCCTGCATGGGAATATTATCAGATATGTGCAAGAATGTTCACAATAAGCATGATTCTGAGTTAAGAACCAGAAAAAAAAAACCTAAATGTTCATCAACTATAGACTATATAAATAAATTCTGGTGTATTTATACTATATATAGCAGTGTATATAAATGAATGAAAGCTACGGTGTCAACATAGATAATCTTAGAAAATATTACATGGAAGAAGCAAATCGTGTAAGCATGCATACTTTATGATTTTGTTTAACTAAAGCCCAAAGCTAACAAAACTAAACAAATTGTTTAGTGATCCACATATAAAAAGTAAAACAATAAGAAGAAAGGAAAGATCAATACATTCAGGATGGTGATTGTCCTTGGAAGGAAGGAAGAGGTGTTCGGCTGAGGGGGTGGGGTACCTAGGAGTGATCTAATAAATTGGTAACATCTATTTCTTTATAAATGGGGCTTCCCTGGTGGCTTAGTGGTAAAGAATCCCCCTGCCAATGCAGGAGACTCATGTTCGATCCCTGGGTCTGGAAGATCCCCTGGAGAAGGAAAAGGTAACTCACTCCAGTATTCTTGCCTGGGAAATCTCACGGACACAGGAGCTTGGCAGGCTATAGTCCATGGGATCACAAAGAGTCGGCTAAGACTTAATGACTAAGCAAGAACAACAAACAAATTTCTCTATGTACATTCTATTTTTAAATATCATTTGGGAGATATGTTCATAAAAACATTTTTCAAGGACCGAAATATATTGCCTGGAAAATAGCTGTTTCTTAAAAGCTTCTTGTTCTTTTAGCTTCAAGATAAATGCATGTAGCATAGTCTCTCCCTGGTTTGTTACTTAAAATGACCCAGGCTTTTTTTTTAAAGGAGACATTTCACTGTTTAAGAACAGGGTCATGAGTTTTGAAGCTGTTTCTCTGATCAAGAGAAAAAAAAGTGAAGATAATAACTTGGCTTTGGTTCCATCCCACACTTAAGTTACTGAAGAACATTAGTCCACACTCGGCCATCTGCCATGCAGTGTTCAGCCAGGGCAGGGAAGGGACTTGTGTGAATTCAGAGACTTATCTCTTTGACATTCTGGCCCAGAAAAGAGAAACAGAAATATAGTACTGTCCATTGAGCCAACATTTTCCCACAGTCTGTTTCTAATTTCATAGCCTTTGTTCAGTAACTTGATAATATCAGTCCTATTCCCAGTGGGCAAATGTTAATGTCATTTAAATAGAATATGAGGAGGGGATTTGATGAACCAAAAAACTTGCTGAAGGTATTGAGACATTAAGAGCAGAGAATGCAAGAAGAAAGCAAAAATTTTCTGCTCTACCGTTTTGCAAATTATTTAACCATGTGCTCCAGGGTGGGAAAGCAAAGAGGGTCTGCCTTTAATTCTTTCGCTTTAGTATAAGTAGGTGTCACTCTGTCTAGAATACTGATTTTATTTTCTTCCCTCTTTCTCCATCTTTCCTTTATTCCTTGCAATGAAAAAAAAAAAAATTCCTCTGAAGACTCTTAGGAGAATTGGATAGGAATAAAGTCAAGGTTAAATATTAAGTGGGGTAAGATTATGGATTTGTTTTTTTTCCTTTTTGTTCAAACACGGATGACCACAGGCTGAGTGTGAGAGTAACCTGTTTTCACTGCCGCTTGGTTGAGACTTAGAAAAAGAGTAAGCAAAATATGTGACCTAAATTGTGCCTCTTTGATGAAGTCTTTCTGTCGATAATTTTTTGTAAGTATGAAGTCAATGTTAAATGGAACTTGAGGCAACAAGACCATGGGAATGTAATATGGTAATGTAATGGGAATGTAATGTTTTGATGTATGAGGTCCTGGTTTCAGAAACACAGACATGGCTGTGTTTCTTCTGTTCATACCTGTATGCATTTCTGGGCATCACAGAGTGAAAGGGATATTTGACTAGTATAAAGCATTATTTATCCAGTACTAAATTGAAAGGTCAGGCTTATTACTTTCTGTTTGATCATGTAAGGGGATAAAAACGTCCATATTCTAAACTCTAAAATGCCATCCAGTGGTTTGGAAATAAGATTTTTTTGGTATTTCAGTTATAGGTAGTAAAATAAATAATTCTGCATGGTTGCTAAAAGGAATAGCAAATGAATGGCATCAATAATTTTTCTGAAAGACTTCTTCTCATGCTAAAAAAGTCAAAGTATCTCTGCTTTTCCTCTTGTAGAAAAAACTTGGGATGGATGAAACTTTCCAAGGTAGTTTTGACTGGAAAACAAGTTTCCATATGAAATCTGATTGAGTCTCCAAAACCATATTCTAATTAGAAGAAATGGAATTTAAGAGATTGAAGAATGATTAGCAGTATAGGATGATAACATCTGCAAAAAAAAGGTCCCTGGTGGCTCAGACGGTTAAGAATCTGCCTGCAATGCAGAAGACCTGGGTTCGATCCCTGGGTCGGGAAGATCCCCTGGAGAAGGGAATGACAACACACTCTAGTATTCTGGCCTGGAGAATTCCATGGACAGAGGAGCCCCAGTGGCCTGCAGTCCATGGGGTTGCAAAGAGTTGGACATGACTGAGTGACTAAGCACAGCACATTGGCTTGAAAATTTTACCAGTAAGAATGTATTTCCAGACAGTTGCTGTTAACATACAAATTACTTTGGGCAAATAAGACATCAATTATAAGCACAGATATTAACATTCCAGCATGAGTTTGTTTCTTAAACTCAGGAGCAAAAGTGAGAAGAAAAAAAAATCGAACATGAATAAGTGAGCATTCACAATAGGATGAGAGAGAATTAGAATAATTGCAGGGAGAATGGCACAGCTTGGCACTTCACGTTTAGATCCTTTGTTACTCTTCTAGCAGGGTTTTCCATTGTAACACAGGATCAAACTTTTAAATTAAAGGGATTAAGCACTTACTCGGGGGATTTCACGCTTCACCCAGTAGGTGAGAGTTATCTGGGGAAGATATGGAGACATTTTTCATGTTCCTAAACTCACATGGAGGAGGCAGCTTCTTTCTCTTTATGAGAGATGATTATAAGCTTGAGACGCATTATCTTCTGCAGCTTGTAAACAGGATCTGAAGGCAATTTCCAGGAAAGAGTTCTAAGTTGAAATTGATAGTTAGGGGCTAACTAGTCCCCTGGAGTATACCTTCAGGCACAATAACCGTATGTTCTGGTATATCTGATAAGAGTCCCATTAAAATATCTCCACCTCTCAGGAAGATTGCCACATGGAAACAGAGGATAGGAAGAGTTTGAAGGAGACAACACTGTTTGAAGCTGGCTCTCATGCTTATTATCTGGGTGAATTTGATTGTGTCTCTAAACCTCAGTTTCTGTACCAGGAAATGGGAATAATATCTTGTGTGGGGATGGGTCTAGCATTTATCAGAAAACATTTTGTGAGACAACACAGTGGTTTTAACAGAATTCTAATATTTAAGGAAGAGTGAGTAATAATGACTGCATCTTGCTCAGTTTAGGCAAACAATGAATGCAGTATTGGTACCTGTGAGGCCAACCCAGACCAATTACTGGGCATCTCCAAAGAATTAGAAAAAAATAGATTAACAAAATTAATTTCCATTGATGTTGTCCTCAACCAAAACACAGTGTTAAAGAGGAATAGATGCTATCTCAAGGAAATCCTTGATCCCATAGGCATTATTTACATATTAGATGCCTGCTAGTACTTTTCATTTCTGTCACAACATTGATGCCACTTCTGAATTTGGATTTTTGTCATTGTTTTTCTTACAGTGAAGCATGTATATAATTCTTTGCTACCTTAATTAAGAAGCATAGGTGTGTCCAAGAACATGCATGTGGGGCCATCACTGATATTCCTTTATTTCCACAGCCAGCTCCTGGCAGGGCTCAGCATGGTTTGTCGAAGCTGGTTCTTGCATCCCTGCCATCTCTGACCAAAGAGGCCATTTCTCAGTGCCAGGTGATTCCACTCTCCCCGGCCCAGAGCTACTGTGTGCAGGTTCGCTACCCCTTACCCTCTATGGTCACCTGCATAGAGATCAGGTGGCATTAACCCTCTGAACACAAATAGTTGGTTCTTCCTCTCGTTGTCATGCTGATATTAGGCAGGATTCAGACATTGGACCCCTCATGTCTGTTTGGCTTTGTTGGGTGGAGATATCCCTCCCTGCAACAAGGTACTCAAGATCCTTTCTTACTTGCTAAAGCAGAGAAAATCAAAGTACCAGTAAGATGTCTGGCATATCATCTTCCTACATTTGATCAAATTTCATCTCACTGGAATTCAAGTAGCTTCTTTGAAAGTCAGCTGAATGTTTTAGCCAGATAGATTTTCAGTACTTGAACGACTCAAATGAACTTTCCTAGCACTGAAAATTCTATGATGAAATCACAGAATGGATGGATTGAGCAATTTTGTACTGTCTTTAATACATTACCTGCTACATGATGGACAATACATTTATACATTTCTCAATGACAGCTCTTCCAGCCACTGTCCACCCACCTCAACCTAAGTTTACTTTCTTGTGCCTCTTTTCAGGTTTTAGAGCCTAGAAAAACTAGCTCATTGTTCGATGTTAAAAAGATTAGTTTTCCAGAGTCAAATATGTGGTTCATTTGTGATAAATTTGTGTCTTTTAGCTAAGACACAAATAAAAATACATTTTATTTCTTATTCTTCTGCACACTGCTTTATTGTTTCAAGATTGCTTTATGGTATAAACTTTATGCAAACTTGCTAAATAAGACATGTTAAAATACATAATTTGTTGTACAATCAGTGTGAATAACCTAGGTAACTTGACAATCTAAGTGGGTAACTTCTACCCTGGGCTAAGTTTACTTATTTACAAGTGATAACAATGTTGTCACCGTTTACTGCTCTGGAGCTTTCCCTTGATAGTGATGTTAAGGCACATCCTGACTTCAGGAACATTAAAATATGGAAAAAATGCATCTTTGGTCACTGTAAAATGAACCAAGTCCCCTCTCTCCCCAAATCTAAAGCTCAGCCAGGTTTGACCATCACGACGAGTGAGCACTTGAAGACATGTCCCCCTTTAGACACTTGTTGCAAAAGCCAAAGGCCTGAAAAGAGAAAATTAATTCCTCCCTTTCTCTTGGTGCTCAAAGCCTGTCCATCAGCAAATCCTGTCAATCTAGTGCTTGGCCAAAAAGTTCGTTCAGGTTTTCTGTACCATCTTATGGGAAAAGCTGAACGAACTTTTTGGCCAACCCAAACCTCGACGCATACATCTCAATTCTGCTTTGAGCTCTATCTGTCTGCAATGACCATATTCCAAGACCCCATCATCTCATCCTTAGTGCCTCTGCCTTCATCTGTTCCGTCTTTGTTCTCTTTGCACCCACAACGAGTTGTGTGTGACTCTTTGTGACCCCGTGGACTGTAGCACACCAGACTCCTCTGTCCATGGGGTTTCCCAGGCAGGAATACTGGAGTGGGTTGCTATTTCCTCCTCCAGGGGATCTTCCTGATCCAAGGATCGAACCCACATTTTTTTGCATCTCCTGCACTGGCAGGCAGATTTCTTTACCAGGTGAACTACCAGTGAAGACCTGTTCTCTTTAGCACAAGGAGCCAAATCTTTTAATACATGTGGTCACATCACTTTCCTGTTTAAAAACCCTTCAGGGGATCCCAACTGCAAATCAAATAGAATCTAAACTCTTCCATGATTGGACTTGCTACTTCTCCAAAACACATCTTTGTTCCTCTCCCCCATCCTGCTGAAGCCCTGTGGGCTCCCTTCCCCTTCCTTATTCCTGTCCATCTTGTCCTTGGTCCAGAGATTCCCACCCACCAACACCACCACTTTCTTCTCATTGCAGACCCAGTATTTCTCAGGTCTTGGCTTAAATAACCCCTTAGAGAGGCTTTCCTGACAGCCCTGTCCAAGTAGGTGTCCTCTCCCTGTGTCTCTACATCCACCACCTGCATTTCTTATATTTCACTATTTTTTTTCCTTTGCAACACTTAACATTATGTGAAAGTATACCCTTATTTGTTGGTGAATAGACTCATCTCCGTAAGGGGAAACAGCCTATTTGTTTGGTCATCAAGTGCTTGGTAGATTGTTGTTCAGTTGCTCATTCATGCCCAACTCTTTGTGACCCCATGGACTGCGGCATGCCAGGCTTCCCTGTCCTTCACCATCTCCCAGAGCTTGCTCAAACTCATGTCCATTGAGTAGGTGATGCAATCCAACCACTTCATCCTCTGTTGTCCCCTTCTCCTCCTGCCTTCAATCTTTCCCAGCGTCAGAGTCTTTTCCAGTATGTCAGCTTTTCTTATCAGGTGGCGAAAGTATTTGAGCTTTAGCTTCAGCATCAGTCCTCCCAATGAATATTCAGGATTGGTTTCCTTTAGGATTGACTAGTTTGATCTCCTTGCAGTCCAAGGGACTCTCAAGAGTCTTCTCTGGCACCACAGTTCAAAAGCATCAATTCTTTGACTCTCAGCCTTCTTTATGGTCCAACTTTCACATCCATACCTGACTACTGGAAAAAAACCATAGCTTTGTAGATAGTAGTGATCCATAATTAACTATCTATGGGTTAACAGCATCAAAGGAACAGAACTCTAGACCCAGAGAGGGCTGGGGACGGTGCCAGCAAATGGGCCCGTAACGCAGGCCTAGAGGAAGAAGCATATTCAGTGGAACAGTATTTCCTAGTGGATGGAATACTGGATAGAGAATGAGAGGTCTGATTGCTGGTCTTGGCTCTTCCATGTAATAGCTGCATTCATTGAATGAGTACTTACCTTACCTATGATTCTAATTTATTTTTAGAAACGGAATCATCATACCCATGCTAGTCTTGAATTACTGCAAAGATGATATGTGGAATCTAGAAAAATGGTACAGATGAACTTATTTTCAGGGCAAGAACAGAGATGTAGATGTGGACAGGAAGAGAAGGTGAGGGTTGGGCCAACTGGGAGACTGGGATCGATATATCTACAACACCATGTGTAACATAGCTAGTGGGAATCTGGTGTAAAGCACACGAAGCTAAGCTCGGGCTCTGTTATGACCTGGATGGGAGGGGAGGGGAGCTAAGTGGAGGGGAGCTGGGGAGGGAGGGAGGGCCAAGTGGGAGGGGATACATGTATACATGTAGCTGATTCACTTTTCTGTCTAGCAGAAACTAACACAACATTGTAAAGCAAGTACATGCCAATAAAAAAATAAAAACAAACACCCAAACAAAAACAGAAAGCAAAACCAAACAAAAAACACTGATTTAAAAAACTAATAGCTTAAAACTGTCATGCGCGAAACAATTCTCCTTTCCTTCTGAAGGTTTTATGTTGCATTGTTACTACTAACCAGTCTTTTACTATTACACTTTAAAGGCTGATTGAGACAAATGGTTCTGAGACTGTTCTTCCACCGTTGATTAAGACTGAGGTGGCAAGAGGAGGGGAAGAAGACTGGGATGGCAGGTATTACCATGTAAACTTAAGTCATGGAAGCAAAGAGACAGTTACAGGAGCTGTTTAAGGCAAGGACCCTGTCACAGCAGCTGACCGAAGGTCAAACACTAGTCTTGGTTATAGGACCACCAGAACCTGGTGGGCTGTGGGTATGGCTGACAGTGAGTTTCCAGAGCCACTGAGTTTAGGAGCTTCAGTTTTCAGAGCCAAGGTCAGAATTTGTCTGCAGTTTCACTGAGGATGAAAGCATCTCTGGGATCCCAGGCCTCTGGCTACAGGTTTCAGAGGAAGGGATTCCACAGTCCTCCTCCTGGTTCTTCTTCTCCCCTCTATACCCTGAAGCTCTCATCTTCTTGTGCCTCTTAACTCTACAGATTTCTTCTATAAAGTAAGGAGCAGAAAGCTGTTCACGATATAAGTAACTGAACAGTTGGAAGCACATTTGCCTTCGAACAGGGAGTCACAGTCCTAACCTAAGCAAAAGACTCTGTAAAACTTCTGGCATTGCCCAGTGAATTGGGAAGGCACTTGGGAATAATTTGCTCTGTGCATCTCATCCCTATAGGTTTGTGCTCATAGCAGATGGGGCTCACTGTCCCTTAGAATTTGTGTCCTTCCTTCCAAGGTGAGGACTCCTTGAAGTGGCTGCTCAGTAAGGACTGCATGTAGCAGTCCCCTTGCCTCTGGTTTCCTTGCCCAAGTGTGGTGTGTTTCACTTTGAAGCCGAGGTATCTGATTAGGGCTGTGTCTTCTTCATGCTCCCTGTCCCCTCCCATTGCTGAATGCAGATGATGACAGGGTTCTAAGGAATGGGGGGAGGGGACCCCATTGCATGGGCAGAGCCTGGGTCCTTGACTCCTCATGTGATGGAAAGTTCACTACTCTCCTTAAATGCCCACCCTGGACTGCTTGATGAGTGAGAAATCAACTCATGTTGGGTTGAACTCTTGAATTTTCACACTTATTTGTTACAACCACTAGTGTTGTAACTGGCACAGAAAGTATATCCTGAGATTTAAATTGAAGTCAGGAAGTAATTCTGTTTAATATTCAAAATGGTGGTGGTTTGGTCTCTAACTCGCCTCTGACTCTTTTTGACCCTATGGACTGTAGTCCACCAGTCTCTTCTGTCCATGGGGTTTTTCCAGGCAAGAATACTGGAATGGGTTGCCATTTCCTTCTCCAGGGGATCTACCTGACCCAGGGATTGAACCCAGGTCTCCTGCCTGCAGGCAGATTCTTTACTGACTGAACTACCCAGGGATTAGAGGATCTCTAATCATATCTTCATTAAACATTTTATGTAACATATAACATAAATTATCTATTGCCCAAGTAGAAATCAGCACCAGTTATATATATAATGAAACATCAGTAAATGTTTCATTATATATATAATATATATATATAAAACATTCATCAGTTATTTGGGTTAATAACTACCAAAGATCAAAGTGACTATAAACCTTAGCAGAATAAGATTTCCCATATGTAAACCAGTCTGGAGACTTTTATTTTTCTCCATCATCTAAGAAGATGACCAAACTGCCAAAGTAAAATTGTGAAAACCTGTAAAGCAAGTTAAATAAAGGCTGTAATCTTTATACCCATCAGACAATGATGATTTATTTTTGTTTTTGACATTGCATCTTCCTGTCTTTTTTTTTCTTTGTCTTCCTTATTGTCTCTAATATTACTTTGAGAGTAAGCCAGAACGTGGTAAAAGCCTATGATTCTCCAAGTCACGGAAACAGCTGACATCCTGTCTCTCTGTATTAATGAGTAATAGACAGGTGGATATTTACCACCGGCTCCAGCTGAATTATGACAAGACCCGTCATGAGCTAGGCTGGGAGGCTTGTCTCCTGTGTGAGTGAGGCTAGTTCAATAGAACAGCTCTTGGGTTCCGCAGCAAGTGGGGACAAGTTTGTTCGTTGCTGGCTCTCTCTAAATACTCCTTACAGTTGTTTTTGTAAGGAGTCTTACAATTATTCTCTCTGCTGATGTTTGTTCTGTAGAAAATCTTTGTTAGGTCTTTTGTAGGTGAAGCTAAAGCATGCAGAGTTTTAAAAAAAATTGCTGAGGATTAAAAGGGGTATTAGAATTCAGTGTGCCTGAGGATTCTACACGTTCCTGAGGACCCTGGCAAGAAACTGGCCGTGCCCCCTGGAAGCTCCACTAACAATGGCAGGGTGAAAGAGTGAGTCCTGTTGGTGGCACACAGGAATAAAGCAGTTTGTGAAAGTGTTACTTGGTTAAATCTGTATTTGGTAATCGTAGTTTAGAAAGTGACCATGGTTTACAGGCATTGTCTCATTCATTCTTCCATCAGGCTCTTTATGGAGCTGGTGTGAAATATTAACATCCCTTCAGAAAAGTCATGGACACAGAGCAGTTTGCAGAAGGGATTGTGTGCTTGCTTTCTTTTCTGGGGTTCCATCTCGTCGACTCCGGTGAACCATGTAAAGTGGAGGGGAGACATTGTAAGCAGCTTGTAAGTTACTCTCTTAGCCACTCTTGGTGTGGTATGCAGCCTGCAATATGTCTCATAAATACTTGTGAATAAATAAATGGCTGGATGTAGGAATTAAAGAGGTGAGGCTTGAAATGACTGAAGTTTAGAGGCTGTTGTCCTGTTCCCAAGACTCTGCTTTTGTTAATATTAAAGTCTAGATTGTGCAACTCCCACATAATTCTTCTTGCAGGCGGTTTCTTAAATTGGGTCAATGTTGTTTTCACAAGCAAATATTTTGCACGCCAGCAGTCCGGCACATTTAATAAATGATAGCAAAACTCCCTGTGTTGTAGGTGGGAACTCAATAACCCTATAAATGTCCATAACTTTGGCAATGACAAAAACAGTGAAAACAGTTGTTTGGGGATTAAATAATACAGCAATAGAAATGATTGCATTACCTTGATAAATATAAAGAAAAATGGGTTGCACAGGGGAATTGAGAGAGAAGGACAAAACCGAGGCTATATGTGTGTCTTCTTAATCTAATGGCAAGATTACTAGAATGCTAGTGTTGACCCATTGGTCTCTATCTGGAGAGGAAAGACACTGATTGGAGGCTAAGGGTGCATTTAGATTTTTCAGTTTGAGTCTTTGTATGGAATATTTTGGAAGAGAGGTATCTAATCTAATTCAGAAATCATGGGCTTTAACTTCGTTCAGATTTGTGTTTATATAGCTGGCTGTGTCACTCACCAGTTCTGTAAGTTCAGTTTTAATCTCTCATTGCTGCAGTTTCTCTGTTTATAAAATACTTACCTCTACCATTATTGTATGGTACCCTTACACTAATTATTATTTTATCACCTTTAACTATGCTGTTTGACTAGTTTTTTGAAAAGTAAACTATCTTAGAAAATATTTGGGAGTATATTTTTCCTTGTTTCACGATCATTTTGAAAGATTTTTTTTAACATAGCAAGTACTGTTATTCTGCTATTTACTCAACTTTAACAAAAGCTACATATTATCAGTTATGTAATAAGTCATGTAAAAATAGGAGTTTGGATTGCTTGTGGTGGTTATTGAATTATAAACACTCCCCAGCTTATTACACAGTCTTCATCCCAAGCCTAGGGTGTGTGTGTGTGTGTGTGTGTGTGTGTGTGTGTGAGTTGCTCAGTTCTGTCCGACTCTTTGCAACCCCATGGACTGTAGCCCTCCAGGCTCTTCTGTCCATGGAATTCTCCAGGCAACAATACTGGAGTAGGTTGCCATTCCGTTCTCCAGGGGATCTTCCCGACCCAGGGATCGAACCCAGTTCTCCTACATTGCAGGCAGATTCATACTGTCTGAGCACCAGGGAAGCGCAAGCCTGGTGGATGGAGAGAGCAAAGCAATAAGAAGCAACTGTCTTAAAGCTGGAGAGTAAATCTACTTGGGAATATTCATCTGAGTCAGTTTAACCAGAAATAGTTGTATAGCCTCTGAAATTTGTAGATGCATAGAGCTCTAGTTCCACAGAGAGCACAGCTGTCTACTGTCTGTAGTAGCTACGAATACCATGTGAGAGGACTTTATTTAGTAAGCAAATAGTGCTTTAGATTGACTTGGGTTGTCAAAATCAAGCTTCTTATTTCTAAATTTTTTTTACTAGATGGTAAGTTTACTGATGTTTAAATAGAACTGTGGAGGAAATGTCATCTAGGATAGTATTTCTTAATCTCATTTTCTTATTGAAAGTTATTAAAAAAAACTTTCTCAATGGAGAAGTTCAAGCATTGTATGTAGACAGAAGAGTGTAATGAACCTCCCTGTACCCCTGACTCATTTTCAACAGTTATTATTTCTGGGTCAAATTCTGTTTCATCTATTTCCTTATCAATTCCCTCTTCCCATGCTTTAAAAGTTTACTTTTTAGAACAATTCTAGATTTACAGAAAAATTGAGATGATGTTATAGAGTTCCCATATACCTCCCATCCAGTTTCCCTTATTCTTATTTTTTAAAATAATTTTATTTAGTTATTTTTGGCTGTGCTGGGTCTTTGTTGCTACACAGGTTTTTCTCTAGTTGCGGCAAGTGGACGCTCCTCTCTCGTTGCAGCGTGTAGGCTTCTCGTTGCTGTGGCTTCTTTTGCTGGCGATCACAGGCTCTAGGATGTGTAGACTTCAGTGGTGTGGCTCCTGGGTTCTAGAGCACAGGCTGAATAGTTATGGTGCATGGGCTTAGTTGCTCCATAGCATGTGGGATCTTCCCAGATCAGGGATCAAACCCGTGTCACCTCCATTGGCAGGCAGATTCTCAACCACTGGATGACCAGGGAGGTCCACTCCTAATGCTAACGTATTATATTGCATGTGTGCTAAGTTGCTTCAGTTGTGTCCAACTCTTTGCGACCCTATGGACTATAGCCTGCCAGTCTCCTCTGTCGATGGGATTCTCCAGGCAAGAATACTGGAGTGGGTTGCCTCGCCCTCCTCCGTGGGGTCTACCTGACCCAGGAATTGAACCTGAGTCTCTTGTCTCCAGCACTGGCCGGCGGGTTCTTTACTATGAGCGCCACCTGGGAAGCCCAATATCTTATATTAATATGATGCGTTTGCTATAAATAATGAAACAATATTGTTATTGTTAACTGAAGTCCATAATTTAGATCTTCTTAGTTTTTACCTAATGTCCTTTTACTATACCAGGGTTCCATTCAGGATACCATATGATAATTAAAAGTGTTCTAACCACTTTAGTACACTGCCTCTTGTCAACATCATCATAATGGTCACAGTCAGAATGACCCCAGAAACTCTGCCGTCCCCCAGGGCTTAATTCTTCCTTTATGACATACTGGATTCATTTCCTCTTGTTTTCATCATTCATGAAACTATGCAGCACAAGGCTTCAATTTCCAGATTCTTTGTCTACCAGATATGTCCTCTTAGGGCCCAGATAAAGGAATATAAAACATCCAAAGGGACAGGGTTTCAAGGAAATCTGGATTTGGGGATAGCTGATTAAGTGACCTCCTGGGGTACAAAATCATGGGCAGCCTACTTCAGCAGTGTAAGTGGTGTATACGGTTCTTGGTAAACGAAGATGACGAATTTGACCTTGGTGGCTGCAACTTCACTATGCCATCTTCCTTGTCATTTAAATGGGAAACCCATTCGTTCACTGGGGCTGTGTAAGAGCTTGGAAGACAGACTTTCTCATGGAGAAAGATGCCCGCACAATTCAGTATGTTAAGGAAAGACCTTTTCCTGTGAACGGTCACTAAGAAGGGCTCATGCTCAGTCGCTAAGCCATGTCCAACTCTTTGTGACACCATAGACTATAGCCAAGGAGGACCAGACCTGATCAAAGCTCTGTCATGGTCCTGGCTCTGCCACTCAAAGGCAGCCAGTTCATAGTCCTGTCTGGTCTACATATCTGCAAAAATTCATAAGCTGGGCTAAGATGTCATGGGTAAAAACTGAGGCTGGAAGGTATGTATTTCTAGCTACATTTATTGACATAATGTGAAATAGGCCATGCTAAGCAATATACCTATGTTACTTCACTTGATCATCATAGTTTAATGAGGTTAACATTATGTGCCCATTGTACAGATGAGGAAATTGAGGTGTAGATGGGTGAAACAACTTAAAATCACATTACTAGTCAGACTGGTACTCAAAACTAGATATGTTATTGTAAATTTCAACAGGTAATTCTTGAGTACCTATTCCTAAGCACACAGTAGGTACTCATCCAATAAAACTTATCAAATACCTTCTAAGTACCAAATATAGTGCTAGATACTGGGGATGTTATGAGGAATAAAGAAAAATCTCAGCCTTTAGGAGGAATGTTATCATCGTCTTCCTTTCAGGTCACTCCTCTCACCTTTCATGGATCTTTCCATCTACGCATTCACCTTCATCTGTGATGACACTCCTTACACACATATTTCCTACCATATAAATAGACATACATACCTGATATCTTCTTTCTTTACAATAGCCATCAACAGGAGAGAGAAAATGTAGTGGATCATGAAAAATATGGGTAACTTAACACACATGTCACCAAAGAAACATCTAATTCATGCTGACCTGTTGGAGCCTTAGTTTCTCAAGAAAGGATAAATTATCTTTGGCCATGTTGTCTAGGGAAACAGTTTATACTTAGAAACATCCCTAGGGTTGAATAGTTATTAACAGTTTTGTAGTTTGGAGTGCTGTAATGTATAAGCTTTCTCACCATGTCCTATTACCCAGTTCATTTCCCTGTGTCTATCTCCACTGATAGAATATACTTTTCAAATTAGTACAAGCAGGCCTATGAGTTTACAGAGTCACAGAAATATAAGCATGCCACAGTTGTTTAAAAATGTGAGCTAGTCACTTATGAACCTCCACCAGAGCCAGTCACTTGATCCACGTGAGCTTTCCTACTTTCTGATATCAATACTTGGTCTTGCTGTTTTATATCAGTCAGAAACCCAGGCATCAGCTCTCATTAGATAATTGTAGCTAAAACTGTGGTTTGTGTAATCAGACAACCTATGCTTAAACTGTAGTTCTGCTACTTTCGAGTGGTTGATTTGAACAATTTGTTTTATCTCAATTTTCCATGTGTAAAATGAGAGTAATAGTACGACTTTATAGTGCTGTGAAGACGATAATAAAAGTGCTTATTAGTACCTGCCACAAGTAATAATTTTTTTTTTATTATTTAGTTAGTTGGTATTACTTAGTTTACTACTTAGTTGTTATTGATGTTATTTTAAACACTATCAAGCTATTAAAGCATATAACCCTTACTATAATTTTAGCTTGTATACCTTGATTTTGATTTTCTCAGTCTAATTTCTTTCCTCTTAGGATTATTTATTTATTTAAAAATTATTTTATTCATGCTACAATGTTCTTGATGTGCTGATGTCATGGAAAAAAAAGGAATAAACTAGTTTCTGCCCTGAGCAGCTGATAGTTTGCTAGAACATTAGGTGGACACATATTAAACCTTTATGTAAAAACAAGACAATATGTGATCATTAATATCATTCATTTGTGCTTCTGAAGCTTTAATGTGCATGTGGAGCACTTGGGGATCTTGTTAAAATGCAGGTTCTGACTATATATTAGATATCAATGGAAAAAGAATCTAAACAAGGAAAAAAAAGTATATAACCTGAATCACTTTGCTGTATATGTGAAATGAACACAACATTGTAAATCAACTACATTTCAAGAAAAAATAAAAACAAAATAAAATGCATTTTATAAATGTTAAAAAAAGATGCAGTTCCTGATCTGGCAGGTCTGGGTGAGGACTGAGAGTCTGCGTGTCTAACAAGCTCGCAGTGATGCTATTGCTGCCATTGGTCCCGAGAATACACTTTGAATAGCATAGTCGATGCTATAGGGTTTCAAAAAAGCCGGAGATTAGTGTTGACCCTGCCTTATCCATATATTAACAAAAGAAAGAAAACCAACAACATATGCTTTTTCTGCATCATCTCTTATGCAGAGGTTTAATATTTTTTTTCATGACTATGAGAATAATTAATCTCTATCAGGAAGACCAGGGCAGAGTTTGCAACTTATTCACAACAGTTGTGCAAACTATAAAGCATACAGTCATCATGTTTTTTATTTTCTCTCTCGGGTTCTAATTTTTCTTTAAATTTCTATTCTGTTCATTTTATCATACATATTTTTTTGCTGTAAGGCACCTCAAATCTTTACTTGAACAAGGAAACAATATAAACTAATGTCTTTAATTCCACTGTTTTAGTCTGATAGCACTAGTTTAAAAAAATGTGAGGGCTTTTAAGTTGAGGGTTATATCCAAATGAAATAGACCACATATTAAATAATTTAATGAACAGCCCCATTTGTCCATTAAAACAGAGGCTCTTCCTATCTTTTTGTGGGGGGAAAAGGAGCTATATATGAGAACCATATTTTAAATACAGTCTCCATACATTTTCATTTAACTATTAAAAAGATCAACTAACAAGTTCTGATAATGCTCTTTAGAAATGACATGTAATAGTAAGGACTAGAATCCTGGATGGACGATTCTGCTGAGCTATTTCTTCTGGCTCAAGTGTTGGAATGTCAGCGAGGGTTGTCAAGACATTGCTGGGTTCAAAGGTGCGTGACTTGGGTGGATCTCTCTTATTTATTTCACAAACATCTCTGACCTATTCACTTTTATCTAAAGAGTTGCTATTATTTCTGCTTTTGTCCCACTTCACTTTCATCTCACGTATCAGGGATTGAAACCCTGGTTCCTCTAATTGTGTCTGACATGAAGCTGTCAATCTTATCTCCCCGGCCTCTATTGAAATGTTCCAGATGTGTGGTAGACTCTAGGCTTGTAGGCACGACCGGCCCCTGACTCTTAAATGATCACCGCATCCTCTCTTGTCCAAGCCTCCAAGGCTGTCCGCTAAAGTCATGCATGTAATGGTACTTCAAAGCACCTTATTTTTATCCAGCCTTTTATTTTCTTTCTTCAGAAAATGACCAGCATAGTTGTCATTTTCTCTTATTGGCAGTCTCCAAGTCTCCAGTCCCCAAGGGAGCACACAAATTGATCTCTCCCGATGAGTTCGCATCTTCAACTCACCCATCTAAGCTCCTGTGAATTTGACTTAGGAGTAAAATTGTAAATATCATTTCCATATTCACATGAACCCCAAATCAAATACTGTATAAATATGTTAAAGGAGAGTGTCATAAAAACCTCGATCATCTGCACACTAATTTACTGTTTGTTAAGTGACCTTCTGAAATTTTCTTAACAAATTGCCAGAGACTTCTTGTTAGAACCAATCTCTTTATAAATATTCCTCCTCCAACCTTGACGATGGGCAGATGAATAGATGAAATGATTCATTTTCAAGACATTCTCCTCTAATTGAGCTATACTCACCTTAGATGCTCGGATCAGTGTGATGTGTCTAAAAATCTAGCTATACCCATTGTTTTTTTGTTGTAAGCTATAAGTCTCCTATATATGAATGATTTCTCTTCTGAGAGCACGTTCATAAATCCAGTTTATTCGTAAGTCCAACAAAGTTAGCCCAGACACCCAACTAGCAAAATCAGTTATATAGTACTGTACTGTTATAGGTTTATAATACTTTTCACACAAATGATATATAAAAAACTAACACAAAAATAAAGAAAACAGTTTTATTCTTACCTTGAAAAAAATTCCTTGAAAAGAGGTTCTTGAAAAATACAGTAGCACAGTACAATGGCTGGCATACAGGGGCCAGAACTCACATTTGCATCTTTGAAAGTTCACAACTTGAAGGTTCCTATGGAGGGGACTTACTGAATATGATAAACTCAAGATGACATTGTTACTTTTCCACCCCAAATTTCTTTTTATTTTACATCACCAGCTTATCCTTCCTCAATGGTCACAATCAAGTCCAGTCAATATCCTCCCTCCTCTTCTGAGTGGTGAAAAGTCAGCAAGATCAGCAAAGGCATTATTGAATATTTGTTATTCAGCAAAACAGCACATAGACTTTTTGGTTAGTCATGGCTCTTTATCACTTTTTTTCCTTGTGTTTATGCCTTTCCTTGTGTTTTAGCTTTCCCTGGTGGCTCAGTTGGTAAAGAATCTGGCTGCCAATGCAGGAGACCTGCCTGAGTACAGGAGACCTGGGTTCAAGCCCTAGGCTGGGAAGATCCCCTGGAGAAGGACATGGCAACCCACTCCAGTGTTCTTGCCTGCAAAATTCCATGGACAGAGGAGCCTGGTGAGTTATAGTCCATGGGGTTGCAAGAGTCAGACACAACTGAACAACTAAACTTTCATATACCATTTTTACACATTTTTCATTCCTCCTTATTCCTCTCTCTTTTACTTGACTCTGGGCACCGGAGGACATGGATTCAGTCTTGACTTCCTGTCTCAGTAAAGAGAAGAGTGCCTCCCTCTCAGTGGGAGCCGAGACCATTGCAACTGAATGGTTAAAAATCTGTTCCTGATATGTTTGTCTCTTAGTACAAGTTATAAAATAAAATAGCTATGGATATTTTTCTAACTTCTGAAAATTATTTTCATTATTATGAGAAGGAATCATATGCATGAGGTGAAGGAGGTAATAGTTAATATGGGCAGACCATGCTTTCTCCACTCAAATGTGACTATGAATACAGACATAGAAAAGGGCCTAAGATTAGGATTTCTAAGAAGCACCAAGGTGATCTGCTGTTGGTGTCCTGGGGGCCACATTCTGAGTGGTGAGGCCCTAGGGCCCTAAGCATCTCTGTTCTCAAATTACAAGTAATGATTGGCTTTGCCTGACACTTAACTTTTATCTTAGTTGTTTTTCCAACTTCTAGGATCTACTAAAAAACATTTCAGATATTACAGGAATTAAAAATGTAGGAAGTACAAGTTCTCAGTAATCTTTCCTCCTAGAAACAGCTGCTGTCAACAACTTGCATATTCTTCCAAATTATATTCTATGTATGACTCTCTTTCAGGAAATGAGCTCATTCAAAACATTCTGTCCTTGCTTTTCTTGCCTTCCAGTGTATTGGGGGTTTCTTTCCCCATGTAAAAACCTATAGATTCATTCTATTTTAAGGGTGGTCCATATATGATTTAGGTGTTATTTAGAAATATTTATGTTATTAAGAAGTATTTATGTAAACATAGCTTTTTAAATAAAAACAGCAGTATGTTTGGCAGGAGTCAATGTGACATAAATGAACAGATTAAAATAGAAAGAAGCTGGCTTGCCTGCAAATGATGCCGTGATGACACTTTTAAAGGAATGAGCAGACAGAGTCAAATGAGATATTCTGATGTTGGAGACACGATCCGTTCCCTTGGTGAAATGACAGTCTCTGGAAATTTTCCTGGAGGCCTGAAGCTGGGGTATTTAAGGACAGTGATTACATATGGATATAAAGATACCCTGGCGTTTACCCAGTACCCACCACTCAGGGTCCTGAGATCATAGCTACCCTGCTGTTGTTGTTCACTCAGTTGTGTCCAACTCTTGGCAACCCAACGGACAGGCTTCCCTGTCCTTCCCCATCTCCTGGAGCTTGCTCAAATTCATGTGCATCGAGTTGGTGATGCCATCCAACAATCTCATCCTCTGTTGTCCCCTTCTCCTCCTGCCCTCAGTCTTTCCCAGCATCAGGGGCCTTTTTATCATGAGTCAGTTCTTTGCATCAGGTGGCCAAAGTATTGGAGCTTCAGCTTTAGCATCAGTCCTTTCAATGAATATTCTGTGTCGATTTCTTTTAGGATTGACTGGTTTGATCTTGCCGTCCATGGGATTCTCTTAGAGTCTTCTCTAGCTCCACAGTTCGAAAGCATCAATTCTTGGGCGCTCAACCTTTGTTAGCAAGATACTGCTCAAAATCCTTCAAGCTAGGCTTCAATAATAGGTGAACCGAGAACTTCCAGATGTACAAGCTGGCTTTAGAAAAGGCAGAGGAACCAGAGATCAAATTGCCAACATCTGTTGGATCACAGACAAAAATGCAAGGGAATTCCAGAGCGTCCCTAGGCAATGCCTGCTGCTCGCCACCCAGAAGCCAGAACTGGGGTCATGCAAACTTTCCGTCTCAGGCATATGGGGTGAGTGAGCTCCACGCATCTCCCTGGCAGCCGCTGGTTTTGCAGTGTGTGGCCCGAGCAACTCCCCTGCCCAGGCCCTGTGACTTTCAGAGGCAGTGGCTTTCTCAGAGTGGGGAGAGTAGCCCTTCAATGGGAGGTCCGATTTTCCCTGAGGGTGAGGCTGGTGGCCCAGGATCCCTGACCTAGACTACAATTCACCCAGGAAACGAGGGCGTTGGTGCAGAAGAACTGTTTATACAAACAATAGGCAGAATATGTACAAACGGATCTTCGCACAACTTAGGCTCCAGGGCCACCTGTATTAGCTCGCACTGTTCACCTTTGATTCCACACCAGGAATTCACCAAGGTAACTGTGTGTGTCCTTTCTGTGTCTCTCATTCAACAATCAGGATTTCTGGCTAAAAGAGTCTCTAAATTTCAGTCGGAATGGGAATGAAATCTTTGCAGTTAATCTTTGCCTGAGATCTTTGCAATTCATTTGACTGAGAATCTTTCCCTGATAAAGAGACTCTTCACCTCCACCGCACCCCCAGCCCTTGAATCTGGCTGGAAATATGATAGACTCGGTTAATCTTCAACAGGCAATTGCAGCCGTGTTAGATCCACTTCTCCAGGGTGATTAATCACTACCGCGCTTGGCAAGCGCCGAGGGAGAGAGGTTTGTGGGGAGGAAGTGGGGCACAGGCCGCAGCTGGCCCGCTGCTGTTACCGCTCAGGCCTGGCCCCTGTTCGCCCTGCTCCGTGTCTGTCACAATCAATGGCATGACATTTCCCAACTGGTAATTACCAGAAGGATTCCTGCTGATGCCTTCTGGAACTGCCAGTCTCACAGGTAACTCTTGGCTCCTGCTGAGTCCAGTGTGTCTGCAGGTTTGGCTTTTTATCTCCATTTTCATGCTTGAACTGAAAGGAAGGTTTGTGCAGAGACTTGCAGGCTCCTTCCCCACACCTCTATCCCTTCCCCTCACCTGTCTGCGTGGAAGAACATCACAGAGGTTGGAATCCTCTGCACACACTGAAGGAGACGGTCTAGGGGTGAACTAGGAAAGAGATGCCAGGAAACATGAATGAGAGAACTGATGTTTGTGAATGAAGCTATTTATATTTTCACGTGCGGTGGGGAAAAGTGTACAAGCCATTATTTGGGGGGATTTAATTGAAAGCCTTCCTCAGAATTCGGTGTTCACCAAAGAGAAGGATTCTGAGAATTCACTGAATGCTGCAATCTAGGAAACGCACTCCAATTTGACATATCTCTGTACATTACATATAGCACCAGGATGCTATGTAATAGGTAATTTTTGAAGGAAAATAAGGTATAATGCAGAGAAGGCAATGGCAACCCATTCCAGTGCTCTTGCCTGGAGAATCCCATGGATGGGGGAGCCTGGTAGGCTGCAGTCCATGGGGTCGCTAAGAGTTGGACAAGACTGAGTGACTTCACTTTCACTTTTCACTTTCCTGCACTGGAGAAGGAAATGGCAACCCACTCCAGTGTTCTTGCCTGGAGAATCCCAGGGACAGGGGGGACTGGTGGGCTGTCATCCATGGGGTCATACAGTATCGGACACGACTGAAACGACTTAGCAACAAAGGGATACTGACTGGGGAGCTGGGTGGCTCTAAGGGAGGGATAAATCTGTAAATCTGTCATAAAGAAATATGTGTATTCCTTCTTTCACTCAGCGATGATTTATGCCAGAGGTGCCAGACGCCAGACATTGTTTCAGGTGCTGAGAACTGGAAAGGTACCAGACGGAGCTGGGGGTGGGGGTGGCTTATGATATTGAAGTCGAGGCATACTCTCATATTCTACCTGTCCTTTCTCTTCCAATCCCAGACTCTTAAGATCCCAGACTGCAGCTAGTTTCCTCACTTAGCCTGTTTTGGTAACAAAAGGGCTGTTGCCTCTGAGCTGTAGAGTTAGAATAATAATAAAAATAAAAAGACATTGAGTGTATAGATAAATGAAAGAATCCTGGCACAAGAGTACCACTAAGATGAACAGGCAAGGAGAAATTCAGGGCAACATAGAAATTTTAAATGGTTAAGAAAATTTTAAATATGTGAAAAAGAAGAGGAGAAAAATGAAGATTACTTGATACAGATTTGTTGTTCAAAGAACATGGTGCTTTGACAAGAGTGGCAAGACCAAAAGTAGATCGGTGGTTGCTAGGGGCTAGAGGTGGTGGGGAGTGGGGAGTCCTTGCTAATGGGTTTAGGAATTCTTTTGGGGGTGATGAAATGTTCTAAAATTAGATAATGGTGATGGTTGCACCTGGTTCAATTCTGAATATACTAAAAATCATTGCACTGTATTCACTGAAGGGGTGAAGTTTATTGTATATGAATTCTAACTCAATTAAGCTGTTATTAAAAAAAAGATACTGGTTCAAGCTCAGCTGCCACCATCTTCCTGTGAGGTAGGAAGTCAAGCACATATCCCTTCAACTGATAGTCTTATTTTGGAATATCTAAGAAACTTCATTTTGTAAGGGGTGATTTTTGGAGAAGCTTGACCAAGTATATATTCTAAGGACTAGACTTTGATAGCTTAGGAAATGGGAGAGAAAGAGAGAATATCAGTTACTAGAAACTATTAATATGGGGCTTCCCTGGTGGCTCAGATGGTCAAGAATCTGCCTGCAATGCAGGAGACCCAGGTTCAATCCCTGGGTCGAGAAGATCCCCTGGAGCAGGAAATGGCAACCAGCTCCAGTATTCTTGCCTGGAGAATCCCATGGACAGAGGAGCCTGGTGGGCTACAGTCCATGGGGTTACAAAGAGTTGGACATGACTAAAGTGACTGAATACATATTAATATGGTAGAATTGATATTATAAACATTTATATATGAAAAAGAAACGTATTATTGGTGGGAATGTAAATTGGTGCAGCCGCTATGGAAAACAGTATGGATGTTCCTCAGAAAACTAAAAATAGAGTTACCATATGATCCAGCAATCCTGGTCTGCTTAACAGACTCCAAGCTTGCCCCTCATACAGCAGTGCTGATTTTTAGTGTAGACAGAGAAAAGGTTATTCTAAAGTAGCAGCACACTGGATAAATGGAAGCCTAGCAATTAACAACCTCACAGCTCTTTTATGGAATTAAAATATCAACTCAAGGGATGAGGAAATCATTTGGCTATGAGCAAAATCCAATTTTAATTGAATTTATTCTGTGCATGCATGCATGCTAAGTTGCTTCAGTCATGTCTGACTCTTTGCGACCCCATGGACTATAGCCTACCAGGCTCCTCTGTCTATAGGATTTTCCCAGGCAAGAATGCTGGAATACGTTGCCATGCCCTCCTTCAGGGGATCTTCCCAACCCAGGAATCAAACCCGTGTCTCCTGCATTGGCAGGTTGGTTCTTCACCACTAGTGCCACCTGGGAAGGCTGAATTTATTCTGAGTTTAGAATAAATTTAGGTTTATCTTTACCTGTCAAAACACCTACCCCTTACTAAATCTTAGGGGAAAAGATTTGGTAAAAAGTGTCTCATATCCCCTTTGCATCAAATAGTTCTCCAAAAGTACATTTAGGAAAAGAAGCATATAAATTATATATGACTTGAAATATGGATTTAAAAGCAGTCATTTAATAAATTAAAAAATAAAAACAAAATCATTTAATTAAATACTTCAGGTTATAGTCAACCATTTTATTTTAGAAGATTCGAAGACTTCCAATTATAGATTTCCCCACTTTTTTCTTCTGAGATACCTAACAAATGAGTAGAATTGGTTGAGTTTCTCCAAGACAGCTTTTCAAACATTCTTTTGAGTTCCTCTCTTGTAGTCTCTCTTTAAAAAATTGTGTGCTTTTATTTACTTGTTTATGGCCACATCATGTTTTAGTTGTGGCACGCGGCCTCAGAAGTTGCCTTGAGGCATGCGGATCTTAGTTTCTTTACCAGAGATCAAACCTGCTTCCCCTGCACTGGAAGACAGACTCTCAACACTGGACCACCAGGGAAGTCCTCTCCCAGGTTCTTTATTAAAGCAGGTTTAACTTTAGCCAAGTCTAAGACACATCATTTTCTCTCCTGCCATCACTGTGGATCACTTAAGAAAAAAAGTGTTTGAACAATGAACCATGCTATCTTTCTGCTTGGGCATTTGAGCTCCCCTGTTGCTTAAGGACCATTCACATCTTTCTAGGCTTCAGACTCAGTGGAGTCTTCATAAAAAAACTGAAATTGTAGTGAAATAAATCATAAAAAGATCTGTTTACTTTAGATCAGATATGGAGAAACTACTGATACGTAGTCATTAAGGTGAGTGGAAGTAAACATCCTCTTAACTATCTGGGATAAAGAAAGTTCACAGTCATTTCTCTTGTTCCTTATCTCTTTTTCAATGAGGTGTCACCAAATGGCAGTGACTGGAATGTGGCCACTTCCCCTGCTATGTGTTCATGGGCAGATCTGTATCAGTTGCTTTTAGGTCTAGCTTTCCTGTTGTTTAACTATGTGATGAAATAACTAGTGGTAACTTATTTAATCAATACATTCTCTTGCTATGCTTTGAGTGTAATGAAAACCAGCTTTATAAAAGTATTGGGGAGTGATTGCATCTTTTCCCCTTCCTTCTCTTGCTAGTGACCTTCTGTCATTAGAGTTCAATTTTCCAATGAAAATCAAGCTGTTGCGTTAAGAGTCATGCAGAATGAGAGATGACCTCACAGGCATGGTTTATCACACTATTTATTGGGCACAGTTTATAGGGTTTTTCCAAAAGCCCATTGCATCTAATTATAAAGTGTTCTGTAGGATCAAACTATTTTTTCATATTGGTATGGTGCCTTTCATCTTTAAAGAGAAACTATTATATAACTTCAAATATTGACACCACCACAACAGATTGGCTGGTTTGCAAAACAGGTGGCAATAGCTATAGATAAAAGGCACAATACAAAGAATGAAGTGCATTACATATAGCAAATCCTTTATTTAGCCTTGACAAAAAGTAATGTTCAGGAAGAAATTTTACATGAGCATTATGAAGGCATGCTTGAGTGTTTCTTTGACATGAAATTAATTAGAGAAACTCCTAGTGATATAGGCAAATATCATGTTGCACATTTGTATAAGCAACTGGTTTGCAAAAACAAGTATGTGGCTATTGAGCACAAAACCTGTTGGAATGTCTTTTTTTTTTTTTTTAAATTTTTTTATTAGTTGGAGGCTAATTACTTCACAACATTTCAGTGGGTTTTGTCATACATTGATATGAATCAGCCATAGATTTACACTTATTCCCCATCCCGATCCCCCCCCCTCCCTCTCACCCGATTCTCTGGTCTTCCCAGTGTACAGGGCGAGCCCTTGTCTCAGTGCATCCACGGCTGGTGATCTGTTTCACCATAGATAGTATACATGCTGTTCTTTTGAAACATCCCACCCTACCTTCTCCCACAGAGTTCAAAAGTCTGTTCTGTATTTTGTGTCTCTTTTCTGTTTTGCATATAGGGTTATCATTACCATCTTTCTAAATTCCATATATATGTGTTAGTATGCTGTAATGTTCTTTATCTTTCTGGCTTACTTCACTCTGTATAAGGGGCTCCAGTTTCATCCATCTCATTAGGACTGGTTCAAATGAATTCTTTTTAATGGCTGAGTAATATTCCATGGTGTATATGTACCACAGCTTCCTTATCCATTCATCTGCTGATGGGCATCTAGGTTGCTTCCATGTCCTGGCTATTATAAACAGTGCTGCGATGAACATTGGGGTGCACGTGTCTCTTTCAGATCTGGTTTCCTCAGTGTGTATGCCCAGAAGTGGGATTGCTGGGTCATATGGCAGTTCTATTTCCAGTTTTTTAAGGAATCTCCACACTGTTCTCCATAGCGGCTGTACTAGTTTGCATTCCCACCAACAGTGTAAGAGGGGTTCCCTTTTCTCCACACCCTCTCCAGCATTTATTGCTTGTAGACTTTTGGATAGCAGCCATCCTGACTGGTGTGTAATGGTACCTCATTGTGGTTTTGATTTTAAAAATTTTATCATTTATTTTTCAGTGTGCTAGATCTCCATTGCTGCGTAGGCTTTTCTCTAGTTGAGATGAGTGGGGGCTACTCTAATTGCAGTTGCGGGCATCTCACTGCAGTAGCTTCTCGGGTTGTGGAGCCTGGGCTCTAGGGCTCGAGGGCTTCACTAGTGCAGCTCGCGGGATCTAGGGCGCAGGCTCAATAGTTGTGGCCCTCGGGCCTAGTTGCTCTGCAGCATGTGGGATTTTCTCAGATCAGGGATTGAACCCGTGTCTCCTGCATTGGTAGGCAGATTCTTTACCACTGAGCCACCAGGGAAGCCCGGCTGGAAAAAATCTGAATGATAACATTCTTCCTCCTGGTAAAATGGATTGTTAATCAATGTAACTGTTCCAATAAATTCATTTCACTCCATAGTTACTTTTGTTTATAAAAACTTCTATAACAGCCTTCCTACAGTTTTATTGGATACATTAGGACACACATTTTGAAAGGCAGTGTGCCAGGAACTGTGGAGAGAGCCATGTGTTAGATCACAGTTGTATCTTTAGAGGAAGAAGGACAGCGATACATTATGACCAACACCAAAACATTGATAGTTTGGAGCTATATTCAGAGTGATATGGTGAGAGTATTGAGGAAATATCTAACTCCTATAAGAAAATGAGGGCTTCCTAGGTGGTTCAGCGGTAAAGAATCCGCTGGTGATGCAGGAGATGTGGGTTTGATCCCCGCATCAGGAAGGTGCCCTGGAGAAGGAAATCGCAACCCATTCCAGTATTCTTGCCTGGAGAATTCCATGGACAGAGGAACCTGGTGGGCTACAGTCCATGAGGTTGCAAAGAGTTGGACACGACTGAGCAACTAAACAACAACGGGCAAACAAATGTTGGTGGATGTTTCAGAGAACACGTGCTGCCCTTCACCGTCACTTGAAATCCTCATGTCCTCCCTCTCACACCTGAGGGTTATGTCAGACTCTTCCAAAGACAGTCTTCCCCTTTGTCAAAATATTCCAACATCCCTCCCCGCTGCATTCATCAAAATCTTGGAGGTAGACTCTTCAGCCATATTTAAAAGATGCCTCTAGATCTTTCCTCTTGCTTTACAGACATGTGTGTGTGTAAGTCGTTTCAGTCATGTCTGACTCTTTGAGACCCCATAGACTGTAGCCCACCAGACTCTTCTGTCCATGGGATTCTTCATGCAAGAATACTGGGTGGGTTGCCATGCCCTCCTCTCTTTATAGACAACAGGACTCAAATTTGTTTCTCTTTTCAAAATTAATACAGCCTTGGCCTTTTTCCATGTGCATCTGCTGGGATGTTGTGTCATGGAGCAGGGAGTGGGGAGGGAGGAAGCTGAGGAGAGGTCAGAGATTTCCTGTGGAAATAGTTCCAGAAGGTTTTTTTCTTTTTAATGATTTTTTAAATAGAGATATTTGTCTGTGTCCTTGGAGAACTCAAGGAAAAAAGTTTCTGAGAAACTTTGCTGAGGACTTCCTTGACTGCTTTTGCCCAGATTTTCTGTATGATTCTCCAGGCCTCCGTATTGTTTTCACTAATGGTTTGTGGTTAATTCCTAAGAAAGCCAAATATAAATTGGACTTAAAGCCAGCAAAACAAGACTAAGTCCTAAAATGCAACCTAATGGCATAATGATGATGGTTCTACTTAAGCAAATTCTTACCAAGGACAAAAAGATTATTTATGTTACACCAAACCACTTCAACTATCCATGGAATAGTAGCACAAAGGAGTCATCCCCATGGAACATGAGCCGCACATAGTCACGCGTTCCCTCCTGACCACAGGAAGTTACTGCAGCCATTTCTAGAGTACTTAATGGAAGACTAATCTCCTTTACAATTGCAACTTCAGTCCAGAGGCTTGATGTAATGGGATTCCTTGAAAAGAAACAATCTGCTTGTCCACAACTTGATACAGGAGGATTTTATAAAGTAAATTCCAAATAGCATGAAATAATGCCTACCAAACATCGATGCTCCATTTGAAAATCCTCAGGTGCTGGTTTGTGTCTGGAGACATCTTTTGAAAAGTAGCTTTATCAAGGTGCATTGTACAAAGAATTTTCACCCATAAGTGTTCAGTTTAGTGACTTAAATTCCCTTGTGTCTATTTGTAGGAAGGTTCTGCTCCTACTCCCAATAGCCTGGGCGATTACTGATCTGCTTTCTGTTTCTCTAAATTTCCCTTTTGTGGACATTATATTAACGGATTCATACAATGTGTGGTCTTTTGTGTGTGTCTTCTTTGACATAATAGAATGTTTAATATAATGGTATCCATGTATGGTATAGCATGCATCAGTAGTTTATTTTGACTGCTTTGTGTTTTTCATGTTTTGTGTATGCATGGAATCTCATGTAAAGAATGTATACTCATTGTTTTATTGAAATATAATTGACGTATATGTTTTGTACAAACATTGTCCAATTCTCAGCGTCTCTCTCTTCATGCATAGAAATACTATAGTAGCTTCTCAATGGCAGGAAAAACAAAACAAAATCTCCAAGGGTCTCTTTTACTGACAATTAGCATTTTGGGAAAGACTCATTTATAATAGTGAAATGGATGGGTGGAAATTGTTTTTTGTGTGTCCTCTTCCTTCTTCTTCTTGACTTGGTACCCTGGAATCCTGGAATCAGCGAACCCCATTAAATTCCATGCTAAATTTTGTTAACATTTTTTCCCCCGGGGAGAAGATCCATAGACAAACAGATTCTCAAATGGTTTGTTAACTGAAACAATTTAAGAGCCAATCTTAGTGTTCTATCCTTACCCTCTTTCCTTCTCACTCATCTATTTTCTTTGGAAAACACTTACTTTCATGGCTTCATAACTTTAACTACCAGCAGGTAAGTTGCTTGGAAGAACCCTGATAGAAGTTTTATTATCTAAATTATGGGCCATATGAACGTTTTCAATGTATTTAGAAAAAGAGGCCACCCTTTTCTAAGCATGAGCAGGGGATATGAAGTTTGTGTCCCTTCTTACCTTTATTTCTGTACCTTAAACTTTAGCCTCAAACTTTCCCCCCCAAAGGCGCAGCTGGCTGGAAACTTGTCTTTCCATTTTCTCTCCATCTTTCACCTTTCATCATTTACATCTGTCCCATTGAGGTTGAAACCCACCGCACCTTCCTCAGCACTTCCCACATGCACATACAGTGAGTACTAACGCATGCTTGGTTGTTGAGTCATGTCTGACTCTTTGCAATCCCATGGACTGTAGCCCACCAGGCTCCTCTGTCCATGGAGTTCTCCAGGCAAGAATACTGGAGTGGGTTGCCATTTCCTCCTCCAGGGGATCTTCCCTACCCAGGGACGGAATCTGTGTCTCCTGCATCTCCTGCATTGCAGTCAGATTCTTCACCTGCTGAGGGAAGCCCCACACATATAGTAAATGACACCAATTTTATTTATTTACTATTTAAAATTTATCAAGTACCTTTTATTTAGTTACTTTTTATTTTTAATTGGAGGACAATTGCTTTACAATGTGTGTTGGTTTCTGCTGTACAACAATACAAATCAGCCATATATCCCATCCCTCTTGAGCTTCCTCCCCCCTGTCTAGGTCATCACAGAGCACCAGGCTGGACTCTGTGTTATATATCAGATTCCCACTAGCTATCTATTTTACACATGTAGTGTATAATGTCAATGCTACTTTCTCAATTCAACCTGTCCTCTCCTTCCCCCATTGTGTCCACGAGTCTCTTCTCTCCATCTGTGAATGACACCAATTTTAAATGCACAGTTTGATGTTTCAATGGAGAGAATGAATCCCCATGTTTAAATCACACGTTCATTGGTGTACTCTTTTGGATCCACCTACCTTCTACCTTCTACCTACCTGTATTTTTTCTCTGTCATTTTTCTCAATCCACTGAACTCTTAACTGTGGATATTTTGCTCTAAGGATTCTAGGAAATGGTCTTGGGATGTGATATTAGACAGGGACGCTTTGTTTAGGATTTACTTCCATTCCAAAAGATGGAATTACTTCCCTTCCAAAAGAATTCCCTCCATTTGTAAGTCGAGGTCCCTTCC
The DNA here is from genome assembly GCF_019320065.1 of Cervus canadensis. Taxonomy (NCBI): domain Eukaryota; kingdom Metazoa; phylum Chordata; class Mammalia; order Artiodactyla; family Cervidae; genus Cervus; species Cervus canadensis. The sequence continues at coordinate 32,613,962 of NC_057394.1, read as the reverse complement.
TCAGATTTTAAGAGAAAGCTGCCTTCCATCCTATGGATTTTTTGACAAGTAGGAATACCACAACCACTCATGCAGTCAGTCAACCTAAAAAGCATTTCTGGGGGTTCTAATCCTAGCAGCACTGTGCAGGGGATTAAGAAAAATGTTAAGGGGAGAAAAGGCAAAGTCAATACACCTCTACCATCTAGATGCTATTATGGATGTCCATGTGAACCTCTTAAGTCTTTTTTTTTTTTTTGACAGTTTTCTTATAAATTGAAATATAATTGATTTATAATGTTGTGTTAATTTCTGTATAGCAAAATGATTCAGTTACACACAAACACACACATGTATTTGTCATTCAGTCACTAAGTCATGGCCAACTCTATGTGACCCCATAGACTGCAGCATGATAAGCCTCCCTGTCCCTCACCATCTCTGGAGTTTGCCCAAGTTAGTGTCCACTGAGTTGGTGATGCTATCCAACCATCTCATCCTCTGCTGCTTTCTTGTGTGTGTGTGTGTGTGTGTATATATATATGTACACATACACATATATATACACAAAATATTCTGTCCCATTATGGTTTATCACAATATTGAATATAGCTTTCTGTGCTATATAGTAAGACCTTGTTGTTGATCCATCCTTTATGTACTAGTTTGCATCTGGTAACCCCAAACTCCCACTCTATCCAAACCCCACCTCTCCTCCCCCTTGGCAATCACAAGTCTTTAACCTCCAAGTCTTGACCCATTTCCTGAACTCCAGACCTGACTATAACCGCCTGATGGATGTCTCCATCTGCACACTCTCAAGACACTTTAGGCAGCACACAGCCCCAGTTGAACATCTCATCTTGCCTTCATAACAGCTCCTCTACCTTCACATGCCATCTTAATGAGTGGGACCAACATTCAATGGTTTCAGTTTCTTCTCTTTCTCTCCACCCATATTTAATGGTCAGAAATCTCTGTCATATATGGCCCCTCTTCTGCATCCTCACTGCCACTTCCTTATCTTGGGTCTGCCTTTTCTCTTGCTTAGGTTCTGCAGGAGTAGCCCAACTGATCTTGCCACTCCCAGACCTGCTATCCCCAGTCCATCCCCACCCAGCTGCCACCATGCTCCCAGGCTTCTGCACCTTCACTGCATCCCATGCCTGTGTTAAGTGGAAACCCTGATACATGTAGGGCTCCTACACAATGTGGCCCTAGCTTCTCTTTCTGGTTCATCTATTGACATTCCTCACCATGCACCGAGTTCCAACTAACCCCGGCATCCCCACCATCCCCCAAGTGTCATTCCTTCTCCTATGTCTGTGTTTTCACAAATCCTAAAGAACTAACAGTATATTGTCTTGTTGTCTGTTCTCTGTGTTTAGCATTCTCCCCATCCTCAGCCCCTCATCCTGTCCTTTCTGTTTGCCAGACCACCTCTAACTCCACGAGTCCCTGTCCAACTGGCCTCTCTTTTGCACTCCCCTGCCCCACTCCCATCTCCAGGAACATTTAGGTTTCTTCCATACATATCTTCCAAGTTCCCTTTCCTCTGTGGATATTATTTCTCCATCTCATTTGCTCCGTGGGCTCCTGGAGGCATTTTATATCTCCATTGTAGGCATTGTAGGTTTTCACTAAATACTGAATGAATGAATAATGAAGCTTGCAAAGAGTGTGGTAATAGTAGCTTGCCTTACTCATTTTACTAACGAGGAAATTGGGACCCAGTGGAATTAGAACTGCAGAATTAGAAGCAGATTCTGGAACAGAACCAAGGTGTTTTGACTTAATTGAATGTGCCTTCCACTATGCAGCATGCCATAGTTGATTTGATGGATTCCTAAGGCAAGAATCTTTAGCTTTAGTGACAAAATGTAACTTGGGAGGACAAGGAGATTTGTTGGTGGGACAAGAAAGGAAACAGTTTATTTCACAGTTTATCATATTCTATTAATTCTATTTATCATATTCTATTAATCTTTGCATCAGAGTCAAAAAAGTATGAAGGCAATTGGAAGAGAGCAATGATGCTGTCCCAGAGAATGATTCTAATGAAGACATAACAGCAGTTTATCCAAACCGATCACTTAGTCCTGGGTACTTTAGAAAAATTCCTTCTCTTAAGCTCTAAAATTAGTGAGATGTGGAAACTTCACAGATCCCCAGGGATCAATGTTTGGCTGAGGGACTGGCCATGAGAGGAACAGGAAAGCAGTATTTCTTTTGACAGGGAGCCAAACACATGTTTCATTATGCTGGGATCCCTGTCTGAGGCAAGTGACTCAACTGAAACTATTCAGCATTGGAAAGAAGCTGTAGTTTTTGTTTAGGTTTTCATGAAATTTGAAATGCATACAGTCAAAAAGAAGTCTGGAGAGAAGAACCAAGATTAATATTTTATTTTTAAAAGGTGATGCTCAGAATTGGGGTACATATTGTGGATAGGAAAAGATAGAACTTAAGGTATTTGCTTTATTCAGAGTAGAAACAGCTAAAAATGAGTGTAATTTGGTAGGGAAATAATCAGTTTCAAATAGTTCTTTTTTTTTTTTTTAAACAAGAATGCTCAGATTTGTTGATCACTTTTGTTGTTCCAGTTGCTGTACATATATACAAAAATTGATTACTTACTCTCATTTAATCACAGAGTAACTGACAAAACAGAAAAGCTAGGCATCTTGCTAAATTACAGATTCAGGAAGTGGTTGAGATAGGATCCATCTTAGGTCCTCATGACTCTGGAGTCTGAATCTTTATGTTCTATTTCAAAACTGCTTAGACCTCTAAAACTGAAAATTATCAGAGAGATTCAATTCAAATCAAAAGAATTTCTAGTAAAAATCTCCAACTACCAGCATGTATCCATACATAAAACAACTTAATATTTTCAACATAGGGAAGATCAAAAAGGTTTATCAGAAAACATGAGTTACACCCAGGATATTTGAGAAAAACTTTTTTGTCCTTCTTTCTTTTTAAAAATGCATTTTCTAATTGAAGGATAATTGCTTTACAGAGTTTTGTTGTTTTCTGCCAAATATCAACATGAATCAGTTGTAGGTAGTTCTTTGAACAGTATGTGTCGTTTACCTTACTAAATTGAGACAGACAGAGATTATATGAGAGAGGTACAGGTTATATCTGAGAGGTAGATTTGGGGAACTGAAATTCATTTAAAGCTCACATCTTTGGAAGAATGATGAATTTCCATGCCGCCAGCTGAGTTGCTGATAGAAGGGACTGGTGACTTCATATTGGGAACCAGCTGTTTTTCATTAAGAGGATGGAGAAGAAGGAGTTGTAGGGAATCTATGCTGGGGCTGAAGGTGGTACAAGGGCTGGGGGACCAAGCTGAGACCACAGAAGAAGGTAGAAGCTGGTTTGAGCTGCTGAGGTCTGAAAGGAGAGATGCCAACAGGCTTCCAGGAGGAAGGAAGAAGGATTTGGAAACCAGAGACAGCATACTTATGGGAATTATCCCTGGAAATGATTTCTAAGGTTATGGAAGAATGGAAATCTGCTGTACTCTCTACTGTATATGTAGAAGAGCTTTGTTGAGATGGTAGAAAAATCAGGCAGGGTTAATTTTTCTCTCTGTCTTGTTTATAGCTAAAGTCCCTTTTTATATTTTCTAACATCACTAAGATCATGAGTTCTAGGGCATCTTCTGGTTTCATTACTTCTCCAACAGTTGCTTGGAGCACTTAGGTTGGTTCTACCTACGGCTGCCTGCAAAAAACTCAGCTTGGGCTTGGGAGCAAGCTCTTTCTCTCTGGCCATTTATTCCATCACTTACCCTGACTTCATTTAGTTACCTCATTACCCAGTCCTCTCACATTCACCCCTTCTCATGGTGTGAAATTTCCTCCTCTCTTGTCCTACTCTACCTACAATCTTCACTTATTCACTTCCTTTAGGAACTTCTCTACATCTAAGGAGACCAGGCTGGGTCTAACAAAGCACTTGCTCAGTTTGTGATATTGTTGCCGTTCAGTCGCTAAGTCATGTCTGACTCTTTGCAACCCCGTGAACTGCAGCACGCCAGGCTTCTGTGGCCATCACTGTCTCCCTGAGTTTGCTCAGACGCATGTCCATTGAGTCAGTGGTGCCATTGTAATGTGTTACTCATTCCAAACAATGCCTTGTGTGTGTGCTAAGTCGCTTCAGTCATGTCCGACTCTCTGAGACCCTCTAGACTATAGCCCGCCAGGCTCCTCTGTCCATGGGACTCACCAGGAAAGAATACTGGAATGGGTTGCCATTCCCTCCTCCAGGGGATCTTCTCAATCTAGGGATTGAACCTGTGTCTCTTGCATCTCCTGCATTGGCAGGTGGGTTCTTTACCACCTGGGAAGCCCCAGTTAATGTCTTTGCCCATTGGAGATCTAAGAGTGACTCTAGCGGTTGTAGGCTCAGGTATCATGAGGTCCTGTAGGTGGGTATTTTGGGGACTAGAACCTGAGGAAATGCCAGAGGGACAGAAAAACTTCCCAAAGCATTTTTAAATTGCAAAATTTGAATGAAGAATTATAACAAGAAAATACGTGTAAGAGTTGCTGGGCACCTTTCATGGAAAGGCCTAGGCAGATGTCCATTACTAGCATTCCATACTTCGGCCACCTAGTGTGAAGAGCTGACTCACTGGAAAAGACCCTGATGCTGGGAAAGATTGAAGGTGGGAGGAGAAGGGGATGACAGAGGATGAGATGGATGGATGGCATCACTGACTCAATGGACATGAGTTTAAGCAAACTCCAGGAGACAGTGAAGGACAGGGAAGCCTGGTGTGCTGCAGTTTCATGGGGTCGCCAAGAGTCAGACACGAGTGAGCAACTGAGCAACAACAATTAGCATTCCTGCCAAAGTAGAGTCCCAGAGAGGGAGGCACCGAGGAATTTGCAGTTGAATATCTTCCTTCAGGCCCTTTAGCACCTTCTAAAGATTTCATAAATCAAGGAATATGCCACGGTGTGCTGAAGGGATAAGTGTTTGAGAGGTGCTGAAGTTTACTCAGAGAATTTCGAGTTCAGTTTTATTTGAACTCAAGCTGTGAATGGACCTACAGTGCTGAGTACCCTTCTGGGCCTGTTTAAAGAGTAGCTCCAATTCCCTTCTCCTGCAGCCTGGCCGTCACCCAGTGAGCGCGACAAATGCTGATCTGTCCTGCATGGGGCCCTGCCCTGGGACAGGCCACTGGTCTGAACGCCTTGAAACCTAATCCTTCAAGCAGCAGCTCAAGTCACACTCTGGCCATGAAGTTTTTCTTGACAACTCCAGGGCCCATGGGTCCTTCCCACCTTTGAAGTCAGAGGCGCTTGTTGGCGTTACGTTATTAATTTAGCCTTTCAAGTATGTGTGGCCAGGAGAATTTTGTCCACCAGAAATTCTAGGGGCTGCAGCTGCTTGGGGGGAGGAATGACCTTTCCAGTGGCTGCCTGGTGAGGGCGGTCACTCATGGTGAGGGCTGCCTCATAAGGGTGGTCTCTCGTGGAGAGCAGGGTGGGAACAGGCTTCGAGAGGACAAAGGAAGAAAACAGAGAACACAGCATGGGGTGAAGGGAATTCCCTGGATGATGGAGAATAGGACAGAATATAAGTGGCTTTTCTCAGTGAGAGCTCTCCGGAGGGAGAAAGAAATGGATACCTAGAAATGAGGAGCAGAAGTGTTTTTGTTTTGCTTTTTTCATGGTACTGCCAGGATGTAGTTTAGAGTTGCTCTCGTCTTTCTGTTCATTTATTTACTTCTTCATGTCTATGGTCATCACATCTTGACTGAATTTCCTTTATGAGCCAGACACTGTTCTAGGTCTGGAAATTGAGAGAATAAGTTATATTCTGGTGGCAAAGATAGACAAAAAGTAACAGACAAGGAATGTAGAAACAGATGAGATGATGCCAACTATTACTAGATCTATGAAGAAAAGAGAATAGGGGGATATGACGGAATGTGATTTTGTCCAGCTTTTATATAGATTTCATGTATATGGTTTATTCTCCCAAAGTAGATGGGATCTGCCCAGGACTCAGCCTTAAGCATCCTGTTACTTTTCATTCTTCCCACAAACTACCTTATTCATTACTGTGCCCAGTCATTCAGTCGGGTCTGACTCTCTGTGACCCCATGGACTGTAGCCTGCCAGATTCCTCTCTCCATGAGATTATTCTGGCAAGAATATTGGAATGGGTTGCCATTTCCTCCTCCAGGGGATCTTCCTGGCCCAGGGATCGAATCTGAGTCCCTGAATCTCCTGCATTGGCAGGTGGATTCTTTACCACCGCGCCACCTGGGAAGCCCCTATGCCTTACTGCTACTGCTAAGTCACTTCAGTCATGTCCGACTCTGTGCAACCCCATCCCTGGGATTCTCCAGGTAAGAACCCTGGAGTGGGTTGCCATTTCCTTCTCCAATGCATAAAAGTGAAAAGTGAAAGTGAAGTCGCTCAGTCATGTCCGACTCTTCACGACCCCATGGACTGCAGCCTACCAGGCTCCTCCGTCCATGGGATTTTCCAGGCAAGAGTACTGGAGTGGGGTGCCATTGCCTTCTCCACTATGCCTTACTAGTTAGTCCTTATTTCAAATATATGAATGAAGAGAGAGCTCTGTATGGGACAACTGCTGTTATTGGATTTCTTCTCCTTGCATGTGGCACAGATGCTTTTGGAAGTTGGATGAAACCTATAGCTACCTTCTGAGAATAACAGTTTTAAATATGCTCCAAACAAAATACCTGAGATTCCTGTGGAAATGCATAGGTACAGTCTACAGTCCTCTTATCCCAGATGATAAATCACTGAGAGGTGATATAAGTATTATCTGCAGGAAGTCTTGAGAAGGAGAAGCTAAACTTTGGAGAGCATGGCTCTTTTTTATTTCCACAATATGGACTGAACAGTGATGAAAGCTAACTACATCAGACATTTAGGGGAAAGGCATGCCAAAGAGTCTTCACTACTGAGCAACCAGGTGAAGCTGAGTTAATAAAACAGAAGTCCAGAGTAAATGACAGATGGGTCTGGTGTACTCCTAGCCAAGCTGTGGATTTCCTGGTGGCTCAGATGGTAAAGAATCTGCCTGCAATGCAGGAGACCCAGATTCAATCCCTGGGTTGGGAAGATCCCCTGGAGGAGGGCATGGCAACCTACTCCAGTATTCTTGCCTGGAGAATCCCATGGACAGAGGAGTCTAGTGGGCTACAGTCCATGGGGTCATAAAAGAGTCTGACATGACTGAGTGACTAACCCTTTCACTTTTTACTTTTCACTTAGCCAGGCTGTGGGGCCCTAGATTAGAGCATGAAGTATGTACCCTGGGAGGAAAATCACCTCACTGGAAATAATTTCACTCTGCCCAGGTTGAGAAGGCGGGAGCCACCCTGCCCAGGCAGGATGGAACGTGCCTGGAGCTAGTCTGCAGAGAACCCACACAGACTGGCCAGAAGGGCTAGGTGACCTGGAGATTCGGACCAGGGCCCGGAGAGGAAATGTGAGCACCAGCCTGGGTCTACAAGCTGAGGCAAAGGATTCAAGTCACCAGTTCTCAGGCTTTCCCAGGAGCCCCATGTAGGGAAATTCCCTGCCAAATTACAGGGTATTTAGAAACAGCTTTTCCATAGCCTTGTGCTGTCGACTGGGGTTTCCTCTTTGGATTTAACTTGGAGGACTCAGCAAGGCACAGTGTAGCAACAAAGCCACATGCCTTGGGGCTTCTGACTCCCAGAAGGCAGGAAGAGGGTGTGGCAGCATCCACTCTGCCCTCTCCGTCTCTTTTTTTGTCTCCCATGGCTGGTCTTCAATGGGTTGTGACCCACAATGATATCACACTCAACACACCCAAGATTGATCTTATCATCTTCCAGCTTTCCTTTGTTGGCTTATGGTAACATTCTTTCCCAAGTCACATTAATTAAAACAACAATGGAGCTTTTAAACACCTTTTCCTTCATGGTTTGCCATATGCAAGCCCCATGGTTTACACATTTAAAACAGATCTCCTATCTTCCTTATTCAAGAGCAGTAGCTCTTGAGAAGAACATTATCTCACATCTACATTTCTACCCAAGCCTTTCAACTGAGCTTCTATTTTTTTTTTTTACATTAAAATCCTATATTTCTTACAACTACCCCAAATGACTAAGATTCTTTGTGTTAATTTTTTTCCCTTTGCTCATAGGTCCTATTTTCTTCTTTCCATGCCTAGTGACTTTTGCTTAAATGCCAAATATTGTGAATTTTATGATGTGGAATACTGATTTATTTTTTTTTTTTTTTGGTACCACTTTAAATATTTCTGGGCTTTGCTCTGGGGTGCAATTAGCTGGTTGGCATCAGTTTGATCCTTTTGAGGCTTGCCTTTAAGCATCCTTAGGCAGGTCCAGAATAGCCTGTAGTCTGTGTCTAATTTGGCCACACCGCTCAGGTAATTTGGGCTTCCCTGGAGGCTCAGCTGGTAAAGGATCCGCCTGCAATGTCAGAGACCTGGGTTTGATCCCTGGGTTGGGAAGACGGCCTGGAGAAGGGAATGGCTACCCACTCTAGTGTTCTTGCCTGGAGAATCCCATGGACAAGTGATACCCTTCTGAAGGCTCTTCTTGCCCCGTGTATGATGAGGTCTTTTCATTCTGGTTGGCAGGAAAAGGAGGGAGCTCTTCCTAAACCTGGGGGAGCTTCAGGGGTGGTTCCTCCTGCCCCTTTCAGGCGGTTCTTTGGCCTCAATAGTTTCCTTATGTGCTTGCTCTTCAGGGCTCAAGCAGGAAACCTCTGGATTTCTGAGCTCTTCCTCTCTCCTCTACAGGTCTCTGCCCTGCTCATTCTAGCAGCCCTGGTCTCCTTATTTTCACCTGTGTCCTCTGCTCAACTGAAAGTCGCTCAGTCGTGTCTGACTCTTTGCAATACCATGGAATAGTCCATGGAATTCTCCAGGCCAGAATACTGGAGATGGTAGCCGTTCCCTTCTCCAGGGAATCTTCCCAACCCAGGGATCGAACCCAGGTCTCCAGCGTTGCAGCTGGATTCTTTACCAGCTGAGCCACCAGGGCAGCCCCAGGTTTCTATCAAACTCTGGTGGGTTTTCTTGTCCCTCAGTTGTGTTCAAAAACCCTTTGGAGGCTCGAGGCAAGAGTGAGGTGGGTCACTTGTGGGACTCACCCTGTTCATCTTCTCTCAAAGCTTAATGTCTTACACTACCTGCTGTCCACAGTCTGAAACAGTGTTGTCTCATGTATTTTTGTCTGCTTTTTTTCTTTTGAAAATTAAGGCAGGTGAGTAAACGCAGTCCTTGTTACCCTAGCAGGGTTAGGTGACCAGAGTCTAAATCAATATCTTTATAGTGAGATCACATTTTATCTACCTATCTTTATCTCCTACTGTTTGTTTTAGATTTGACTATTTTAGTTGGATTTTTTAATTTTTATACTCAGCCTAGCAGGATCAACATACCACATATCTGTGGGTGGTTTCAAAAAAGTGTCAATCCATTTCCCTTGCAGATAATATCTAGTAGATAAACAAGTGCTCCAAAAAATTCTAGACAGTGTAGTATTCACATGTGAAAGTGCATATTTATCCTTTAAAATACATGTTGAGGGACTTGGCCGGTGGTACAGTAGATAAGAATCCACCTGCCAACGCAGGGGTCGTGGGTTCTATCCCTGGTCCTGAAGCTCTTGGGCCCGAGAGACTGTGCTCCACAACAAGAGAAGCCACTGCTAGGAGAAGCCCACGGACCACAGTGAAGAGTCACTCTCTGCTCACTGTGACTCTGCAGCAGTGAAGACCCAGCACAACCAAAAATAAATAAATGCATGTAGAGTGAAACCAATTTTATATCTTCATATGGTAGGGTGAAGGACAGATACTGGGTGAGAACTAAACTTCCTCACACAGTTCTTGTTAATATCCACACCTCTGTCTTACCATACCCTATACATCCCCTCATTCAGCAGAGGCTTGCTAAATATTAGACCAATCACAGGGGCAAAGCGAGTGGCCACAGACCTCCTTGTGGTTTTCTGAGTATCATTAATACATGGGTACCTTCCAGCCCTAATGGCGACTGAGGTTTCTTACAGTTGAGATGTTAAATCTACCATAACTCATATTTTAATAACAGTATTAAGACAAGATTCACTGTCAGTTCTACAATGATCTGTGAGCTTAAGGCGGCAATGATCCAATATCTGAGGTTTATGCTTCTAGACTAAAGGAGAATGTTCTTAGAGTACAGATAAATCAGGCAGATTTTGTTCTTGCATGTTCAGACACATGCAGGGAAGAAAAAAAGAAACCTGCTATTCAAAAACAAAGAGAACACAACTTTTCATAAAGTTCCAAATGTTAAATTCACTGTGTGAGTCATAATTGATATATATTAAGATAATTTTCTTTTAGTGGACCAGAATGTTTTGTCTTTATAATACATGAATCCTTGTGTTATAAAATACCTGGAATTATAACTTATCCAGCAGTCATAAAACATTTGTTCTTGAAATGTTGTTCAGTCACTAAGTCATGTCTGATTCTTTGGGACTCCATGGACTGCAGCACACCAGGCCCCCTTGTCCTCCACCAGATCCTGGAACCCTCTCAAATTCATATTCATTGAATCAGTAATGCAATCTAACCATCTCATCCTCTGCTACCACCTTCTTCTATCTCTTCAGCACCAGGGTCTTTTTCAATGAGTTGGCTGTTCATATCAGGTGGCCAAAGTGTTGGAGCTTCAGCTTCAGCATCAGTCCTTCCAATGAAGATTCAGGGTTGATTTCTTTTAAGATTGACTGGTGTGAGCTCCTTGCAGTCCAATGGACTCTCAAGAGTCTTCTCCAACACCACAGTTCAGAAGCATCAATTCTTTGTCACTCAGCCTTCTTTATGGTTCAACTCTCATATCCATACATGACTACTGGAAAAACCATAGCTTTGATTCTTGCTCCAACAGGAGAAAAAGGAAATCTTGACACAGAAAACTGCTTGAATTACATGAAAACTGTCCCCATCCATGACCAGTATCTCCCATTTACAAACATAGACAATGAGATTTCAAGACAATCTGCTCTAATTTTTAGTATAGTTGGAATAAAATGTAGAATAGACTCATGACTTTTTGCTTACTTTCAGTAACCCAAGCCCCTCTGGTCACTGAGTTTAAGTTGAGAAATTAGTCTAGTCAAATGCAGTGGGACTAGGGGACATGGTAAGCTTCTAAAAGAACCATGTGGAAAGACTAATGTCCTTGGGGGCATAAGGTTATTCCTCATGGGTGCTCTTTTCCACAGAGGTGAAAGACAAGGCTTCTTTCTACCTTCTTAATTTCCCACTGTTGACCTTTAGAACATAAAGGGGTGTTCCATGTTCCACGAGAAACTGTTGTTTTCTGAAGCCTAGGTTGAGTCTAGAATCCAGTGCCATGAATCACCAGGTGGCCACCAGGGGGCAGCTCTGTATCGCTCTTGGGCATCATCTTGTAGGTACTGGGGTATTATGGAAGGTTTCAGAGTAGGGGGAGCTTCCCTGCAGACTCCGTGGTAAAGAACCAGCCTGCAATGCAGGAGACCCAGGTTCAATCCCTGGGTGGGGAAGATCCCCTGGAGGAGGAAATGGCAACCCCACTGAGGTATTTTTGCCTGGGAAATCCCATGGACAGAGGAACCTGGTGGGTTACAGTCCATGGGGTTGCAAAGAGTCAGACACAACTGAGAGATAACACTTGCACTTCAGAGCAGGGGAGTGACCTGATAAAAGTGTGTTATGTGTGTGTATGTGTTCATTGCTTAGTCATGTCCAACTCTTTGCAACCCCATAGACTGTAGCCCACTAGGCCCCTCCGTCCGTGGGATTCTCCAGGCAAGAACACTGGAGTGGGTTGCCATTTCCTTCTCCAAAAGTGTGTTAGGAAGATTAATTTAGAAGCCAGGGCAAAGGGGAAAGAATACACCTAGAAATTCAGGTCTAGAACCACTGCTGTTATCTGAGAATAAAGAGAAGGTAAAAGGGTGTCGAAATAGAAACTAATAATGGAAAAGGAATTCCAGGGATACTGTTAACAGAAATGTTAACCCAGGACTGCATGACCGAGTAGATATGGAGGGAGGAAATAAAATGGAGAACAAGTTTCTACTTGGAGAATGTTAAAAATTCTGATAATGGAAATAAATCAGCTTAGACATCACTTCCCCCCCCTTAACATGTAATTTATCTCATTTTAATAAGATTTATCAAAAATATGAGGATACTTTTAAGATGTTCATATACCCAAAGAGGCTTTTTGGAATATTTCTTGGGGAAGAGAAAAATCAGAGTCAGGCAAATGTGGTATCTACCCTTCTTTTCTAGCTCCTTGTTTGTTAAATGGTAGATGTTTGTAGACACATGGGCTTCTCAGCTGGCTCAGTAGTCAAGAATTCGCCTGCTAATGCATAAGATGAAAGAGATGCGTGTTCGATCCCTGAGTCAGGAAGATTTGGAGGAGGAAATGGCAACCCCACTCCAATATTCTTGCCTGGGAAATCCCATGGACAAGAGGAGCCTGGAGAGCAACAGTCCATGGGGTCTCAAAGAATGGGACGCAACTGCGTACATGAGCACATGCCTTGGAGACCCAGGTCCTGGGTCTACCCCTCTGGTTGGGTGGAGGCCAATCAGTGGAAAACTGTGTCGTGGGGAGGATGTGGCCTCAGGAGATCTTTGTGTTAATACCCACATCCACATTACTTCATGGAGCTTACAGTCTCACCGTATTAATAAGGTGGGTATTAGGTCAAAAGATTTCCCCAAACATAAATACCTGCCAAATGTATCTGAGGGGAGATCCCAACATATTACAACCTTAAATCAACAACGCTTCTGAATCTTTCAAAAGGAAAAGAAAGAAGCCCCAGAATGGAAGCTAGAAGCTGAGCTGTGACAAAGAGCACTCTTCCTGGGACTGATGTGTATTTTGAAGTTTTCCATTTCTGGTCTGTGATTTGTTCTGGCCTTTCATTTTTCTTTATGCTTTTACAGTTTTGGACTGAAAGTGGAAAAGGCGAAACGCCACGGTAAACACAAGGAGGTAGTGAGGTTTTGTCACTGAGGAAGCTAATCAGTAGTTTCGATATAGAATTCAGGACAGAACGCATCGCAGCAGACCTGCCAAATTCTGCAATTGATTTCAGCAAACAGACACTTACTGAGATTCTGAAAGGCTGCATGAGTCTGGTTTCTCTGCCGCAGCTCCCTGGAGCTCTGAGAGCCGCCTGCGGCAGGTCTCTGCTGCCCTGGGACGCTGCACACTTTGTGTCCATTGAGGTCACTCATATGGTGGCACTGAGCCTCCTTGGTTTGTCTGGATTGCCTTTTGCCTGCTACCACCTTAAAGGTCTCTCTCCATCGCTCACCACTCATCCCCCCTTTGGACCAGCAGACAAGCACCTTTTCTTTCTTACATCTTGAAAATACTCGAAGTCGAATTATTTTTCACCTACCCTCTGGCTCTGCCATTGACCACCACCATAATCTCTTACCTAGATTACTGTGAAAGAAAGGAAAGTGAAAGTGAAGTCGCTCAGTCGTGTCCGACTATTTGCGACCCGACCGCATAGACTGTAGCCCACCAGGCTCCTCTGTCCATGGGATTCTCCAGGCAAGAATACTGGAGTGGGTTGCCATTTCCTTCTCCAGGGAATCTTCCCAACATAGGGATCGAATCCAGGTCTCCCGCATTGCGGACAGGTGCTTTAATCTCTGAGCCACCAGGGAAGCCCTTGTTTTTAAATGGTCCACTTGCACCTACCATAGCTCGCCCTACAGCTTGTTTCTCAACATTGCAGCCAGTAATTCTGACTGTCCACTCCTGTCATTCTTCGGTTGAAATTCTGCAATGGCTCCTGATTTCACTCTTCTATTTATTCTTTATTGAAGTAATAGTTAACTTACAATGTTGTGTTAGTTTCATGTGTAGAGTGATTCGGTTTTACATATTTATATATTATTTTTCATATTCTTTTCCATTATGGTTTATTATAAGATATTAAATATAGTTCCCTATATGTGCTATAGGATAGGGATTTAGTTACTTAGCTATTTTATATATAATAGTTTGTGTCTGCTAATATCAAACTCCTAATTTATCCTACCCTCCCTTTCCCCTTTGGTAACCGAAAAGATGTTTTCTAGGTCTGTGAGTCTGTTTCTGTTTCGTAAATGAGTTCATTTGTTATCGTATTTTAGATCCTACATATAAATGATATCACATGATGTTTGTCTTGGTCTGACTGACTTAGTTTGATAATCTCTAGGTCCATCCATGGTGCTGCAAATAGTATTATTTTGTTCTTTTAATGGCTGAGTAGTAGTCCATTGTGTTTGTATACACACACACACACACATCACATCTTGTTTATCCATTCACCTGATTTCACTCTTAATCAAAGACAAAGTCCTCATAAAAACCTAAGGCTTTTGCTTTTCTGACCTCATCTCCTGCAGCTCACCTTTCATTCATTGTACCTTGCTTGCACTTAACTTTTCATCCATGGCGAAATGCCTGGCTTCCTTCACATATTCTGGAGACTAAGGAGAAAAGTGTCAGTTGGACTCCTTGAGAGCCTGTTTTAAATCACAACCTTCTCTCTCTAATACCCCAAATCCCTTTATCCTCTTCTACTTTTATCTGCATAGCAGTTGTCTGTAATACAATCTAATGTACTCTGTAATTTAGTTATTATTATTTTTTTAATGTGTTTTTCTTCCCATCCACTGGAATATAAGCTCCACAGGCGCAGGAATCTTTATCTGTTTTGTTCACTATGCATTGTGTCTGCATAGAATGGTGGTCAGAGCAGTACCTGGGAAGGAAGAGAGCACCCAGTTCTTTCAGAAATAGTATTCAATAACTGGTGAAATTCGAATCAGTTCTAATAATTAGATGTAGATAAGTATCAGTGCCATTTCCATAAATTTGATGGTGATATTGGTTACCAGATCTAGTCCCTTGATGAATAAATTCAAGGTCAAAGCTATGTTTTTTTTCCCCTAATAGTCATGTATGGATGTGAGAGGTGGACCATAAAGAAGCTGAGTGCCAAAGCATTGATGCTTTTGAACTGTGGTGTTGGGAGAAGACTCTTGAGTGTCCCTTGAAACTGCAAGGAGATCAAACCAGTCAATCCTGGAGGAAATCAGTCCTGAATATTCCTTGAAAATACTAGTGCTGAAGCTGAAGCTCCAGTACTTTGGCCACTTGATGAGAAGAGCCGACTCATTGGAAAAGACCCCGATGCTGGGAAAGATTGAAGGCAGGAGGAGAAAGGGGTGACAGAGGATGAGATGGTTGGATGGCATTACTGACTCAATGGACATGAGTTTGAGCAAACTCAGGGAGGTAGCGAAGGAAGGGAAGCCTGGCATCCTGCAGTTCATGAGGTCACAAAGTATCGGACATGACTGAACAAATTGAAGTTATGTAGGAGAAGGTCCTTGTTTGTACAAAATAAACACCAATCTATGCCAGGGTCGTGAGGCATCCATTGACATATTGTTTTCAAGTTGTTTAGGAAAAAAGTGATTTGTACTATTTTTGCAATACTTCAGTAAGCTTGATTAATTCGAAGTGAAAAGTGCTTAAAAATGTGTATTTTTTCTGAGGTGAGGTGGAAGTAGAGAGCACAGGTGCTAGGTAGAAAAGGAAAAGGGATGTCACTCGGAAGAAAGACAGGCTCCCGGCAGTATTTTGTGTCCTAGTTATTTGTGTTTTACCATGTAGTTCCCTGGCCTGGGAAAGTTCTTGTAGAGCTGCTTAGACTCAGGGTTTTCATTTTTCCTGCACAACCTTCCCCTTCCCACAGTGCAGAGAACCCCAGGAGGCTGGGCCAGTGTAGGGTTCATACGATGTATACAAGTACTACAAAGCGCAGCCTCATTGGAGACTGGAATCAGCGCTTTTGCCCTTTTCACCACCATGATGTGGAGGCTGGGCTCCAGTGCAAAACCCTCACCGATGATTATTTTAAGTCCCCGGCTACCCTCCCCCTTCCACTAAGCTTCTCCATCTAACATAGATGCTGGAAAATGCCAGACACACACCTCTTCCTCGGGGTCCTTGCTCTGGAATGCCACCCCCGCCCCCGATAGCCACAGGCTCACTCCCTTGCTTCTCGGATGGTTTTGCTTCTATGCCACCTTCTCATCCCCTTCATGGATCACAGCCTTGTCACAGTGAGGGGGATTGGATAACTCAATGAAGCTATGAGCCATTGCTCTGCAGGGTCACTCAAGATGGACAGGTCACAGTGAAGAGTTCTGACAAAGCGTGGTCCACTGGAGAAGAAAATGGCAATCTGCTCCATTATTCCTGCCTGGAGAACCTCATGGATAGTATGAAAAGGCAAAAAGGTATGCTGCCAGAAGATTCATGTCTGATTCAATGGCCATGAATTTGAGCAAACTCCAGGAGATAGTGGGGGACAGAGGATCCCGGCATGCTACAGTCTATGGGGTCACCAAGAGTCAGATAAGACTTAGTGACTGAACGGCAACAACATCTTCTCATATCTAAAATTGCTCCCTCATAGAAATGGCTTATGGCATCCTTTATATGTGGAATCTAAGAAGAAATGATACAAATGAACTTCTTTACAAAACAGAAACAGACTCACAGACTTAGGGAATGAATTTATGGTTGCTGGGGACGGGAAAAATGGGGGTAGCTGATAGGGAGTTTGGGATGGACTCTGCTATATTTAAAATGGATAACCAACAAGGACCTACTGTATAATACAGGGAACTCTGCTCAATGTAATGTGGCAGCCTGGATGGGAGGGAAGTTTAGGGGAGGATGGATATATGTATATGTATGGCTGAGTCCCTTTGCTGTTCCCCCGAAACTAACACAATACTGTAAATTGGCTATACTCCAATACAAAATAAAAAGTAAAAGAAAAAATAAAAATAAATTGAAAAGTTGCTTTCTCGTTGGTACTTCTGTCCTTTTTTTCTTACTTTTTTTAATCCATAGCATGATAACCTCTAACACACTCTTTCTTTTATCTGTTATTTTGTTTCTCTTAGAATGTTAAGGTCCACGGGATTTTTTTTTAATTGATGGCATTTTATTTGATATTGATGTATGCTCAGCTTATGGAACGGCCCTTAGCATTCTCAGTCACTCAGTAAAAATTCTGTGGAGGAGGTGAGTAAATACGTTTGCCATTGTGGAGAGGATTCGAGCTGTTGTAGGCCTTGTGGGGAGTGGGGTGAGACTGAGCTTACACTGTGATATTCTGGGTCTCGGTTTCAACCCCGCCAGAAACCCCGTTGTCTTTAATAATAAACAGGGAGCATCTGTGTTTTCAAACACAGCCATGCTTCTCTCAGTTTTGGCAAGGACTGGGAGATTGTCTAGAAGCTGAGCCTCACAGGAAAAAAAAATTGGCGTTTATTTGCTTTGCAGTGTTGTGTTAATTTCTGCTGTACATCAAAGTGAATCAACTATACATATATGTATATCCCTCTTTGGTACCACAGAGCACTGGATAGGGTACCTGTTCTATACAGTAGGTCCTCATTAGCTGTCTCTTTTATACATAGCTGTATATACGTGTCAATCCCAATCTCCCAACTCATCCCACTCCTCTTTTCCCCTGCCTGGTGTCCATACACTTGTCCTCTTTGTCTGTGTTTCTATTTCTGCTTTGCAAATGGGTTCATCTGTACCATTTTCTAGATTCCACATATATGCGTTAATATACGATATTTGTTTCTGTCTGACTTACTTCAGTCTGTATGACCATCTCACAGGACATGGTAAGTTTTCTTCATCTAAGTATGCAATAATTTCTATAAACATAAGTTGTGACAGGAATATTTGTGTTTCTGGTATGGAAGGAAGAAGAATTTCTCTTCTTGATAGGCTTTAAATTCTCCTTCCCAAAGTTTAATGCCTTAAAACAATGACAACATTCATCTTGTTCATAAATCTGTAACTCAGGAAGAGCTCAGTGGTGGTAGTTTCTTTCCCACTCTACCTCAGCTGGGGCAGCTTGAAGTCTGGAGGCTAGAATCATCTGAAAATGTGCCCAGAAAAGATGGATTTTCTGATGGTTAGTGTTGGCTACTGACTGACTGAGACCATGACAAGAACTGTTGCCAAATACCGTAGATACATGGGTTTCTGTTTGTGGCTTGAGCTTCCTTACAACATAGTGACCAGTTTCCAAGGGTGAGCATTTTGAGAGAGAGAGAGATGAAATGGGGGATTCAGGAAGTCATAAAAGCTAGTCCAGTTTCAAAGGGAAAAGAGAGAACTTAATTCTTGATGGATGAGTGGCAATTTCTAAACGAGCGTGTATGACTAAAAATATCACTACAGCCATTTCTAGAAAATGTCTACAGCCAGTGCTCTGGCTATTACAGTGGCAATCTCTTCATCAAAATAAGTTTCTCTGAGACTTCAAAAATCTCATTTCATTTTAGTCTCAGACTCAGTCAGGCTTGGGTTCAGAATCTCACTATCAAAATGGGGTCCAGGTGTGATGAGCTCTGTAGGTGTGTATCATCAGGTACAGCTTGTTCTTCTTCTTTTTTTTAACAAGTACAGAACGTGGCAAAGTCTTTAATCAGAGTCAAACCTTTATTAAACATAGGCGAATTCATACTGGGGAGAAACCATATAAATGTGAAGAATGTGGCAAACCTCCCCCCCCCCCGCTTTTTTTAAATTGGAGGATAATTGCTTTACAATGTTGTGTTGGTTTCTGCTGAGGTACAGCTTCTTGAGTCCCATTCCTCTTGGTCGGAAGATACGTGAACTAAAGAGACAAATTATTTGCCTCCAATAATCAACATGCCATGAAAGGGCATAGGATAACTGCTAAGTTGTTGTTTCAACACTAAGTCATGTCCAGCCCTTTTCTACCCCATGGACTGTAGCCTGCCAGGCTCCTCTATCCGTGGGATTTCCCAGGCAAGAATACTGGAGTGGGTGGTTATTTCCTTCTCCAGGGAATTTTCCTGACCCAGGGATTGAACTTACGTCTCTTGCTTGGCAGGTGGATTCTTCACAACTGAACCACCTCAGAAGCTATAGATATCCTTATTCCAAAATGGTGGTAGTGGTGGTGGAAATGGGAGACACAGTAGGCAAGAGTCCACTGAAATGTTGACATCTAATTAGATGTCAACTCCCACTGCCTGGTGGTACTCTAGAAAATCCGCATAGAGCTTCTCCCTGTGACCTGGGCTTCCTCACAATATATTTCAGTTGCAGTAGTCAAATGGAAGAGGAAACTGGTCGTCTTTAAGCCAAATAACAAAAATCATCTGGACCAGTAGTGTAAGATAGTGCAGCAATTTCATTTGCTTTTATCAAAAAATTAGCATTTTCTAGCTAACAGATAACATCAATAAATGCTGTAGTTGAAAAGCAGAGTACTCTGTGGCATTATGAGTTCAGTTTTGGCTGCATGTTTTCAAAAGATAACCCAGAAAGGTGTACTTACGTTTGTAGTTAAACAGTTATCTCAGGTGAAAGAAAAAACACTGTGAGTTCGACCATTAGGGCATTCTAGAAGTACGTGTCTTATATCAAAATCTTAAACAAATGAGGAAGATTCTAAAATAGATTTTAATTTGGGGGGAACATGATGGGGAAATAAGTAAGAAAAATATTTTGGTTTTCTATTGGTGTGTAACTATGAAAACTTAGTGGCTTTTATTTTTTGTAGATTTTTTTTGATGATGGCCATTCTGATTGATGTGAGGTGATACCTCATTGTAGTTTTGATATGCATTTCTGTGATAGTGAACAATGTTGAGCATCTTTTCACGTGTTTATTAGCCATCTGCATGTCTTCTTCAGAGAAATATCTGTTTAGGAGGTTCAAGAGGGCGGGGACATCTGTATACCTATGACTGATTCATGTTGAGGTATGGCAGAAACTAACACGATATGGTAAAGCAATTATTCTCAAAAATCAAAAACAACTTAGTGGCTTAAAGGAGCCATTTCTTTTTAAAACTTTATTTTTTTATTTAAATTAAAAAAAACTTTTAATTTTATATTGGGGTATAAATAGCTGATTAACAAAGTTGTGATGGTTTCAGGTGGACTGTAGAGGGACTCAGCCATACATAGACATGTATCTTTTCTCCCCCAAACTCCCCTCCCATCCAAGAGGGAACCATTTCCTTTTTTTTTTTTTTTTTTCTTTTCTTTCAATAGCATAGATCAGGAGTTTGGGAATGGCTCCATATGACGTCATCAGGTGCAGCTCAGGCTGCAGCATTCACTTCCAAGCTGGCCTTTTTGTGCACCTATTTGGTGCCTCAGAGCTCATCAGCCTCTCAGCCCATATGGTGTCTTATCTAACAGGGTCTCTGCAGACAGCTTATGCTTCTTACAGCTTTCTGGTTTTAAGATGGTCAGATATTTTATGTGATGGCTCAGAGTTCTCAGAGAATGCGTTCCAACAGACCCTGGTGGAAACTGCAAGTCTTCTTATAATCTAGCCTCAAAGGTCCCACTATGTCACCTAGAATGTATTCTGTAGGTTAAGCAGGACACTAAGGCCAGTCAGAATTCAATGGGAAAAGTAGCAAGGAATTTGCAGTCAACATTAATCTGTCACAGTCCACCTTTGGCCACAGATAATTTACATTTCTCCCCAAGTACACCATATGTTCACATATCTCAAAGCCTCTTAATCTTATCTTTTTTCAGCATTAGCTTGAAGTCTGCTATCTGATTGGCTAATTTAGGTCCAGGTGTGGATACATTTCTTAGGTGAAGTTTCTTGAGTACAATTCTGAAGACATGTGAGCTAGATGAGCTTCCTGCCTCTCTGCAACCCCCAACATATGAATAAAATGGTAGCACTGCCATAGGAGAACCACAAGAGGCATTTTAATTCAAAAGTGAGAGGGAATAGAAGTTACACAAGCAGTCCCTGGGTCAGAGTAATGATGAAATCCAGCTACAGTGCAGACACGTCCTTGATTAGGGTCCAGTTTTCTCCCTGAGAATTATTCTCCGAGGCTACTTGCTCTGCCTTCGGGACCTGCCCACTGAATCAGCCTTCCTTTTCCACAAAGAAAGATCCTTATTTCTTGCTGACTAGTTTTCTTATTCTGCTTTCTCCCTCTCCCCTCACTCCCCATTTCAAGGCTTCAAAGGTTTCTTTTCATTTCTAATTTCAAACTAACATAATTTCTTTAAAAGTTTTGCAGATTTATATGTATCAAATTATAATCCACTCCATCAGTCCAAAGCCAGACCATGCTTCTTTTTAAAATCAACATTTTTTTGTTTTTTATTTTAAAATCTAGGTCCAAGAGTCAGGATGTAATATTGCTAAGATTTTCAGAGGCCCTTCTGTCTAGGAGAAAGGATCTGAAAGGCAGGACCTCAAAATCTTGAGAAGCCCTGGTACACACACCTTTTATCTTTCTTCACTATGTCCTTGACATCATTACTTTACAAGGATGCTTGACTGGTGCTGCCTCAAACTTGGTGCTTACCTGGAGGTCATTTCTTATGTTGAGGGTCTTTTGCTGATTAGAAAAACTAAGATTTAACAGGTTTATTTTCAGGAATAGACTCACACAATTAGGGAACGATCTTATGGTTGCCAGAGGGGAAGGATGGGGGAAAGGGATAGTTAGGGGGTTTGGGATGGACCTGTACACACTGCTTTACTTAAAGTGGATAACCAACAAGGACCTACTATAGAGCATAGGAACTCTGCTCAATGTTACGTGCAGCCTGGATGGCAGGGCAGTTTGAAGGGGAACGGATACACGTATATGTATGGCTGAGTTCCTTTGCTGTTCATTTGAAACTGTTACAGTATTGTTAATCAGCTATTGTAGTTCAATAGTTAAGTCGTATCAAACTCTTTGCAGCACATCAGGCTTCCCTGTCCTTCACCATCTCCCTGAGTCCCTTGAGTTGGTGATGCCATCCAATCATCTCATCCTCTGCCATCCCCTTCTCCTCTTGCTCTCAGTCATTCCCAGCATCAGGGTCTTTTCTAATGAGTCAGCTCTTCACACCAGGTGGCCAAAGTATCGGAACCTCAGCTTCAGGATCAGTCCCTCCCATAAATATTCAGAGTTGATTTCCTTTAGGATGGACCAGTTTGATTTCCTTCCTGTCCAAGGGACTCTCAAGAGTCTTCTCTAGCACCACAGTTTGAAAGCATCAATTCTTCTGTGCTCAGCCTTCTTTATGGCTCATATTTTACATCCATACATGACCACTGGAAAAACCATAACTTTGGCTGTATGGACCTTTGTTGGCAAGGTGATGTCTCTGCTTTTTAGTATGCTGTCTAGGTTTGTCATAGCTTTTCTTCCAAAGAGCAACCATCTTTTAATTTCATGGCTGCAGTCACCATCTGCAACGATTTTGGAGCCCAAGAAAATAAAGTCTGTCATTGTTTCACTGTTTCCCCATCTATTTGTCATGAAGTGATGGCACCGGATGCCGTGATCTTTGTTTTTTGAATGTTGAGTTTTAAGCCAGTTTTTCTCTCTCCTCTTTTATCTTGATCAAGAGACCTTTTAGTTCCTCTTCACTTTCTGCTATTAGGGTGGTATCATCTGCATATCCAAGGTTGTTATTTCTCCCAGCAATCTTGATTCCAGCCTGTGAGTCATCCAGCCCAGTATTTCGCATGATGTACTCTGCATATAAGTTAAATAAGCAGGGTGACAGCCTTGATATACTCCTTTTCCAGTTTTGAACCAGTCTGTATATATCATTAGGCTGTGTTGAAAATTTTTTTTTTTAGTTTCAGGAATTTGAAGTGTCAATCGAGGAATAAAACTTCTTCTGCAGAGTTTTTAGGTATCAAAATTTGCGCGTGTATTGGTTAGTTTTGCTCTGATACTAAATTTAAAGGAATGGAAATAGGATCACTAAAAATATCCAAATCAGTTATCACATTTGTTGCTGAATATTCCTAGGCACTGAAACACTAGATATTTGCTTAACTGACTAATGAATTTTATGGGGTGTTTGGCTTTTCTTGAGTTTTAGAGAAACAGAGGACTTGTATCTTAAACTGCAGATAGTGTATATTTGGGAAAATGGAGCCAAAAAGAGCAGAAATTTCCAGTCTTATTTGGCTCTGGCTTAATGGTGGAAAAATGCATGGGAAACTCACACTTTGGTGTTTGTTCCTACAGTCTGGCTAGTGTCATTTCTGCAACTCCCTGCTGATATAGGAGAAAATAGGATCTAGGCTCCCCAGTAATTAAGACCCAGTGGGAAAGAAAGAAAACTATTCAAAATCCCCATTCTACATATGTCCAACGTTGTTTTGATTTTTAAAATCTTCCTAAAATAAAACAGGAGCAAGAGAAGTTTCTTCCCCAGAATTTGAAGACACACTTAAAATTATATGTTACTTTAAAGGGAACTTCAAGACACATTTCTAACTATAATGGGAACTTTGAGATCCGTTTCTAACACTAATCAATAGCTAGGACTATAAAATTTTTTTTATTTGGGTATGTGAGATGTCAGGCCTTTCTGAAAAATTGATACATTTATTTATGTGTGTAAATGAAAGCTTTTAAGTTTGTTAAAGGAGCATAAAATTTACTTGCTCACTAGGGCCAATTTTTTTTCTCAAGCTTTCTGAACTTCTTTGTGTAGACAGTTGAATCTTAATCTTACCACAGTCTAGCTTTTACCATTTTCCCAGCAGCCTGATAACTATTGGCATTAAGCTTTCATTCTCAGGCTTAGACAGACATGCTTCTGCCCAGCACACACAGAGAACTGATGGCAGTAATGAGATAATGACTTGATAACATACATATGTTCCTTACTCTTTGGGTATGAGCTTGGGTGAGTATCAGTTATGACAGATTTGGACTCCTTATCCAAGTTGGGCTAAACCAAGCTGAATATCATTGGCAATTTTCTCTTACAAGTAAGATATTTCTCATGAAGCAGCTAACTTCTGACTTAGAAATAATTATTTTTAAAACCAATGTATTTCTGTTTACATATTCAGAGGTAATGATCAGTGAAATGGCAAAATTTTGAAGACACTCTTGCTCCTTTAGAAGTTGGATGGTGATCAGACAGACCAAATGAAAAAAGGCTTGTTCATGAATACAGAGGTTAGAGAAGGCAACCAAGAAGTTTTCATTTTCCTAGAGGGAGGAGATGTAGTAAATAAAATTCGGATTAACAAAGTATGACTACTACTGACATTGTGAAAAGTAAGTTGACCACAGTTAGAATACACCAAACTCGATATTCTGTGCAGAGTCTGGTGTTATCTGTGATAAATTGTTCTGTGTGTCCCCATCCCCTGCTACTTTTGGCATGGGAAGACTATGTCTGGGTTATATCTAGAATTTGGAGTTGGAAAATCCTTCAAGTTAATCTAGTCAAGACGCTTTGCTCAGTTCTCTTGGAGATAGTGACTGACTCAGGACTTCTGACCCAACTTAGTGTGATTTTGGTGCTCAATGCTGACAAGCTGAATCCCACTGTTTTTGTTTTTCCTCAACTATCTTTTGGGGATTAGTGATTTTTTTTACTCTAGTTACTCAAGAAACACACTCTCCTTATGCTAGGGACGATGCAAATAAGAATGAAGAAGATAAAGCTCTATCCTCAATGTACACTCTAGAAAGAGATGAACAAGAAACAAAATGTTGAAACACAATGAAATGAGTGATAAAATTAGAGTATTAAAGAGTGCTGTGGGAGTATGAAGAAAGAAGGTAGAACCACTTTGAGGAACAAGAAGAGGTAATGTTGAATTGGGATTTAACTGGAATTTAAAGGTGACTGGAAATTTCTAAGCAAAATAGCAGGAGGACATATTCTAAATGGAGTAAAGAGGATGAACACTAGGAGGGAAGTTTGAAGAAGCTCATGTTTCAGTCTTGTTCTCAACCCCTAGAAGGAGGGGAACATAGACAATGATTCCATTGTGGGAAAACTAGGAGAAATGTCGAGATGGGGATGTCCTGGGAAAGAATGGAAAGTAGATGCTGGCATGGTGGAGGCTGTTGTCCTACTAACCATCAGTAGGAATACAGCACCAAGGGATGAAATCAAGTGGGTCAAACCAGTGTTAGGAGAAATAGGATCTGCCAATATTCTAAATATATGTGTTGTTAAGACACTGTTAGGAAATGGACCAACAATTTAGTAATAAGGAAAGGAAGTTGGGGTACTAGATGAAGAGTGAGGGGTAAGGGGTGAGGAATGAGAGAATCAGTGGATGTGCTGTGCTGTGCTGTGTTTAGTCGCTCAGTCGTGTCTGACTCTTTGTGACCCCATGGACTGTAACCCACCATGCATCTCTGTCCATGAAGGTTCTCCAGGTTAGAATACTGGAGTGGGTTGCCAAGCCCTCCTCCAGGGGATCTTTCCAGCCCAGGGATTGAACCCAGGTCTCCTGCATTGCAGGTGGATTCTTTACCATCTGAGCCACTAGCAAAGTCCAAGAACACTGGAGTGGGTAGCCTATCCCTTCTCCAGGAGATCATCCCAACCCAGGAATTGAACCAGGGTCTCCTGCCTTGCAGGTGGATTCTTTACCAGAGGGTACCAGTAGACAGAGCAGACAATTCCAGAGTGATTTAATGAGAACAGGAATCTGTTTTTTTATCCACATTCCAAGTAGGCAACCAGGCTATAGATTGTTTACTTGAAGGGGCTGCATAATTGGAAAGCTGAGAGAACACTCTTGTATGGAAGATGTTCTGAGAGCTTGTACTGGAGCTGGAGGGAAATGAGGCCAGAGAGGTAGACAGTGATAAAATCATGGAACCTCTTATAGTTCATGTTAAGGGTTTGGAATTTCCCCGAAGGCATTTAGAAGCCACTGAAGGATCCTGAGTAGGGAGATTTGCATTTTAGACAGTTTGCTGGAAGCAGTGTCCAAGATGATTGGGGGTATAGGCAGTGAACTGAAATATAGGGCTATGGATTAGAAAACTGTATTAATAATCGTGATGCAAGATTAGGAGAACCTGAATTAAGACTGTGATAAAACAGGCAGTGAGAAAGAGCAGGATTTGAAATATACTTAGGCACCAAAATAGACATATAAAAATGACATGTAAGAGGTGAGAGAGAGTGGAAAATTAAGCTTCATTTTCAGTATTCAAGGAATCAACCCTGAATATTCATTGGAAGGACTGATGCTGAAGCTGAAGCTCCAATACTTTGGTCGCTTGATGTGACAGTCTGACTCACTGGATAAGTTCCTGATATTGGGAAAGATTGAGGGTAGGAGGAGAAGGGGTGATGGAGGATGAGGTGGTTGGACGGCATCACTGACTCAATGGACATGAGTTTGAGCAAACTCCGGGAGATGGTGAGGGACCGGGAAGCCTGGCATGCTGCAGTCCATGGGCTCACAAAGAGTTGGACATGCCTGAGGGACTGAGCAACAACAACTGCTATAACAACTTGAAAATCTCAGTGCACTTGACCCAATAAAGATTTATTTTTTGGTTCATGCCACAGTCCAGTACACACTGGTAGTGGTGGGTGGGAGTGTCACTGCTTCAAATCATTCCTTTGGGGAACCAAACACCTTCCATTTCTTGGCTCTGCAACCCCCTAGACCCTCAGAGTCTGACTCTGATCCTCCATCTAGCTGGTTGACACAGAAGGAGAAAGAATGTGGATTGTGGGGAGCTTTTGAGAGTCCACTCATGGAGATTGTATATATCATTTCTGTCACATTCACTGATCTGAGCTTATTCACATGGCCATACCTAATGTCAAAGGAGCCTGAGAAATATGCACAGGCTCAGTAGTTGTGGCACATGGGCTTAGTTGCTGCGAGGCATGTGGGAGCTTCCTTAACCAGGAAGATTGAACCCATGTCTCCTGCATTGGCAGGTGGATTCTTCACCACAGAGCCACCAGGGAAACCCCCAATAGAATTTTAGAGCTCCTCAGGCGGCTCAGTGGTGAAGAATCTGCTTGCCAAGCAGGAGAAATGGGCTCAATCCCTGGGTCGGGAAGCTCCCCTGGAAAAGGAAATGGCAACCCACTCCAGTATTCTTGCCTGGGAAATCCCAAGGACAGAGGAGCCTGGCGGGCTACAGTCCATGGGATCACAAAGTCAGACACAACTTGGTGACCTAAACAGCAACAACCGGGAAATGAGGTCTCTCTGGATGTCCAAAAGGAAGAGAAAATAAACTTTGCTGAAGTCACAAGCACAGTCTGCCCTTCCAACCACCAAGTGCCTTTTTCGGTATTCCTTTCTCCAGTAGTAGACATTCTTTTTGCAAGAGAAACAGTCTAAGGTCCCATCTTGTCATTCATCCTGCTCAGACAGCAGAATCTCCAGAGTGTTTTTAGTGAGAGATGTGGCTTCTCATAGGTTGGTCAGTTAAAGAGGAACATAACTGACATTCTACCTGCTCTCCACCCATATACAATGGCGTGTGAGTTCTCAGTGCTTTAATCATGTCAGGCTCTTTGTGACCCCATGGACAGTAGCCTGCCAGGCTCCTCTGTCCATGGGATTTCCCAGGAAAGAATACTGGACTGGATTGCCATTTCCTCCTTCAGAGGATCTTCCCAACCCAGGGTTTGAACCCACATCTCCTGCATCTCCTGCATTGCAGGAGGATTCTTTACCCACTGAGCCGCCAGGAAAGACTACACAATGGTGTAATAGAGACCAAATAAGTACAAACAAACACTTCCATTTAGAAGAAGGCAGAGTGAGTAGCAGTCAGTTACTGGTGAAATTCACTGGATAGACATCATGAAAGATGGCCCCTTATCTTGAAGGTAAGGGAAGTTTCTTGATTAGTCCCAATTCTGCTGTCTTGGAGAAGCTCCCTGGTTTACGACCCCTAGTTCTGTTCCCTGGGAGATTGTCACTTGTCCATATCTTCCTTGACCGCATCTGAAGTAGATGGTGGGGAGTTTGATTTCTTGAAGGATGCACAGCTTTCATACCCCATTCTTACTTGAGAGATATTTTAAGGTTCACTGAAAACTTGTGTGCATTATGACACCAGGTTCGCAATTTCTTTGTCAGTACAGCCGTCTCAAAAATTAAGGCATACCTCGGAGATATTGTGGCTTTGGTTACAGATCACTGCAGTAAAGTGGATATCACAATATAGGAAGTCACATGAAATTTTTGTTTTTCTAGTGCATAAAAGTTACGTACATCCATGGCTGAGTCAAGTCAATGTATGGCAAAAACCACCACAATATTATAAAGTAATTAGCCTCCAATTAAAATAAATTAATTTAATAAAAAAAGAGTTATGTTTACACCATGTACTAGAATCTGTTGTGCAATAACATTATGTCTAAAAAATGTACCTACCTTAATTAACAAATATTTTATTGCTGAAAAATGCTCACCATCATCTGCGTCTTCAGCAAGGCCTAATCTTTTTGCCAGTAGAGGGGCTTGCTTTCATGTTGATGGCTGATGGTTGTTGCTGAAGGTTGGGGTGGCTGTGGCAGCTTCTAGAATAAGGCAGCAATAAAGTTCACCACATCAACTGACTCCTCCTTTCACAGCTGATTTCTCTGTCACATGTAATGCTGTTTGATAGTATCTGATCCATAGTAGAACTTCTTTCAGGGTGGAAGTCAATCTTCTCAAATACTGCCACTGCTTTATCAACTCAGTTTATATGATATTCTAACTCCTTTGTTGTCATTTCAACAATCTTCAGAGCCTCTTTATCAGGAGTAGATGCCATCTCAAACTTTGCTCATTCACAAGAAGCAACTCTTCATCCATTAAAGTTTTATGATGAGATTATAGCAAGTAAGTTACATTTTCAGGTCCCACTTCTAATTCTAGTTCTCTTGCTATCTATACCACATCTGAAGTTACTTTCTTCACTGAAGTCTTGATCCCCTCAAAGGCATCCAGGAAGGTTGGAATCAACTTCTTACAAACTCCTATTTATGTTGACATTTTGACATCTTCTTATGAATCACAAATATTCTTAATGGCATCTAGAGTGGGGAATCCTTTTCAAAGGGTTTTCAATTTACTGTGCCCAGATTCATTAGAGGAATCACTATCTGTGGCATTTTTAGTCTTACAAAATGTGTCTCTGAAATAATAAACGTTGCAACTATTCCTTGATCCATGGGCTTCAGAATGGATGTTGTGTTAGCAGGCATGAAAACAACATGAATCTCCTTGTATATCTCCATCAGAGCTCTTGGGTGATGAGGTGCATTGTCAATGAACAGTAATATTTGAAAGAACTGTTTTAATAAGCAGTAGGTCTCAACAGTGGGTTTCAAATATTCAGGAAACCATGTTGTCAACAGCTGTGCTCTTGTTCAGGCTTTATTATTCCATTTATAGACCACAGGCAGAGTAGATTTAGCATATTTCTTAAGGGCTCTGAGATTTTTAGAATGGGGAATGAGCATTGGCTTCAACTTAAAGTCACCATCTGCATTAGCCTCTAACAAGAGAGTCAGCATGCTATTTGAATCATTGAAGCCAGGCTTTAACTTTTTCTCTCTAGCTATGAAAGTCCAAGATGGCATCTTCTTCTAATATAAGGCTGTTTCATTGATATTGAAAATCTGTTGTTTGGGATAGCCACCTTCATTAGTTTTCTTAGGAAGATCTGAGTAACTTGCTGCAGCTTGTACATCAACCCTTGCTCTTCACCTTGCATTTTTATATTATAGAGAGAGTTTCTTCCTTTTACACCTCATGCCCAACTTCCGTTAGCTTCAAACTTTTCTTCTGCAGCTCCCTCACCTCACTCAGTCTTCATAGAATTGAACAGATTTAGGGCCATGCACTGGATTAGACTTTGTCTTAACAGAATGTTGTGGCTGGTTTGATCTTCTATCCAGGCCACTAGAACTTTCTCCATATCAGCAATAAGGCTGTTTAGTTTTCTTATCATTCATGTGTTTGCTGATTCCCTTTGAGAACTTTTCCTTTGTATTCCCGACTCGGCTAACAGTTTGGAGAAAGAGGCCTAGCTATCAGCCTGTCTTGGCTTTGGACATGCTTTCCTTCCTAAGCTTAATCATTTGTAGCTTTAGATTGAATGTGAAGGACAGTGTTCAAATTTCAAGCTTCACTTGAATGCTTTAGAGGACATTGTAGAGTTGTTAACTGGCCTAATTTCAGTATTGTCGTGTCTCAGTGAGTAGGCATATCCAAAAAGAGAGAGAGAGAGTATGGCTAGTTGGTGGAGCAGCCAGAGTTCAAGAACATTTATTGATTCAGTGTGCTGTCTTATATAAGCACGGTTTGTGGAGGGCTGAAAAATTCTAATATTAATATTGAAGTTTGCAGATCACCATAATAAGTATAATAATAATGATAAGTTTCAAATACCGTGAGAATTACCAAAATTTGACACAGAGACAGAGAGCAAATATTATTAAAAAATAACACCAATAGACTAGCTTGTATAGTAAAAGCTATGGTTTTTCCAGTAGTCAAGTACGGATGTGAGAGTTGAACCATAAAGAAGGCTGAGTGCCGAAGTGATGCTTTCGAACTGTGGTGCTGGAGAAGACTCTTGAGACAGCAAGGAGATTAAACCAGTCAATCCTAAAAGAAATCAACCCTGACTATTCATTAGAAGGACTGATGGTGAAGTTCCAATACTTTGGCACCCTGATGTGAAGAG
This sequence comes from Cervus canadensis, assembly GCF_019320065.1. Taxonomy (NCBI): domain Eukaryota; kingdom Metazoa; phylum Chordata; class Mammalia; order Artiodactyla; family Cervidae; genus Cervus; species Cervus canadensis. The sequence continues at coordinate 32,583,357 of NC_057394.1, read as the reverse complement.
CTGACTCATTGGAAAAGACCCTGATGCTGGGAAAGATTGAAGGCACGAAGAGAAGGGGGTGACAGAGGGTAAGATGGTTGGATGGCATCATTGACTCAATGGACATGAGTTTGAGCAAACTCTGGGAGACAATGAAGGACAGGGAAGATTGGCATGCTGCCGTTCGTGGGGTTGTAAAGAGTTGGTCACGACTTAGTGACTGAACAATAAATATTTGCTTTTATTTTCCCTTAAAAATAATTTTCTCACTCCACTATTTCTCTTAATGTATTAGAGGCAATCTGAGGCTCTCTGTAACAATAAACATCAGGAATAGGTTAGGGCCCTTATTCAATCTTTGCAGCAAAGTTGATTTATTTTGTTTCACTGAGAAATTTTACTGACCAGTTTTTGCTGGAAGCTTTTCTCAGTGTTTTATTCCTAGATGTCCAGGAGCAGTGAATGTTTCTAAACTTCTGTACTTTTTTCTTGTTAAGTTTTGCTTGAAATAAGGCAGTTCTTTTTAAGGCTCATCTCCTTCTTGTACCTGTATCTTGCCTAAGGCAGCCAGTAGTAACAGGTAACACAAAACATTCTGATTCTTTCCAACTCCTGCTCCTAGATGTTTAGATTTTGTTGTTGTGTGGATAACAGGCAACTCTTTTATTAAGTATTTTGCGGTTGTATAACGTATACTGCCATCTTTTCAGAACTTGTGACAACTGCTTCTTTACTGCCCGGTTTCCAACTGGTAGGTCACTGCTATGTGTTCTTGGTATTTGTTATCAGAATTCCTCACCTCAAGAAACCAATTTATTGGGTTGGCCAAAAATTCATTTGAGTTTTTCCATAAGATCTTACTAAAAACCAGAGTGAAATTTTTGGCCAACTCAATAATTGGGAAGGTAAGCCTTTGTAATTTTCCCAACCTCAATTCCTCAACATAATAAAGATGTATTTCTTTCTCATGTATCAGTTTGCTAAGGGTCCGTCCTAGGGAAGAATTTTCTACGTCATTCAGGGACCTCTGCTGCTTTCTTCTAGTACCTCTTTCACCCCAGAGGTTCTGAGTCTTCCGCTGGGTTCTGTGCATGTCTGGCTGTCAGGCAAATGCACAGGGTGTGAAGGTTTACAATCTGGAAGTAGCATATATCATTTTAATCCGCATTCTATTGGTAGGATGAGTCACATGGCCGTACCTAACTGCAAAGGAGGCTGGGAAATATTTTCTATCCAAGTACAAAGAGAAAAAGAAATGATTTGTCATAATTGACCTGGTAGATGAGTAAACTGTACTATTTACTTTGGGAAGAAACATTGGGTGCAGCAGGTTTTAGGTTTAGAGGAGGAGAGTGAGTTAGGGACAGATGGTTGTTTGATGTAAACCTATTGATTTTTGAGATGTCTCATTCATGCAGTAGGAGAGTGCAGGAAGTGATTGCAAACATTAATCTGGAGCTCTGATTAAAGGCATCATTTTTAGAAATAGGTTGGTAGTGATTTACATACAAATAACTAACTTATGAACTCAGCATCATTTTGCTGGTTTTACCAGAAAGATGTTGTGGGAAAACCTGTGTGAACTTTTTGGCTAAGCCAATAGAGTTTCTGTTGATTCCCAATCTCCAATTTCTCTTACTCTCAGAGTACTTCTCTGTCCCGCCCCAAATTCTTTTTTTCCCCCCATTTTATGCTTTCTCTTTTTCTTTTCTCTTCTTTCACATTTTTACACATTTCACATTTTTCACACATTCTTCCTCCTTTTTTCTCACCTTCTCCTTTATCTTCTTCATTCTGCCAGTACTCCCTATTTGAAGTATCTAAAACTTTGTATTTTAACAATTAGAATTTTAAACAATAGAAGTTTTACATTAAGTATACCATTGTAAATAAATGCATTCATTTTAATAGTAGCCTAGACAATCCATAGACATTGATTGCTACCACATGTATTTATATTTGAATTGGCAAAACATTTTCTCATAGTGATGGGTAGCAACTCTGGATTTCATTTTTCTAAACTTACAGTACTGATATATTTCCAAGTTGGTGTCCAATACAGTTAATCTCGAGTTTTTCCCAGTTTGCTCTAACTGTAGCAGATGTCTGTATATTCTCCTTATATCTCATTGCAACAGACATACAAGAAAGATGAATTCTGCATTTGGTTTTGTCTACTTAATAAGCAGTTATAGGAGTTATCATGGCTAGACTTATTATTAGAGTCTTTAGAAGTGACTGAAAGAAATACCTTTTAGTAAGTTTTATGTAGTTGAGTGAACTACTGGTTCTTTGAAAGGAACACCAAAGGCAAATGGAATAGAAAAAAAGACAATGGTGTTTAAAGGGGTCACTAATGATGCTGGTTGGATGGTATCACTGACTTGACGGACAAAGGTTTGAGCAAACTCTGGGAGTTTGTGATGGACAGGGAAGCCTGGTGTGCTGCAGTCCATGGAGTCGTAAAGAATCAAATACGACTGAACAACTGAACTGAACTGAATGATACCAAGGATTTATATTTAAAGGAGCTGTGACATTTAATAAACATCATGTGGAGTCCCTACTAGTAGTGAGGAAAGTATGCTTCGGCTCACAAATGAAAAGAAAAATTCTCCCAGTCAGAATATCATGCATGAAGTTGACATGAGTCATCTGTGGATGTTGCCTCATCATCTGTGAAGAGCCTGAGATGGAAGCCTGCAAATAGTCTAGTTTGGAGGTGTTGTCAGAGGTCTATAGGTATCTTCACATAAAAATATTTTGGGGGTTCTTTTTCTCCTCCTCACTTCATGTTAAGGCCTTTGTGGTATCACTTGGAAGGAGTCTAAAGACAGGACTTACTTTACTCCATTGCTTTTCTGAAGCATCAGTGTAAAGAGAAGAGCCAAGTTAAAATCAGTGTTATTGAAAGGAGTGTTAAAGTTACTTCAAACGTTGGATGTGATCCTACTTCCAGCAGTAGGGATGGATTGTGTGTTCAGTTGCTCAATTGTGTCTGACTCTTTGCGACTTTACAGATTGTAGCCCGCCAGCCTTCTCTGTCCATAGAATTCTCCAGGCAAGAATACTGGAGTGAGTTGCCATTTCCATCTCCAGGGATCTTCCCGACCCAGGGATCGAAGCAGCATCTTCTGTGTCTTCTGCATTGGTAGGCTGATTCTTCACCACTGAGCCACCTGGAAAACCCAGGGATGGATTACATAGTCTAAAAATCCTCATAGTGAAAAATATGTAGGTGCTGAATAAGCAACAACAACAGCTGCTGCTGCTATGTCACTTCAGCCGTGTCCAACTCTGTGTGATCCCATAGACTGCAGCCCATCAGACTCCCCCGTCCCTGGGATTCTCCAGGCAAGAACACTGGAGTGGGTTGCCATTTCCTTCTCCAATGCATAAAAGTGAAAAGTGAAAGGGAAGTTGCTCAGTTGTGTCCGACTCTTAGCGACCCCATGGACTGCAGCCTACCAGGCTCCTCCGTCCATGGGATTTCCCAGGAAAGAGTACTAGAGTGGGCTGCCATTGCCTTCTCCAACAACAGCAAAACCATTTTTTTTCCTAAATATTGTATTTATTTATTTATTTGGCTGCGTCAGGTCTTAGTTGTGTCACATGGGGTCTTTGTTGCATCCGCATGCGTGATCTTTTCTTGCAGGGCACAGACTCTCTGGTTGTGGTGCTCAAGCTCAGTAGTTGTGGTGCTTCGGCTTAGTTTCTCCGTGGCATGTGGGATCTTAGTTCCCTGACCAGGTATCGAACCCATGTCCCCTGCACAGCAAGGTCTATTCTTAACCACTGAACCATAGGAAAGCACCCCAAACCACTTTCAATGTATTGCTTACATCACAAAGAAGGAAGAGAACCTTTTAAGGAACAGGAAAAAGAGAAAAGAGTATAGCGAGCAACTAACTAGCTGAAACAAGAGTGATGGGATAAAAGATCTCAGACTACCTTGGCAGCAAAAGTCAAAGTCAAGGATTTTGATGGCAATGTCAGATACTGGGAGAAACCAAATGGATCTATAAGGAGAGCAGTCGAACTTAAGACCTCCCTAGAATCTTGGGCCCCTTGAAGGGACTATGCCTTCAGTGAAAATGTAGCCATAAAAATCTCTGCATGCTCAAAGCTGAAATTAAACTTATTTGTCTCTATCTCTGTTTTCGGGCTTCCCAGGTGGCACTAGTGGTAAAGAACCCACCTGCCAATGCAGGAGACATAAGAGATATGTGTTTGATCCCTGGGTTGGGAAGATCCCCTGGAGAAGGAAATGGCAATCCACTCCAGTTTTTGTGTCTGGAGAATTCCATGGACATAGGGGTCTAGTGGGCTACAATCCATTCGGTCACAAACAGTCAGACATGACTGAAGTAACAGCATGAAATCATGCATCTACTCTTAAATGAGCCTGGAGTCTAACTTTGTGTTACTAGTGTAATTCACAAAACCCACGTTAATACATTAATTAAATGTCCTTCCAGAATACATAAGGTAATTTGACACCCTGTAGAAGCAGACACAAGTCTCTTTCTAGAAAAGCATCCTAGATCCAGTGTTCCACAGATTAAAATCTAAAAATCAAATCTTTTACCCCTAGAAAAAAAAAGGAGGAAACAAGTGATGAGAGTTAGGAAAAATAATAAACTTATGCCCTCAAGGACTTCCTCTGGAGAAGGAAGTGGCAACTCACTCCAATATTCTTGCCTGGAGAATCCCATGGACAGAGGAGACTGGTGGGCTACAGTCCATGAGGTCGCAAATCAAGGACTTCAGATACTGGAATTATCTGAAATACAATATAATTATGTATAACATAATATATAAATAGAATATGAAGCTGAAAAAATAAGAAAAATACATTAAAATTTTAAAAAGAAAAAATATAGAAATAAAATGTGATCTTTGAAATTATGACAAATTTCTACTCAGGTAATGGGCGACTAGATAATTTTACCAACTCTTACTGTGAGTAAAGAAGCAAAAATAAGACTTTCTGTATTCTTAACACTTCTTAATAGAAACTAGAGTATAAGAGGTGAGTCATTTTTTCCCATATGGATAGCCAATTGGAAAGATTGTCCTTTCTCCTTTGAATTACCTCGTGATCTTGATGAAAATCCACTGACCACATAACTGAGTTTATTTATGAACCCTCTGTTTTGCTTCAGTGATCTATTTTATTTATCCTATGTCATAGTTACTGTCTTTAGTATTGTAGTTTTATAGTTGTTCTTGAAATTAGGTAGCATAAATCCTTCAGCTTTGTTCTTCTTAAAAATTAGTTTGAAAAGTAGTAAGAACAGACATCCTTCCTTTCCTTTGCCCCAAAATCTTAGGTAGGGAAGCAGTCAATATTTCCCCACTAATTATGATATTAACTGTAGGCTTTCTGCAAAGGTCCTTTATCACATTGAGAAAGTTCCCATATATTCTTAGGTTACTGAGAATTCTTGTCAAGAATGGACTTTTAATTTTGTCAAATGATTTCTCTGCATATATTCCAGATTGTATGTATGGTTTTCCTTGTCTGGTCTGTTGATATAGTAAAATACAGTGATTGTATATTGAATGTTGAACCAACTTTGCATTACTATGTCATTGCAGTAACAACCCCTTGGTCATGATGTATTATCCATTTTACATACTCAAAAGGTTTCATTGCTAATATTTTGTTAAGGATATTCATATCTGTGTTTCTGAAGGATATTTGTCTGTAGTTCTTCTTGAAATGTCTTTGTCAAGTTTTGATAAAAAGTTTCAGGCTGGTCTAAACAACTGAAGTATTTTCTTTTGTCTTTTCTGAAGGTGTTTGTGTAATATTATTTTTTTATCTTCTTAGGTGTTTGATCGGAGAAGGCAATGGCACCCCACTCCAGTACTCTTGCCTGGAAAATCCCATGGATGGAGGAGCCTGGTGGGCTGCAGTCCATGGGGTCACTAAGAGTCGGACACGACTGAGCGACTTCACTTTCGCTTTTCACTTTTATGCATTGGAGAAGGAAATGGCAACCCACTCCAGTGTTCTTGCCTGGAGAATCCCAGGGATGGGGTCACACAGAGTTGGACACGACTGAAGTGACTTAGGAGTAGCAGCAGGTGTTTGATAGCATTCTCCAGTAAATCCATGATTTTTCTATTTACTTTCTTTTATTCAATTGTTTCCAAGATTTTACCGCCTGCCTTTCCATCTTTCCTGGCAATCCTAAACTTTGAACTTCTCAAGCTCTTAAGATTATGGCTTTCTACTTTAGTTCTAGTCTCTCCATGTCAAATGGACCTGAGAAGACTTAGGTGTAATAAAAAGCCATATAAATGTAAATTTTACCTTTGCTGTTCCCTTTTTTAGGTTTCTAATTCTTTGCCATCACTTTTTTCTGTATTCACTTATTTTCCAGTGCCTTCAAATAGTTTTTTTAAAATATTTTTTCTAAAATTTATTATTGTTTATCTGGGGGAGTGTTTAGCTGATATGAACTACTACTCTATTGAAAGCCAAATAAATTTTTGTCATAAAATCTTTTTAACTCCTAAGCTAACTTATCATTAGGAGTAGTTTACTTCATAAAATAGTGAGCTAACCAAACCTGGAATATTCGAACAGGTGCTATCTGAAAAATTGATCAATAGCTATTTAGCACATAGCACATACAACACATTGTGCTAATAGAAGGAGTTTTGGGTTAGATGAAAACTAGATTGGATGCACTATGTATTTATCACTTCAAATTGTATCTGAAAGTGTGAACAGTTCAGTCATGTAATCAACAAAATATAGTATTTTTGATACTTGTCATAGAATTTAACCTTGACCTTATGGCCACTAGAACATATTAAACATTGTACTGAGAGAAATTGTATTTATTTATTGCTTTTTAAAGAGTATGCTATTCATGCATACCTCACAGGTCACTTGAAAATAGACCAGGGACAGTATAGTGTTGTATTTACAAGTATAGGTTCTGGGGTTGCATTGCCAAGATTTGAAAATGAACTCTGCTGCTTTTTACCTATGTGATTTTAGGCAAAATACTTACATTTTTTATACTTCTCTAATCTATAAAATGAGGATGAGAAAAATACTTTTCATAGCATTGTTATATTCAATGTATGATGCATGATAAGTGCTGAGAAAATTTCTGACACACAGAAAGTATTTAAAATGTCAGCTCTTTTAACCAGAGACCTCAATTCCTGAGCCCAATTATGTTCTGATTTCATAGACCTGTGTTCCATTACACCATCACTTTGCAGGAAGGCTCACTAAAAGAAAGTGTTATAAACTTCTTATTATGACCAGGTAATGACATTATCTCCATTTTATAGGTGAGGAAACAGATGCCTAGAGAGTTTTGTAGTTTGTCCAAGGCCATTTCATCAGTAATAAGCTCTTATCCCCAGACTTGCATGATTCCAAGCCCTGCTGTTAACTGCTCAGCCATGTTTTAGTTGGCCTAATCAACCTCAAGCAGGACCCAGCATAGACTGGCTTGTTAGGCAACTATAAGTAATCATTATACTCCTTTTTGGGGTTCACATTTATTTCCACATGACGGGGGGGTGAGTTTAGCTCTTCTGCTCAAGGTTAAAACACAAATTTCATGGGGTTCTGATGAGCTAATGCCAGCACAAACTCACTCTGACAGGTGGAAATAAAATCGTTACTATTGTTATCACTGTCTTACGATTGCCCTGATAACTGATAATTGTTTAAGTAATGACACTGGTAGAATTCTGTGCATGGAAAACCTTATGAAAGGGCACTTAGTTTTTCTTCCTTGTATTCCAGTAGGATTTGTCCACATTCTCCCAGTCAGATAAGAATCTTATCTGTTTTAAGCATCTCCAGTGCTGGATGACCTACTGTCTGGTAGCCCAAGAGTTATGGGGTTTCCCATGTCGACTAAAAAAATGCACAACTGAAAACTTGAGAGTTATGTTTTTATTCTGCGGGCATTCTTAGAACTTCACACCTGGGAGACAGCATCGTAAATAACTCTGGGAAAACTGTTCTGGGGAGGCAAGGAGGGGAGCCAGAATACATAGGAAATTTTGCAACCAAGTGCAGGCAGTCGGAACATCAAAAGATTCTTGTTAATTATAGAGAAAACTAGAAATCTCCAGTGAAGGATTTTAGTGCTTTTCTGTGTATGGGAAGATTCAAGAGCCTGGGCTCATTGCAATAATTCTTTAGCTATCTGGGGCCAATAGCCTGTGTTTCTTCATTTTTTTAAAAGTTTTTTTAAATTGAAGTATAGTTGATTACAGTGTTGTGTTAATTTCTTCTGTACAGCAAAGTGACTCAGTTACACACACATATATTTTCTTTTTTATATTCTCTTCCATTATGGTTTATCTCAGGATATTGAATCAGAGAAAGCACTGGCGACCCACTCCAGTGCTCTTGCCTGGAAAATCCCATGGACGGAGGAGCCTGGTGGGCTGCAGTCCATGGGGTCACTAAGAGTCAGACACGACTGAGCGACTTCACTTTCACTTTTCACTTTCACGCATTGGAGAAGGAAATGGCAACCCACTCCAGTGTTCTTGCCTGGAGAATCCCGGGGACTGGGGAGCCTGGTGGGCTGCCGTCTATGGGGTCACACGAAGTCAGACACGACTGAAGTGACTTAGCAGCAGCAGCCACAACAGGATATTGAATATAGCTCTCTGAGCTATACAGTTCATTGTTTATCCATTCTATATGATGGCTGGGAGTTTAGTTTAGTAGCATCCTTGTTTTTTCATCCTGAGATTCCTCAGGCTGTACCATCTGGGATGACTACTGTCTGATGACTGCTAGATGGAGGGCATTTTTTGGTTTCCATCCTGAGTTCCCTCAGGGTTCACCATTGGGGTGGCCATCATGTGATGACCAGGGCTTCCCTGATAGCTCAGTTGGTAAAAGAATCCACCTGCAATGCAGGAAACTCCAGTTCAATTCCTGGGTCAGGAAGATGCGCTGGAGAAGAGATAGGCTACCCACTCCAGTATTCTTATGTTTCCCACTGTGGCTCAGCTGGTAAAGAATCTGCCTGTAGTGAGGGAGACCTAGGTTCAATCCCTGTGTTGGGAAGATACCCTGGAGAAGGGAAAGACTACTCACTCCAGTATTCTGGCCTAGAGAATTTCATGAACTGTATAGTTCATGAGGTTGCAAAGAGGTGGACGTGACTGAGTTTCATTTTTACTAATATGATGACCAATGACTGCAAAGTCCTTAATTTACTAATATGGCAGGTGATATTTTATATCTCACTTGGATGGGACTTTTATTGTTAAAACTGGGAAAGTCCTGATTGAACTGGAACAAGTTGGTAACCCTGTTGATGAATCCTAACCTATCATGACTGGCTTTTGTCTTCCATCTTTGCTCTATATCGTGGGTTGTTGTCATTAACTTGCCAAGTCATACCCGACTCTTTGCAACCCCATGGACTGCAGCACACAAGGCTTTCCTGTCCTTCAGTATCTCCCAGAGTTTGCCCAAACTCATGTCCATTGAGTTGGGGATGCCACCCAACCATCTCATCCTCTGTTGACCCCTTCTCCTCTTGCCCTCAACCTTTCTCAGTTTCTGGGTCTTTTCCAGAGTCACTTCTTCACATCAGGTGGTCAGAATATGGAGCTTCAACTTCAGCATCAGTCCTTCCAATGAGTATTCAGGATTGATTTCCTTTAGGATTGACTGGTTTGATCTCCCTGCTGTCCAAGTGACTCTCAAGAGTCTTCTCTAGCACCACAGTTCGAAAGCATGAGTTCTTTGGTGCTCAGCATTCTTTATGGTCCAACTCTCACATATGTACATGACTACTGGAAAAGCCATATCTTTGACTATACAGACTTTTGTTGGCAAAGTGATGTCTCTGCTTTTTAATATTCTGTCTAGGTTTGTCATAGCTTTTCTTCTGGGTAGAGGCAGAAACAGTCAGTTACCGTTTTTAGGAAATAGCGATCCTTATCCTTCCTTAAGACTGTTATTATGTTCTTTACATTTTTACTCCTAGGTTAACCAACAGGTTTTTACAAATGACTCACTTCACGTGGTATATTTTACTCACTGCTCTGATTCGAGCAAAACAGGATGCAAAATCTCTGCCCTGAGGAAACAGGAGAAAAGCTGGCTCTTTCTGCCTTTGTCCAAAAGCCTTGTTTTCCAACCCTTCAATTATCTGTATTGATTTGCTTTGAACATCCTGCAAATTCACCATGCCTTTTTATAATTGGTGGGATCAGAAATATGTGAAAAAGTTAACTTTTAGGTGACCTTCCATGCTGCGTAGATTAAGATCCCACAGGGGCTCTGAGGTCCCTACTTCTATTTTTATATGCACCTGTCTTGTCTGCTTTGAAACTGTTTTAAGCCATGACCATACTGTGTACTGATGCTGAAGCTGAAGCTCCAGTGCTTTGGCCACCTAATGTGAAGAAGTGACTCATTGGTAAAGACCCTGATGCTGGACAAGATTGAGGGCAGGAAGAGAAGGGGGCAGCAGAGGATGAGATGGTTGGATAGCATCACCCACTCAGTGGACGTGAGTCTGAGCAAACTTCAGGTAATAGAGCAGGACAGGGTAGCCTCGTGTGCTGCAGTCCATGGGGTCACCAAGAGTTGGGCACGACTGAGTAACTGAACAGGAACAATACTGTGGGAGATTCTGGCTAGTCCTGAAGCTCTTACGCCACTGGCAGTAAAGCTAATCTGTACCCAAAATGGAAATCTTTATCACAAGGAGCAGAATTGTCTATAAACTGTTCTGCTTTGTATTAATCTCAGTGGTTTGAAATATAAAAACCGTACTTGATCGGGTGTTTACAAATAGTTTTTAAAAAACGAACTGCATGTATTCTATAATACTAAATTCTCTCCAATTTGCCATCTGCGTTTTATTAAATTGCATTTGGACTACATTCTTTAGGAAAAAAAATTTCTACCCTTGCCAATTACCCTCCTATACATGTCAGTTTAGGAATTCAACCCCATGTCATACTGACCTTATTCCTTGATTTGAATCTGTTTACCATTTAAACACAGAAAATATATCCTTGAAACAGGTGTTTAAAAATATCTGGGGAACTCCAACAGCCTACAAAGAAATGAGTTCACTTTGTGCTTCTATCTTGGGCCCTGGAAATACTTAACCATTAAGCATTTTGTTTTTGAAATACAGTATCATTTATGGTCTAGACACCACAGGCAGCTGTTCAAATTCAATTCAAATGGGCCTTGTTTCTGCCGTATTCATTTAGCATGTCTAGCTAAATCTCTGAGTAATCTTGGCTGAGTACTTAAACAGGGATTAGAAAATACCAATTGTTGATTTTTCTTTTCTTTTAAGTACATGGTAATGAGAAATTGTCTATGAAGTTGGGTTATTGGCTTTAAGCAAATAACTCTCAGTTGTTCTTTAATTTGTTCCTCTTTATTTGGCAGCCAGTCAGTATGGCCAAAAATTTAGGGAAAGCTAATAATAAATAGAAGTTTACCTTTACACAGAATCTCTTTTCAAAATAAAGGCTTAGATTTCTCTCCTCCGCATTGACAGCATTATATGTAGCCACACTGGAAATTATAGCTGCCTTCATGTTTGAGAAAACTGGGACATTTTAACTATAGATGCGTATCTTAAAAAACCATGTGTTTTCTACTCATTGATAGATATTTGTGTAAATTTCATTAGGCCTGGCAATATCATTAAAGTCTAGAAGTCTTTTAACTATGGGTCACTAGTTAATTCATCAAAAGAATGGTATACATTTGGATGTGTTGCTTTGGCGTATAACCATGAAAGTTACTGAGTGGGGTCATGTTTAAGAATGGTTTTTAGATTTTAAAAAGTGTTTATTTTATCTATTTGTCTGTGTCAGGTCCTAGTTGTGGCACGTGGACTCTTCACCGTGGCATGCTGGCTTCTCTAGTTGAGGCACATAAGCTCCAGAGTTGCAGCTCGTGGGTTAGTTGCCCTGCAGCATGTGGGATTTCATTAATAGTTTCCTGACCAGGGATTGAACCCGCATCCCCTGCATTGGAAGGCAGATTGTTAATCAACAGATCACCTGGGAAGTCCCTGAACTGTTTGTAGATTAATTGACGCTTATTTCTAATGCAGAGAACTATACAATTATAAATGTATTATAATAAGGCTGCTTCATGTGTTTGGATTGAGGCTGGTAGCTGCCACTTTTCTGTTAGTGTTGATATAAGAGCATGGCTTTGCAATGCTATCCTGTGTTTTGTTTTTATTTTGAAATAAGTATTTTTACTTGGAATTAGGCAAGCATAGCCATTTCATGTCTCCTGTGCATTGAGGGGCAAATTCCTTACCTCTGATGTCATTAGATTCTCCCCTGTGATTTTTGCTCCTTATTGGGGAAAAGCAAGTAATTAATTCTGACTACTACGATTGGTTCCGCACATTTGCACTAATGCTCCCATTTGTTGTTTTGAAATGTCATATCTTTCATGAAGTACAATTCACCCTTTTCATTGTCAAGTCCTGTGAATTTTGACAAACACATACAACCGTATAACCTCTACTGCCACCAAGATACAGAACAGTTCCATTAACCTCCTGAAAGCATTAGTTGTTCAGTTGTGTCCGATTCTTTGTGATGCCGTGGACTGTAACCCGCCAGGCTCCTCTGTCCATGGGAATTTTCAGACAAGAATACTGGAGTGGATTACCATTCCCTTCTCCAGAGGATCTTTCTGACCTAAGGCTCGAACCCGGGTCTCCCGCATTGCAGGCAGACTCTTTACAGTCTGAGCCACGAGAGAAGCCCACCATTAACCTCCTAGTTGTTTTTCAAGTGTGAATTGGAAGAAGTTCAGTGCTTTATACATTCAGTTCAGATACATTCAGGCTGACTGGGTCAGGTACACAAACAAGTACAAAGAATCCCAAGGGATTACTCTACCAATTTTTCTAGTTATTCTGAGCATATCACTATAATGATTATGATGGTTATAAATCACTAATCATGTGCCACATCCTATGTTAAGAACTTTATATGAATTTTGTCTTCATCTTTATCAATGATGTAAGAGCCTTCACATACATTTTACAGATGAAAAATCTCAGTCATAGGGAGCTTAAGTAACATTCCCTCCATAACATGGCCAGAAGGTGATAGAGGTGGGTTTGCACCCATATCTGATTATAAAGTATATGCTCTAAACCAGGACTTTTCTACCTGACTTTCAGTAGTGTCAATGATATTTAAAGGACCTGATATTTCCTTGCTGTTCCTGATCCAGTCCTCATGAACAATTGATAAAACACTGAATCATAATGAAATTAATAGGTTAATTCATGGGTTTAACATATTTATTGGGTGCTTAGAATACACAGTATAGAGCAGTGAATGAAAGAGAAAGCACTACCCACTTGGAACTTTATTCTAGACAATAAACAACATAAATGAGAATATAAGGCAAGTATGTGGAATATGAACTACAATGGAGAAAAGGAAAACAGAGAAGGGGGATAAGGAGTATGGGGGCATGTATCCATTTTTGGGCTTCTCCAGTGGCTCAGCGATAAAGAATCTGCCTGTAATGCAGGAGCCACAGGAGACTTGGGTTTGATCCCTGGGTTGGGACGATCCCCTGGAGGGGGGCATGGCAATCCACTCCAGTATTCTTGCCTGGAGAATCCCCATGGACAGAGGAGCCTGGCAGTCTACAGTCCATGGGGTCGCAAAAGAGTTGGACACGGCAGAAGAGACTTAGCACATGCACATGTCCATTTTTATCATGTTGGTCACTGAGAAGCTGACATCTGAGTAGATACTTGAGGGAGGAGGAGGGAGTCAACCCTTTGGACATCTAGGAGAAAAATGTTCCCCTGGGTGGAGGAAATGGCAAGTCTAAACACCCGTGTCATGTGAGCGCCTGACTTGCCCAAAGAACAAGACCCTTGTCCTAGAATGCAGGGTAGTGCAGGGGACTCGGGCAAGAGTTCTCAGTCACTCTAGCTGTTCTTTTGAAAATTGATTAAAAGTGGGCAGAGTGGAAGCAGGAAGACCAGTTGGAAGGCTTTTTGAGACATCCTAGGTGAGAGATGATGGTGGCTCAGATCAGGTGTCGGCAGAGGAAGTGGTAGGAAGTGTCAGAAGTTTGGATATATTCTGAAAGTAGAATCCTCAACATCTGCTGAGGGCTTGGGTGTGGGTTGTGAGATGAGTTGAGAAATTGGTGCTGAATCCAAGGTTTTTGGTCTGTGCCCCAAGTTTAACAGATTGTGTGAGTTCGAATTTTAGGAAAAACATGCACACTTCATATGCTTTAGCAATACCTAAATGGAACAGAAAATTTGAAATTGCATTTTATCAGCACAGCTTTAAAATATTTAAGATTTGAAACAATCCTCAAAACTGACACCTATATTATTAATCTAGAATAAATAAAAATATCACTTAATGCCACTTTCCTAGGTATTAATTTTTAGAAAACACATTAAAAAAGAACTTTTCCTCTTTTCATTTAGGTGATATAGATTGCAAGCTCAAAAAACATATGCACAAAGAAATAAAAACCTTTTGGTGCTTTTGACAAATTTTTCCTTTAGACTCTCTAACGCACAAACATATGTTTTTCTTGGTCAAGGCCAACTGCTTATTTAATGGTTTAATTTCTCAAACATACAGTATTTTTCAGGGGTTCAGATATAAAAAGTTTATTCTTTTGACCAAGTCAAAAGACAAGACAATTTGCAGAGCTTCATCAAATTATAAGCACTTGGAATTGAAAATACATACAAACTTGACTCTCTGGTTTCAAAGCAAATGAAATTAAATAATGGAAATGGAGTAATCACTTATTTAACTTTTGGAGAAATAAGGACTTTTACGTGTGGGCTTTATCTCAAAGTTTTAACATCCCCATCACACTGGAGGATTATTTTGATAATGTGTTCATGACTTTTCTTCTTATCTCTTATAACTCTTCTACTAAGTTGCTCTAAGGTCTGCTATAATCTCCCTAAAACATTTCTCACTATGTGCTGTCCCCATCCTTTCAGAACCAAGATTCCAGTCCAAATACATTAAGCTTAGTATTCACGATCATGCATTAGTTTGATTCATCCATTTTCTCTGTCCCACCTTTTTCCCTACTTACCATCGGCTTTAGTTAAGACAGTCTCACTATGTCTGCTTTGTATACATGCACCATGGCGCTCTCTCCTTTCTCAATGCTCTTTGGCACTGTCTTCACTAAACTACTCAACGAACAAGTACTACAGATATTTTTAAACACTCACCAGGTGCAAGGAACTATATGAGGGTCTGTATTACCTGTGTGTCTCTTTGCAGGCTTTGTTGCTGGAATCTCTCTTATCATCTCCTCTGCTCCTTCGTGATTCCCTCACTAAAACCACCTCCCCTTCAAGGAGAGTGAATGAGTCTATGGTCAAAACTGCACCTGTTGCAGCTACTACATTTATTATGATCTTTCCCAGCCCCCTAGACTTATCAATGAAAGGTCAGGTCTTTGTTAGCTAGATATAATAGCAATAATAATAATAATTTAGTAGCACATATTTATTGAACACTGCTTATGTGCCAAGTCTTATTCTAAGCACTGTACATATATTAACCCATTGAATGCTAATGATGTGATAAAGCCGATTGGGGCAAACTGCTTGCTTAACCCAGTCTATAGCTGGATGCCATGGGAACTGAATGGTTTATAAGCAATATTGCTAAAGTGACCTTAGCTCTCTGCTATGTCAGCCAAAAATTTCATCAGCATGTCTTTAATGCCTTCATCTACAGCAGTTAAAACTCTTGAATAGGACAAGTCATAGAAATAAGTCTAGTGGTAAACCTCCAGAGACTTCTCTTCAGTTGCTCAAAGTCCACCAATTACTTCTTGGTAGCGTTAATCTTTTGGCCATTGAAGATTTTCTAAGTATGCATGTTAGTTTGGGTTATCCAAAGAAATTAGATCTATATCTACCTCTCTATCTATATCTATACCTATATCAGGAGACTTACAGGAATTGGCTCATGTGCTCGAAGCATTTCTCTGAACATCTTCTGGATGTAGATTTGGGATTGGACAGGTTTAAAGGATTGCTAGGAGAGATACCAACAATATTGGGACATAACATTACATAGCATACTAGTCAGTTCTTAGTTGCAAACAGTGAAATGTTTATTAAAGATATTGGGTAGCTCAAAGATTAATTGGAAAGGCCGCAGAACCATTCATGACAAGCCCTCTGATGGTGAGAAGTGACAGTTTGCATCAGGACTTCAGTTCATGGCTTTGCTCCTGTAGGCATTGCCAGGAAGGAGAATGCGAACTCCCACACTCTTGTGCCCCAGGTCTGAAATCCAAGTCTGTTGCTCTGACTGGCTGAGTCACGGTTACAGGCCACACCCTGGGTGCAAGAGAGAAGGAAGTTTGGGAAATAAGTATTCCATATATTCTGCTCCTTGTAGTCTTGGATCTCAGCCAAGAGTTAGGAACTGGAGCATTCTCCAGACCTATAAAGGATGTCAGATTCATCTGTTTTACATGACAGACATGCTCTATAGACAGTGAAGCAGAAGAAAACAAAGAAATCCCAGCTACAACATTTCATCCGTCTGGGATCATCTATTAAGTGAAAGCAGCCAGGTCATAAAACTTAATATTCTTTGAACATATCATTGAGATGGATTACCATCCCCAATGTGCAAACCCAGAATGTGAGAAATGGAAAGTTTAAGTTATTTGTCTGAAGGCACATACTCACAAGACATCCAAGCTAGGATGTGAACTTGTCTTTGTTCAAAAAATCTGTGATCTCTCCATTATACTATCCTGAGGGTTTTTCTTTTCTTTCTTTTTTTTTTTAATATATACACAGGCAGGTATTTATTACATAGATATTGGTGAATAATCTAGCAGCTTTGAAATCTGAAATGAGCTAGTAGTTTCATTAAAATAATCTCACTTAATTCTGCCAACAGCCTTTACAAATATCATTAGGCTTATTTATGGGATTTTTGGGAAAATTGAGATTCAGTGGTAAATTACTCACTTTACATAGTAAGTAAAAGATACAGAATATAATTTTATGTTTATGCGGTTTTTAAAATTAAAGTAGTATCTTAAAATTTTTTCCTGTGATAAATTATAATTATATGTTGAAGTGCTGTTTCATCTTAAAAGGAATCTGTACCATAATTTCTTCTAAAATTATTTTTCTCATGTATTTTCAGCCTTAAATGTTTTGATACTTAGCTATGTATGAAATTTGAAAAATATTTAGAATGAGGGTAATTTCTAAGCTCTCCTAGAAGTATAAGTTTATTATTATTTTTATTTAATTGCAAAAACAATAAATTCATGGAGCAAAATGATAAGACAAAGCATAACTATGTAAAATATTGAAAATTCCTGCTTTCTTTAGAGATGAACACTTAAAATCATTCTGGTGTCAGCACTTCAAGGATTGTTTGATATCTTTAATAATGTGTTTATATAGGCATCATTTCTTGATTTGTCAGCTTTAGACAGAATTTAATTGACATAATTTAATTAATAAATCAATTAATTAAATTAATTTCCTTTATGAAATAGGAAGAATTTAGCTAATTATAGTTTCTCTTACTTTTCCCCTTTTCCTCTTCACTATATTTTTGTTACATTTAATATACTATTAATTTAATGTATTAAATTTCCTTTACAATCTAACATAAAAATCTCTTAGGCTTCTACTTCTCAATTTGTCAATTTCAGACAATTTTCTTGTTCTCTTTCTTTTCCTGCCTTTTCTAGATTTATACATTTCCCAGCTGTATTTTTTTACATTGCTAAAGTTTATGAATGTTGTATTTTGCTTTGGAAGTATTATTTAGTCTTCTGTGCTTTGGCTATATATATATATATCTATAAATTTATTTATTTTTAATAGGAGGATAATTGCTTTACAATATTGTGTAAATACTGCCATACATCAACATGAGTCTCAGGTATACATCAGCCACAGGTATATACATGTTCCCTCCCTCATGAACTCATGAACCTCCCTCCCACTTCCCACCCCATCCCACCCCTCTACATTGCCACAGAGCACCAGATTCGAGCTCCCTGCATCAAAACAGGAAATTCCCACTGGCTATCTATTTTACATATGGTAATGTATATGTTTCAACGTACTCTCCCAATTTATCCCATTCTCTCTTCTCCCACTGTGTCCACAAGTCTGCTCACTATGCCTGTGTTTCCATTGCTTCCCTGCATATATCCTGGAGAGTTTGTGGAGAAAAGGGAACCCTCTTGGACTGTTGGTGACTGTAGGTATATTTTTAAAATTGAAAAACAATAAATATTTGCTGTTGTTATGCATGGCCAGACTCTAAGAAAGAAATTATTTGTCCCAAAATTGTACCACTCAAGGGAGGGTTAGAGTCAATGTCAAATGGCTTCTCTTCTACTTTATTAGATGCTCAGCACCATTTTACAATTAGTTATTGATACTACTCTTCACGCGGGGCTTCCCTGGTGGCTCAGCAGTAAGCCATCTGCCTGCAATGCAGGAGACACGAGTTCAATAACTAGGTCAGGAAGATCCCCTGGAGAAGGAAATGACAACTCACTCCAGTCTTCTTGCCTGGGAAATCGCCTGGACAGCAACAACAAATCACATGGGGTTGCAAAGAGTCAGATACGACTTAGCAACCAAACAACAACAAATTTTGAAAACACTCTAGGTATAGACCATGATACTTGTTTTAGCTGTTTTATTTTCCCTCCTCTGGAACTTTCTGGTTGTTTTTTCCTTATTAAGAGGAGAAACTTATACTTTTACCTTATTACTAAGGTAACTCACCCTTTTCTTCATATTAATTGAGTGAATTGACTTTCCTTCTTGGATTTCACTGATTTGCCGTTGGGGTTAAAGCAACAGTAGAGAGCTTTTCCCATCTCACATATCAGAATGAGAGGGACTATACTCCCAGGGGATGCCCTTCACACCATCACTGCCCTGGAAGATGATGTATTTTCTTTAATAAATCCTCCTCTGCTTTTGTCCCAGTGCAAACACTCCTGCTGCCAGGTTCCTGTTTGGGTAGAGGAGAGGGTGGTAGGAGATGTGGCCAGAGGTTAATGTACTGTCCTCTGATCAGTAAATTGATTACTGTACTGCCACCCATCCCCACTTTCTAAATAAATCTGCCATGACTGTACTTACAGTCAAGAGGAAAGAGTCTCATATTTGCTGGGTCTCTGCCCAGACTGAGGGCTCTGGGGTTGACCTTCTTCCACCATGGCTACCTGGAAGTAAGATTCCCACAAGTGCTCACTCTATCAGGTACTCTATCAGGTCTCTGGCGTTCTGATTGGGTCCCCCACCCCTCTCTCAGCACTGTTAAGGATTATTCCCTATTATACATCTTTACTTATCTTTCACTGGGATTTTGAGAAAATGGTCAGCTTACGTACTTGGCTTGTACTTGAAGCAAAACCTCCCTATTCATTTTTTTTTAAGTTGCAATTATGGCCTACTGCTTGGAGGTTCAATAAAAGGTTACATTATAGTTATTATACTTTGAATATGGATTCAGGAATTAGTGTAATTTATAAAGGGTTTCATTTAGCCAAAAGGTAAACCACTATAGTATTAAAAAGGATAGTTTCAGTTACCTGAAATATTTGCTCAACCAGATACCTCATTCTTCAAAGATTCTTGCTACCTGTAGCATCACAGGATTTTATTCTATTTTTATGACTTTTTTATCTTCTTTTTAAAAAATTCTTATTGGAGTACAGTTGATTTATAATATTGTGTCAATTCTGGTGTACAGCAAGGTGAATCAGTTATACATATGCATATATTATCCACTTTTTCATACATACATATCAGTAATCTCAGATATGAAGATAACACCACCCTTATGGCACAAAGCGAAGAGGAACTAGAGAGCCTCTTGATAAACAAGAAAAAGGAGAGTGAAAAAGCTGGCTTAAGACTCAATATTCCAAAACACTAAGATCATGGCATCTGGTTCTATTAGTTCTTGGCAAATAGATGGGGAAACAATGGGAACAGTGACAGACAATTTTTTCTTGGGCTCCAAAATCACTGCAGATGGTCACTGCAGCCATGAAATTAAAAGATGTTTGCTCCTTGGAAGAAAAGCTATGACCAACCTAGACAGCATATTAAAAAGCAGAGACTTTATCTTGCCAATAAAGGTCTATATAGCCAAAGCTATGGTTTTTCCAGTAGTTATGTACAGATGTGAGAGTTGGACCATAAAGAAAGGCTGAATGCCGAAGAATTGATGCTTTTGAACTGTGGTGCTGGAGAAGATTTTTGAGAGTCCCTTGGACAGCAAGAATATCCAGTCAGTCAATCCTAAAGGAAATCAGTCCTGAATATTCATTGGAAGGACTGAGGCTGAAGCTGGAGCTCCGTACTTTGGCCACCTGACGTCAAGAGCTGACTCGTTAGAAAAGACCCTGATGCTGGGCAAGATTGAAGGCAGGAGAAGGGGACAGCAGGGGATGAGATGGTTGGATGGCGTCATCAACTCAGTGGACATGAGTTTGAGCAAACTCTGGAATTGTGAAGGACAGGGAAGCTTGGTGTGCTGCAGTCCATGGAGTCCATGTTCCTGCAGATGCATTATTTTGTTCTTTCTTATGGCTGAGTCATATTCCATTGTATATATGTACCTTCTTTATCCATTCCTCTGTGTGGATCACAACAAACTGTGGAAAATTCTTAAAGACCTAGGATACCAGACCACCTGACCTGCCTCCTGAGAAATCTGTACGCAGGTCAAGAAGCAACATTTAGAACCAGACATGGAACAACAGACTGTTTCCAAACAGGGAAAGGAGTACGTCAAGGCTGTATATTGTCACCCTGCTTATTTAACTTATATGCAGAGTACATCATGAGAAATGCTGGACTGGATGAAGCACAAGCTGGAATCAAGATTGCCGGGAGAAATATCAGTAACCTCAGATACGCAAATGACAACACCCTTATGGCAGAAAGTGAAGAGGAACTGTTGAAGAAGAACTAAAGAGTCTTGTGATGAAAGTGAAAGAGGAGAGTGAAAGTTTGGCTTAAAGCTCAACATTTAGAAAACTAAGATCCTGGCATCTGGTCCCATCACTTCATGGCAAATAGATGGGGAAACAATGGAAACAGTGACAGACTCTTTTGGGGTTCTCCAAAATCACTGCAGATGGTGACTGCAGCCATGAAATTAAAAGATGCTTGCTCATCGGAAGAAAAGTTAAGACCAACTTCAGTTCAGTTCAGTTCAGTTCAGTCGCTCAGTCGTGTCTGACTCTTTGTGACCCCATGAATCGCAGCACACCAGGCCTCCCTGTCCATCACCAACTAGACAGTATATTAAAAAGCAGAGACATTACTTTGCCAACAAAGGTCCAGCTAGTCAAAGCTATGGTTTTTCCAGTAGTCATGTATGGATGTGAGAGTTGGACTATAAAGAAAACTGAGTGCTGAAGAATTGATGCTTTTGAACTGTGTTGTTGAAGAAGACTCTTGAGAGTCCCTTGGACTGCAAGAAGATCAAAACCAGTCCATCCTAAAGGAAATCAGTCCTAAATATTCATTGGAAGGACTGATGTTGAAGCTGAAACTCCAATACTTTGGCCACCTCATGCGAAGAACTGACTCATTGGAAAAGACCCTGATGCTGGGAAAGATTGAAGGAGGGAGGAAAAGGGGACGACAGAGGATGAGATGGTTGGATGATATAACCGACTCAATGGACATGAGTTTGAGTAAGCTCCAGGAGTTGGTGATAGACAGCAAAACCTGGTGTGCTGCAGTCCATGGGTTTGCAAAGAGTTGGACACAACTGAGCGACTGAACTGAACTGAACTGAGGAGGTGCAGACCATATTTTCTGACCATGAATTAGAATTAAAACTCTTGAAAGCCAAGATGAACACATATAACCCCATTGGAAAATGTGAAATTTCAGTTTACAAAGTTGCCTGTTTGCTTTTCAGTGATTTCTCCAGTTGTTTCTGGTGTGCAAAATACCACCTTATATTTCCTTACAAACTCACCTTGTGTTTTAAAAGATGTAGGTGATTTTTAGCCAGAATTTCTAGATATTTTTCTATGGGGAATTTTGTCATGCCTTTGTACAGATTGTCTTTTCTGTCATTTTTCAGGAAAAGAAAGCATAAAATTTAGTTTTTAAAAATTACATGAAAGCCATAATTTTAAAAGAATAATTTTCCAAGTCAAAAAATTTAACTTTGTCATCTTCACATATCTTCTTTCCTTTGAATTAAAATTACATTTTTTGAAGAAGAATTAAATAGTAGTATATCAGATTTGAAATCATGACAATTTCAGCAGTTTTGATAGTGTTGAATTCTTGACAAAATGTCAGTAGTTATTTCAACTGTGAATAATTTTAATAAATACCTTTCCATGTGGAAGAAGACAACCTCATTAAAAATGGCATATTTTTAATAATTACGGTATGTTTTTTAACAGTTTTATTGAACTATAGCTGACACATAATAAGCCATACATATGTAAATTCTATATAACTAGATAGATTTTGACATATACATGCACCTGTGAAACCATCATCATAATCAAAACAGTGAACATACTCATCATCCCCAATGTTTCCCTGTGGTCTTTTGCCATGCCTCCCTCCTGCCCCTAACCTCAACCCTTCTGTCCAGGCCACCACTCACCTGCCTATTGTCACTATAGATTAGTTTGAATTTTCTCAAATTTTATATGAATGAATATAGCATATACTCTTTTGTCTGTTTTTTTCCTCAGCACAGTTATTTTGAGATTCATCTATGTTATTATGTGTATCAATACCTTATTTTACTTTTAAAAACATCTATTTATTCATTTGACTGTTCTAGGTCTTAGTTGTGGCATGTAGGATGCAGCTCCCTGACCAGGGATCAAACCCAGCTCCCCTGTATTGGGAGGGTAGAGCCACTGGCCCACCAGGGAAGTCCCTATAGTTTGTTTGTTTATTTATTTTTACTGATGAGTAGTGTTTCCTTATGGGCCTCCGAGGTGGCTCAGTGGTAAAGAATCTGCCTGCAATGCCAGAGACGTGGGTTTGATCCCTGGAGAAGGAAGATCTCCTGGAGAAGGAAGATCTCCTGGAGAAGGAAATGGCAACCCACTCCAGTATTCTTCCCTGGGAAATCCTATGGACAGAGGAGCCTGGTGGACTACAGTCCATGGGGTTGCAGAGTCGGACATGAATTAACGACTAAACAACAAAGTATTCCATTATGTGATACTGATATACTGATATACTGATATACCATACTTTGTTTGTGCCTTCACCTGTTGATGAAGATTTGGGGTGTTTCCAGTGTGGGGCTCTTACAAACAAAGCTGCCATGAATATTTGTGTATACGTATTTGTAAGAACATACAGAGAGGGCAAACATTTGCACTGGCTGTAGAACATGAAGGAGAGAAGTCAAGAATGACTTCAGGGTTTTTGGTTTGAGCATAGAAATAATGTACTTACTTGTCGTGAGTTGAGAAGCAGAAAGATGTGGAAAGGACAGGTTTCGTTGTGGGTAGGGTGTTGAGTGGAATTCAGTAGCTTGGTTTTTGACATATTGGGTTTGAGACCATAAGAGGGAGATAGGAGGGCCAGAGTCAGAGAGAGGGAGAGAGAGAGAAAGATGAGAGAAAGGCACTTGAAGATGGCTACACTGCTGACTTTGAAGATGAAGAAAGAGACCATGAACCAAGGAATGCAGGCAGCATCTAGAAGATAGGAAAGACAGAGAAAGAGATTTTCCTCTAGAGCCTCCAGGATGAACAGAGTCAAACTGACACCTTGCTTGTAGCCCAATGAGTCTTTTTCTTCTTTTAAAAATGTTTATTTGACTGCATTGAGTCCTCATTGTGGCACATGGAATCTTTCACTGTGGCATGTGGGCTTATAGTTGCCCCCATGGCACATGGGATCTTACTTCCCTGACCAGGGATTGACCTTGCATCCCCTGCATTGGAAGGCGGATTCTTAACCACTGGACCACCGGAGAAGTCCCCCGTGAGTCTTCTGAGCACCACAACTTTAAGATAATGAACTTGTGCTGACTTAAGCTAATAAGTTTGTGGTGATTTGTTACAGCAGCCACAGGAAGCTAATACAAAGCCTTAAGACAGGATGACATCATACAGAAAGCACATGATCACTCATGAATATCTTTAGAAGATCCCCATCCTTTACCTAGACTACTTTTCTTACTTTTGGTCTTGCTGGTAACAGTAGTCACGTGGCTCAATTCAGTCCTCAGCACAAGTCACTCTCTGCCCTGTTGGGCTGAAGATAATGCTAGGTCTGCTCACGGAGATATTTTGGCTTCAGGTCTGAAGGGCTCTCTTTACTTGATCTCCAGGGTTTTGAATGGTTCTGAGTCCTGATCACCAGCTCCACCATTTGATCCCCAGCTGTCTGGGTACTTTTTCAGCTTCTGGCAACTTTGATTTTGTTCTTTGTCATCATCGAACGTCACATTCTTGACTGTTAGTTGTTCATCTATTTTTGAGTCTGGACTTTCTCATCTTTGCTTTACATGCTTGGTGTTGAGACTCTTGCTTATACCCTGCATCAAATAACACCATTCAGAAGTCCACTGCTTCATTTAGTCAGCATAACATGCCTTCCTGCCTGTGTGCTAAGTCTCTTCAGGGTGTCTGACTCTTTGTGATCCTAGGACTGTAGCCCACCAGGCTCCTCTGTCCATGGGATTCTCCAGGCAAAAATACTAGAGTGGGTTTCCATGCCCTCCTCCAGGGGATTTTCCTGACCCAGGGATCGAACCCTCTTACTTTTACCCACATTGGCAGGCAGGTTCTTTACCATTTGCCCCACCTGGGAAGCTCTAACATGACTTCAGGTAGTTTAAAATGTAGGAAACAAAGCTTCGAGAGTTCAGACAATGTGTTCCGGTTCCCCACTGGCAGAACCAGCTCTGAAAGCAGATCGGTCTACTGGAAAAGGCCATGCTGTTTGTTACAATGTGACCTGGACTCTTTTGATCACTCCATCTTCTGAAAGCAGACTTGCTTCTGACAACTCCTCTCCCCCAGCTAAACAGAGGAAGATTTAATGCCTCATTTTTTAGTCCCAACCCAGACTGCTCGCCGCCCCTCTTTTGGCAGACAAACAAACTTCAGCAGCTACCCACCTCTATCTACATTTGGAAATGTTTTATCAATATGTAAACATCTTAGCTAAATACATTCAGGACACTTGAATTTGTATCAACTATCCTTTTGACAGTTAGTTCAATAGTAAAATTCAGTTCTTTCTCTTGACAATGGAATTATGGGGACAGAAGGTAACCTTGTATGTGTGTGCTTAGTCACTGAGTCATGTCCGACTCTTTGTGACCCTGTGGACTGTAGCCCTCCAGGCTCCTCTGTCCATGGGGATTCTCCAGGCAAGAATACTGGAGTCAGATGGCATGCTCTCCTCCAGGGGATCTTCCCAACTCAGGGATCGATCCCAGGTCTCCTGCATTGCAGGTGGATTCTTTACCATCTGAGCCACCAGGGAAACCCATGAATAATGGAGTGGGTAGCCCATCCCTACTCCCGGGGATCTTCCTGACTCAGGAGTCGAACCGGGGCCTCCTGCACTGCAGGTGGATTATTTATCAGCTGAGCTACCAGGGAAGCCCAAAGGTCACCTTATGATATTAAAAAATAAAACCCTGAAAACCTTCAATCCCTTTTACTATCTTCCTTAAAACAAAAAGGGGGCTTCCAAGGCAGTGCAGTGGTAAAGCATCCACCTGCCAATGCAGGAGACACAAGAGACCCAGGTTCGATCCCTGGGTTGGAAAGTTCCCCTGGAGAAGAGAAAGGCAACCCACTCCAGTATTCTTCCTTGGAGAATCCTATGGACAGAGGAGCTTGGAGGGATACAGTCCATGGGGCCACAAAGAGTTGGGCATGACTGAGTACCTTAAAAAAAAAATCTAAAAAAGCATACCATTAAGAATGTACAGCTTCAAAATAGTGCCATGAGGTCTAAGAAAATTATTTCTGGAACTACTCCCTTCATCATCATTTGTTTTACTCCAGATCAAAGGCCTGGCTTTCTGCTGAAGATAGAAACTCAAGAGGGTCCCAAGCCAGTGAGGCAGCAATGCAGTCACACTCACATCCCCAGGAGTCAGGTTGCAAGAGACTAAATGTGTAACTTCTATAATAAAAGGCAGCAGCAGCCGCATTATTTTTACTCAGCTTTTACATAACTTGAGAGTTCTCGGTCTCCAAATTGAGGCTGTTAAGTATGGCTGGTCTCCAAAGAGAGCTTTCACAGGTCAGTATAATGGTGAGGCTGAGTCTTGTCCCTTGGGGTTGTCCCTGGTTTCCTCAATGGGCCACTGGAGACCTCACTAAGAGCCTGGGGAGAAGTCAGGCAAGGATACGCTCTAGGAGGCAAGGATATGCTCAGAGCTCTTCAGGCCAGGCCAGCAGTATTGAAATCTACAAGCAGGTTGAAAGTGACCTTGAGCCTTTTCCCGGGTCATCAGTGTGCCTCAATCGGAACTGGTGTTGGGGACCACGTAGACACCAGAAGCGGCGCTCACGTTGGAGGAGGCAGGTACACCTCCTCCTCACACCACCCCTGCCACGCGCACACACAAAGATGAATGGGCAGCCCAAGTGACCGCGCCGCCTCTCTCGCGGGCTGCAGACAGAGCGCTCTGTGTCCCTGGCGATTGCAATACTTCCCTCCTGCCCTGGGGCCAGCTGGCTTCTCCGGGGCTGCGGAAAGTAACGCTTGTTTCGGAATTGGTTAGAGTTCAATCTCAATTATGTCTGGAAACAACATGCGTTCCTTTCCCCCTTTCTGTATGAGGCAGTGTTCATTTCTAAGTAAACTGCTGCAAGTCGCTTTCAAGTGGAAAGAGCCAGCACAGCGTTGACATTTACTGGGCACCGCCTTTGCAGCCTTCCTGGCCTTGGGGCCACAGAGGTGTCACCCCTCTGCCGGGGGCTCACTCTTTCCAGCTTGCGTGTCCCACCCTTGAGCCAGGCTGCAAGACATTATTTGGACAGGATCATGGTCAAATCTGACCTCTCCTCCACCCACACAAGCCCTAATGTCAACTTTTCCCCACATGGTCTAAAACTGGAACCCTAGAATGAGTCCAAGAAAGAGAAGAAAGATGATATAATTTAATTCGCTTGCCATTTAAAAGTTGCTTTTATTATGTGCAGGGCTGGCAGCCTCCTGAGACTTTCAAAGGTGGCATGCTCACCAAAAGAGAGAGAACAGGAATCCTGCTCTGGTGATTTTAAGTTCTACCTTTATGGCCTCTCTTTTTTATTTTTTTTAAGCCTTGGTATTTCAGCCGATCGTGTTTCTGAATTCCTTTATGTGCCTCCACTACATACTTTATTGAGACCTTGGTCTGATGAAGAGGTGAATGCCATGCTTTAAAATTTTGTTTTTTTTTTTTTTACAGCACACAGCAGTTTTAGTCTGGAGATGCACCTGTTTTTAGTATCTGCACATACTCAGCGGGGGCGTGTTGTGCAGACTGCCTCTGCAGCTGTTGTTTTGCGTAAAAAATCCTACTGTATTCATGTAGGTTTAAGCCCTGTGAACTCTGCAAACTTGGACTTGTTGAGGGAAAGCCTGAGAGTCTGTCTGGACTGCTGATAATAGCTCAGATAAAGATCTCACCCTGACCCCTGCACAGCAGCCTCTCTGTACTGATGGGAGGAAGTCTCTTAAACAATGTACAGTTCAGCAGACAGCAGATGTGGAGCATGTAAAATTAATGATCAACTGCGTGCCAGTGTGTTTGTCAGGGCGCAGTCCTGCTCTTTAACGGGCTTAGATCATCTGTGAGAGAAATTAGTTCATGAGAGGGACTCGTAAGGATGAAACAAAAACCTTCAGTGGAGGCTTGATGTATCCTGCTTTTCTCACAGGGTGAAAAGTTACACATAATGGTCTCTTTTGAGAGTGTGAAGTTCTGACTCCAAAGTTGGGGTCGATCACCCACTTGTTAAAACTAGACATGAACATTCTTGTTATTTCTTCTGAGGGATGAGGGATGGTGTGCACTCAAACTGAACTCTAAATGTACCAGAAGGAAGGGGGAATAATCCGACAATTATCCTAGATGTGGAAGACTGTGAAACCAAAAATGACTAGGAAAATAATAGCACAACAGGAAATAAGAATAGATGTTCATAATTCATTACCCCTTTGAACTAAACAGGCTTTAAAATGCCCAGGAAGTCTCATCAAATTTCACAGATAAAAGTAAAATAACTATTGGTTAACTATTAGCAGGCCTATAATTTGTTGAAGGGGTGTCCCTGGTGGTTCAGTGGTAAAGAATCTGCCTGCCAAGCAGGAGATGCAGGTCTCAAATGGGTTTGATTCCTGGGTTGGGAAGATACCCTGGAGAAGGAAATGGCAAGCCACTCCAGTATTCTTGCCTGGAGAAACCCATGGACAAAGGAGCCTGGTGGGCTACAGTCCATGGGGTGACACAATTTAGCAACTAAAATACAATAGCAATTTATTGAAGTTGTGTTGCACGGAATATAATCTAAAATATCTATTTAAATGAATTTCATAATGGTAATTTTTTTTCACAAGACTTCAATTCCCTTCCTGAATCCCAAAGGTGGTTTAGCAGACTGAAGGTAACAGGAATCTGGGAATTATTCTGACCAATATAAATACTGTAGTGTTCCTTTGACTGAAAGTCCCCTGGGGTCCCAGTGCCTCTGCCAGCCCTGTGGTCCTTCCAGACAGTATCTCCTTAACTTGAACCGTAACATCTTTGCAAAGACAAGATGCAACCTATAAGCCTTGAACAACTATTCACAGAACTTAGGGTCTGGTCCATATTGCCTACTTTTGAGTAAGGAGTAAAGTGAGTAGAATTAGAGAGATTGGAATTGGAAGTAAGAGAACATGTCAAAAAGGAACTAATAAAAGAGGAGGCAGAGACTGCAATTCTTTTCTTTACATCCAAGGCTGTCTATAAACTAGTTTTGGTTTCCTTATCTAACTTTGTTTCCTGTTGCTTCCCTACTCCCACCCCACACCACCCTGATTAAGAGGCTGATTTATTTGCTGTTTCTACACGCGTTCTAACTTCTACTTCATAGAGTTCCTGAAATTAGTCATTCCAACACACATTATTTATTTTTCTTTCTGAATTTGATTTACATTTGTTCTTATTATATCATTATATCTTTTACTTCATTCTCTTAACAGTATTTATTTTTTTAAAAAACATGTTTAATTCCTTTAGAACAGGGAATAGCTATATCTGTCTATAGCTTCCCTGGTGGCTCAGATGGTCAAGAATCCACCTGCAATGCAGGAGACCTGGGTTCGATCCCTGGGTTGGGAAGAACCCCTGGAGGAGGACATGGCAACCCACTCCAGTATTGGAGAATCCCATGAACAGAGGAGCCTGGAGGGCCGCAGTCTATGGTGTCTGAAAGCGCACGACTGAGTGACTAAGCCCAGCACAGCACGTCTCTCTCTATATGTTGATATGTGTGTGTGTGTGTGTGTGAGAGAGAGAGAGAGAGAGAGAGAGAGAGAGAGAGGAAGTCCCTAGGGAGATAGACAGGATGAACAGGTTATTGAAAAAGGTGAAGAACAACTGTTTTATTACCTTTATTCAGTTTTGTAGTGTCAGCTTCCTCTTTCAACATTAGATGGTGTAGTTCTCTACATGTAAGAATGAAATAAAGCTTCCAAAGCCATTCGCTTCCTACCCAATCCCCTTGCCCCTGGCTGCCTCACTTTGGTCCTGAGACTATGTTTCCTCTCAGGTTTGGTGAATTCTCTCACCCTCTGGGCCAGGGCAGAAGGACATGGGACTAGACATTGTTTTTAAATATTAGGCACATCTGGTTACCTTTCTTTGTGTCTACTATTGACTGTTGTCCCATACTATACTTGAATGCAGAAAGTGATAACATTATGGGAAATTAAGTATTTGACTTAAAACTCTCACTTTGAGTATTTCAATAAAGGATGTAGGAGTTCTGGATTTTCTCTTCAGGGCCTGCTAACGGGTCTGCTCTCTTGACAGTACATTTGCCAAAACCCCATGATCAGGAAGATAATAGAGCCCAGCACATCCTCTGAGGGATGGCAAACTATAATTGCATACCTAGCGAAGAAGTGACGCCTAGATGTTACAACTTCATAATAAAGCAATTATCCTTCAATTAAAAAATAAATAAATTAAAAAAAAATTGGGAAACAGACTTTAAAACTATTTTCATTTTGGAAGGTAAAGGTGATAAGAAAAATAAAACACCAAATAACGACCATTTCATGTAGAAAAGATCAGAATAAAAAATAATCCTTAAAATTCAATGAATCACATTTTATGAAAAAATGGTCACATTGTTTATCTTATTTTCCTAAGGACTTTAGGAACTTCTTGATTGACCACCACTAGTTGATGGTTTGACGTTAGGAAAACCTCTGGCCTAGACAAAGCAGAAAAGGTTTAAACCCAAGTTTTATTACCTCTCTGGCGGGGATAGAGTAGGCCCTGTTTTCTTTTGACAGCCTCTGGCTTCCCTGATAGCTCAGTTGGTAAAGAATCCGCCTGCAATGCAGGAGGCCCTAGTTCAATTCCTGGGTTTGGTAAGATCCGCTGGAGAAGGGATAGGCTACCCACTACAGTATTCTTGGGCTTCCCTTGTGGCTCAGCTGGTAAAGAATCCATCTGCAATACAGGAGACCTGGGTTTGATCCCTGGGTTGAGAAGATCCCCTGGAGGAGGGAAAGGCTATCCATTCCAGTATTCTGGCCTGGAGAATTCCATGGACTATATAGCCCATGGGGTCACAAAGAGTCAGACTCAACAGAGTGACTTTCATTTTCACTTTTCACCCAGGATCTACAAAGTATGTGAAGAGAAAAGCCCTCAGTAGAGATTTGGGGAAGGAAGGGCTCAAACACAGGCAAGAAAAACTAGGATAACTTCTAAGAATTATGCTTGAACTTGGTTTAGCTTGAACCTTTCATAATTCAGAGACTGCTTGGAAGAGTCAGGCAGTGGAACACCAGTTGTTGAGATAAGGCTTCGTCCTACCAGTGATTCTTACACCCAGTCCTGCTGCAATGTGACATATTCTTTCCTAAGAATCACTGTGCTGTGCAAAATCATGCATTTATGTGGAAAGTTGTAATATCAGGTATGCATGGATGTGGCTCATAACACATAGCAAACTGAGATAAGTGGTAGATTTTAAGGTATGTGTGTGTGAGGGGGGTGGACTTTGTATATTCCTACACATCTTTATTTAGCTGATGCAACTTTATGCCTTCACTCTATTTCTATTGGACAAAATGGTGTACAAATAATTACACTCAAACTGTTCCCTAACATATCAATCATGTTGTAAGAAAACTGTCTTTTCAAAACAAATTTTATAGCAGAATTAACTGCATATATATTTCAGAACAATGAAAAGTTCAGCCATCAGTAGATGTAACTTGAAACCTACATGAACTTTGTATCTGTATTAGTCACTCAGTTGTGTACGACTCTTTGGGAGCCCATAGACTGTAGCCCACCAGGCTCCTCTGTCTGTGGAATTCTCAAAGCAAGAATACTAGATTGGGTAGCCATTCCCTTCTCCAGGATCTTCCCGACCCAGGGATTGAACCCAATTCTCCTGCATTGCAGGCTGATTCTTTACCATCTGAGCCATGAGGGAAGCCCATGTGAATTCTATCTCTATGCAAACTGGACATCAAATGGAACTCAAGAGAGTCTCCTACTCTTCATATCTAGCCTTGATAATAGTCTTAAACCCCTAATACCATAGCCTGGGGAAGTCTAAGCCTACCCAAGATGTTCATGTCCTTGTTATCTTGTGGGTCTATTAGTTTGTATGGTTCTGGGTTCTCACTTGCTATGGTTTATCCACTGACTCAGGGCTTCCCTGGTAGCTAAGATGGTAAAGAATTCACCTGCAATGCAGGAGACCCAGGTTCCAAGCCTGGGTCAGGAAGATCCCCTAGAGAAGAGAATGGCAAACTACTCTAGTATTCTTGCCTGGAGAATTCCATGGACCAAGGAGCCTGGCAGGCTACAGTCCATGGGGTCTCAAAGAGTTGGACAAGACTGAGTAACTAATACTTCCACTTTTCTTTCATCCACTGACTCAGATCTGAAACTCGAAAGTCTCAAAGAATCTGCTCACAGAAATTGTTGGCTTCACATACAGTTTTACCAATTAGGGGGCGGGGAGGGGGTGCGGGCTCCAACAGAGAGAAGGAATGGTGTGTGGTCAGATTACTAAATCCACCAGCTTCCTCTCCGTGGTCCCCATGGGCTGCCTATATCCCTGACCAATGGTCAGAGCTTCTGAAAGACACAGTTTGCTGATGAGCACCACCTCCCCTGCCCCTTTGAACCAGGGACAGTAATGGATTCCACTGGAACTAGTCCTAGAATACTTTCCTTTCCTGATGCATTTATTAAACTTGTCGAGCTCCAGTGTTCGTGTGTGCCATTCATTTCTTACTATAGCCATGACTTGTATGCCTGGATATGAATTCTGCTTCCATCACTTAGAGCTTAACCTTGAGTGAGTTTCTTAATCTGCTTCAATTAGACCATTTATAAAATGAAAGGTACCACTTAAGTTTGCTGTGGGATTTAGATGAGATAGATGGATATATAGGTACAGTACCAAAGAATATAATAAATGGCAAGTGAACGACAGCCATTATTGTGGTAGTGGTTGTTATTATTGGTTTGTTACTACTATTCCTTTCTCATTGTCCATTGCTTCAGTAGTGTCTGACTCTTTGTGACCCCATGGACTGTAGCCCACCAGGCTCCTCTGTCCATGGGATTCTCCAGGCAAGAATATTGGAGTGGGTTGCCATGCCCTCCTCCAGGGGATCTTCTTGACCCAGGGATCAAACCCAGGTCTCTTATGTCTCCTTCATTGGCAGGCAGGTTCTTTACCACTGAGAAGACCTCCTTTTTCCTTGTCTCACATTAAATCTGGGCACCAACTAACCTTTCTTGGGCAAAAATATGAAGGTTGAACTTAAGATGGCTGAAGTGTAATTTCCTATGAAATTGAATTGCTTCAAGGCCACCATTTTGTTAATAAAAGTTGAGCACTGATTATGAAGAAGCAGTACATAGAACAGCCTCATACTGAGTGATCTGTTTCTGGTCCACTTCTCATGAATGTGCCAGGCGAGCTCATCTCCCTGAATAAGAGAGGCTTTTGTTGTTTCAGAGCAGGTGTTACTAAAATTTTATGGGAGAGAAGATGGAGTGAACATTTGCATTGAGCATCTCACAAGAAGCAACTTTTAAACCTGTATGCATGAGATATTTCTCTTCCTTAATGTGTTTTCTGGACTACTTTTTTGGATTTTTTAGTTTTCTCTCTCTGGATTTTTCCTGTTACAGAATCTAGTCCTGGTATTTCCTCTTTTTTTTCTACTCAGGTTTTCCTCTCTGACTTACTAATTTTAGTCCTGCTCCCTTTTATATTTCTGGATCTTACTCCTAAACTGATGTTGAAACTGAAGCTCAAATACTATGGCCACCTGATGCAAAGAAGCAACTCACTGGAAAAGACCCAGAGGCTAGGAAAGATCGAAGGCAGGAGGAGAAGGGGTGACAGAAAATGAGATGGTTGGATGGCATCACCGACTCGATGGGCATGAGTTTGAGCAAACTCTGGGAGATAGTGAAGGACAGGGAAGCCTGGTGTGCTTCAGTTCATGGGGTCGCAAAGAGTCAGACCCAGTGACCTAGCAACTGAGCAACAGCAACTCCTAAACTTACAGACACAAACCCATCAACACATAAGAAAGATGATCCACCTCTCTTGGCAGAGTTGCAGGTGGCAAACTGGTTCTTTCTTGGTTAGAAATCCTTCTCTCTAACACTCATGGACTTCAGTTGCTTTTCATAGCAGCCACTCACCTGTAAGGGATCACTGCACAGATAGTGGAGTTAATGTAGCTTGGAGCAAGAGAGCTCTCTGTTTAACATTTGAGATAATCTCAGGCAGCTACAGTGGCTGGTGAAGATCAAAGGTATTCTGCCCAATGGAGGTCAAGATTACTCTTGCTTTGCAAGCCTGGGTATTCTCAAATTATGTCAGCAGTTACAGAGCCTCTGCCTTCTCTCCCAAAACATTGTAGCAAAAAAAGACACTAAGTGTAAACAAAATCTTTCTGAGGCAACTCAGAAAGTCACACAACTTCAGTTCTCTGCAGTCTTTTGAGATAATCTATGCATGTGGCAAGCTTGAGACTCATTGTACTTTTTGACTAGTTCTTTCTCCAGGAGCCACTTTTATTTAGTACCTTTCTGGATAGATGAAGTAAACAATTCACCTCCCAATTAATTCTCCACCTAAGATCTCACTTTAATCCACTCAAGTTTTACCCACAGGAATGAGCCTGGACTATTTTATTTGGAGACCTGAAATTAAAAATTAATACCCGCTGGTCAGTACACTTTTGAAATTTTCACTGCAGATAAATTAAAAAAAAAATAGATGAAATGAAATAAAAAATAGCAATAGAACTGTCCAGATAATTTTGGAGAAGAAATGGCAATCCAGTACAGTATTCTTGCCTGGATAAGCCCATGGAGGGAGGAGCCTGGTGGGCTACAGTCCTTGGGGTCACAAAGAGTCAGACATGATGTAGCAACTAAACAACAATCCAAGTAATTCAGCAGCAGTGTGTTGAGAAAGAAGATGGGGAAGCCTAAAATGATTCAAATTGTGTTAATCTAGAGTATCTTTGAGTTGCAAGTAAAACATTCTAAACAAACTAGCTTCAGTAAGAAAGGAGAATTTATTATAGGGATATAGAAATGTTTATCATGGAGTTTAAAGACAAGTAAAAGTTGAATCTTTTTTTTTTTTTTTAATGTGAATCATTTCAAAAGTCTTTATTGAATTTGTTACACTATTGCTTCTGTTTTTTATGTTTTGGTTTCTTGGCCATGAAGCACATGTGATCTTAATTCCCTGACCAGGGGTTGAACTCTCATCCCCTGCTTTGAAAGACTTGATCACTGGATCAGCAGGGAAATCCCATAAAATTGAGTCTTAGAGACCAGAACAAGGATCTTGAAAACAGAGAAAGCTAGTCTTCTACCTTTTCTGTCTCTTGGTTCTACTTCTGTCTATATTTCTACTTTCTTCCCCTGTCTCTGCACACAGGCTTCCTCTGCTTCTCTGGGTATGGGTAAATCAGTGCTGAAAATATTCCATATTTGCACCACTCAATGTGGTAGTCATCAGCTACATGCGGCTATTGAGTACTTGAAATATGGCTGGGACAATTAAAAATCTGATTTTTTTATTTTAATTTAAGCTTAAATGGCCACATGTGGCTAGACTCGGCCATTATTAGACAGCAAAATGGTAAAAGAACACCCCAAGAGTACCTGCTTTCGCATATCCTCAGTTTGAGGAAGTAGTAGAGACTAGCTTCCTTGAATCTCAGTTTCAACTTCTCAAGAGATAAATGTTGATTGGCCCAACTTGTGTTAGGTATCACCCCCGGTTCAACCAGTTTTGCCAAAGGGATAGGATCAACCTGGCAGCCAGGGCCAACCCTTATGTGTATAGAAGGGAGTGCAATTCTTAGAGAAAAATAGTCGTGTTCTGGGTTGT
Organism: Cervus canadensis; assembly: GCF_019320065.1. Classification (NCBI taxonomy): domain Eukaryota; kingdom Metazoa; phylum Chordata; class Mammalia; order Artiodactyla; family Cervidae; genus Cervus; species Cervus canadensis. Next base: position 32,547,692 of record NC_057394.1, on the reverse strand, counting down.
CACTCTAAAGGATAAGTGCTCCTCATGTTAACTTCCTATGTTGATTACTTTCACTGTTTAATATTCAAATTGCCTTGACTCATCAATGCAAAAGAGATGAAGATTCTTGTTTACATAAAAACAGAAATTATATTTTCACTGACATGTGAAAGATGCATCAGTAAGATCAAACAAAAACTCAAGAATGATTCAAAAATCGATTTCTGAAGGCGTTAGCCTCCCTTCAGTTTTCTCTTTTATAATGCAGTTTAGTTTAAGAGGGGAATTGCCACTTAACTAGGGCTTTAGGAGTACAGGAATGTTATTCTTCTCTAATTTTTTCTGTTGTCAACATTTATCTCTATTTCTAAACAGGGGAGTAAGATGCCACATATCTGGGCAGCATTTGACCCTGGATGGAGCCTCTGCCATGGTGTTAAGCAACCTTTCTCTGTGGGTAGATGAGGGTGCACATACAGTCTAAGATCAAAGCTCTGACATTTCTTAGGAGGTGCCCCTCATTTAGTCTGTCTGAGTACTTTGGCCCTGTCTGTCTCCCTCATCTGTTCTGACCTCTGAGGCCTATTGGCTAATTAACATCTTGGCTATTGACATCTGATGTAGTCTAGCCTCAAGCTTTGCTTTCTGCCTTTCCCAGCGCTGCATACTCCTTGATCTTGATTTCCTAAATCAGCTTGCCAATGTCTAGCTTACCACGATCCATGTCAGACATGGTTCCTGATGACTCAGCTTTTTTGTCTTAGTGATCTTCCCTGAAGGCTCCAGTCTGATGAGCCCCACTGTCTGGCATGACAGATGTGCCTTTAGCAAATATTTTCAGTTGAATGTCTTTCCTACTTAAATTACGTAAGTATACTGATACCTCAACTAATGACACACGTATGGTCTAATGACCTTTCTTAACTATTATCAGAAATGTTGTAAACTGGATTGGAATAATAATAAAGCTATAGAACTTACATTCCTACTTAAAAAATAATTATTTAAAATCTACAAATATATATATATATATATATATACTTTTACAAAATACAATTGTTTATATATGTATATATGTATTTTTTTTTCAGATTCTTTGACATTATTGGTTATTACAAGAAATTGAATCTAATTCCCTGTGCTATATAGTAAGTCCTGTTGTTTATTCATTTTATATCCATTATTGTATATCTGTTAATCCCAAATTCTTAATCTATTGCCCTCCCTTCCCCCTTTGGTAACCATAAATTTGCTTTCTCTGTCTGTGAGTCTATTTCTGTCTTATAAGTAAATTAATTTTTTATCAGTTTTTTTGATTCCACATATAAGTGATATCATTTATTTGGCTTTCTCTGTCTGACTTATTTCACATAGTATGATAATCTCTAGGTCCAGCTATGTTGCTACAAATGGGATTATTTCATTCTTTCTTTATGGCTAAGTAGTATCCCATTGTGTGTATATACCACATCTTCTTTTATTCATTCATCTGTTGATGGACATTTAGGTTGCTTCCATGTCTTGCCTACTGTAAATAGTGCTACTATGAACACTGGAGTGTACGTTTCTGAAGTTTTCTTTACAGAGGCAAAAACTTTAAGCCAATACACTGAAATGCAAACCTTTTGACACCATTGCTGTCTAGGTTGATACTCTGAAACTCTGATACATTAAAGTTTTCTTTGATTAGCTGATAGTGAGTGATTAATAGGGAGGAAAGTGAGAGAAAGCTTTAAGAAGAACCAGAGTGAGATGGGGAGGGACTGTTATCTAAGAATGGAGAAAGAAATAAAAGAGAGAGGGGATATATGTATACCTATGGCTGATTCATGTTGAGGTTTGACAGAAAACAACAAAATTCTGTAAAGCAATTATCCTTCAATAAAAAATAAATTTAAAAAAAGAAATGAAAGAGGAGATAGAAGAATTGAGGGCAGTCTTCATACAAATGATTTATCTTCAAATCTTTGTTCCTTTACAAAGTATTTATTTATTTTTAAAATCGAGGTTTTGCTATTGAAAATGTTTACTCCCAAATAAGTTATTAACTGAGACATTGCTACACCTTTTTTCAGTGCAAGTTCGATGCATCAAACAGGGCACTCAAAGCTGTGCTCTGGGACAACCCAGAGGGATGAGGTGGGGAGGGAGGTGGGTGGAGGGTTCAGGATGGGGGACACATGTGCACCCATGGCTGGTTCATGTCAACGTATGGCAAAACCCACCACAATATTGTAAAGTAACTATCCTTCAATTAAATAAATTAATTAAAAAGTGTTAAAAAAAAGTTAAAAATCATAAAATCGAGACTTTGTTATTGAACATGTTTATTTCCAAATAAGTTATTAACTGAGGCATTGCTGCAACTTTTTATTTTTTCTTAACGCTAACAAACTTGGTGCCCAGGGACCCAAGTTCTAGTCACATCAACTCTTTGCAAACTATGTTGTTGGCCAGAGTCAGAGTCAGTGTATTATTTCTTCATCAGGCTATTTTAAAGAATGAGTAAAACTATCTGTTTTAACTTCTGAGTCAAGTTCTATTTAAATATAACATTTTAAATTCTGGTTTTTATATAACTTGTGAAAGGGAATGCTACATTAATAAAACAAAATGAAGAAAGCAGTTGTTCTCATTTCAGAAAGGAGTTTTCACTTTTTAAATAGAGTCCTCATATGGATCCTTTAAGTAGAGAATTTTCCCAGTATACTTGAAATATGTATGTGCAATCAGTCATTTCTGATTCTTTGCGACCCCATGGGCTGTAGCCTGCTAGGCTGCTCTGTCCATGGAATTCTCCAGGTCAGAATACTGGAATGGGTTTCCATTTCCTTCTCCAGGAGATCTTCCTGACCCAGGGGTCGAACCCGCATCTCCTGTATTGGCAGGCAGATTCTTTAGCACTTCGGCATTATTGTTGTTCAATCATTAAGCTATGTCCAACTCTTTTCGATCCCATGGACTGTAGGTGTGCTACACCTGTCCTTCACTATCTCCTGGAGTTTGCTCAAACTCATGTCCATTGAGTCAATGAGGAGCATAACTGCTATGTAAGTTGAGATACTACGGATACCTTTCTATGTTTATCAAGCAATTAAATGAAGAGCTCCTATCTCTCACTGGCTTCTTTCATTTCTGGAATGACATGAAGAAACAGATGTAATGAAAGCAGCGAAGTCCTTGCTTTTTCCTTCTCCTCCCCTTCCTCCCCTACCTTCCTTCCCCTCTCCCATCTCCCCTTCTCCTCCCCTTCTCTTCTTTCTTTTCCTTCTAGGCTGTTTCCTGGCACAGACAGGGCCCATGCTCTCTGCTGAGGATAAGGAGTGGCTTGCTCCTCCCTGGCAGAAGACTTTTCTGGGGACTGTGAGTACCCACCCTCAGCCATGATAGAATCAGCAGAGAAAGTCCACCCTGCCTTAGTCTAGGGTGCTGAGAGAATAGCCAACAGTCTGTTACCCTTGGTATTATTCAGATTTCTGTTCCTAAAAGGCTCTGGAAGGGCACCCCAGAAGGCCAGTCTGTGAATGTTGGTTGGTAGTTACTGTGAGCGGCTCTGAGGGCCTCTGGAACACTATAGGAGAACTACAGGAGAATACTTCCTCAGAACTTGGAAGGCAGGAGCCACAGACACTTGGAGAAATGGGCCTGGAAACACCAAGAGCCCTGTCAGGAAGTGCAGAAAAGGTCAGCGTGAAGATGCTCCCTTCCCTGCTGCCCTCCACTTCCGCCCTTCACCTCCAATTAGATTTGCACACTAATGGATGAGTGGGCCACATCCGTGGTCCAGTGAATGTCCATTCAAATGGGCTATGGAGATTGTCGAGCTGGTGCTGTATCCCTCAGTGAGGAGAAGCAATAAATTTCTCATCCAAAAATCTAGCTGGATAGGGTCTCCAGCAAATTACAACAGAGGTTTATCCTGCTCCCAGTCTAACCGGAAACTCAGCCATCAGATTCTTGGCAGGGAAGGAGTGGAGTTAAAGGTGACGACAGACTAAGAGGCTTCAAGCTCCGTTGGTAAAGCTAAAGTAGGGGGAAAGGCAAAGAAAGCACTTCCTCACCCTCCGCCCCAACTGTACATTTATTTTTGTCTTTTACATAGGTTGTTCTAGCATTTGGATAAAATGACAAATTGAGATTTTCAAATCTTCCTTTCACAGTTCCCAGATATGAATGGTACCAGATTTACCATTATTAAAAAAAAACAAAAAACCTCAGTTGAGCTTCCAACTTGTACTTTATTTTCCATTAATGGGTTCTTTCCAAGACAGGAAATCAACAAGAGAGAAAAAATTTATAGCTAGTCTCAGTTAAAGAATGCCATTTTGAGCACTGAATTTTCTTTTCTGCTTTTAAATACCCACATTTGTCTTCACATTTCTTCCCCAAACTCCTCCTCATCCTATTCCATGTGGTAGATGCTTAATATGCTAACACTTATGGGAACAGAAGGTGTCTATAGGGAGAGTCACAGAGCTATTCTATGTGACTGCCAGAGCCGCCAACCTGAGCCCTCCCAGTGTTGCCAGGGGGCAGCATGTCTCCAGTTTCTGGATGAGAGGCTCAGGGGCCCCTTGGGCTGGCTTTGTCTATCCAGATTTAGAAGTTGGCTTCAAAGATGGAGCCAAGGCTCCAGAAATATCTTTCATAAGGTTATCAATGGAGGTGACCAATTGGAAAAGATGTCAGTTAGGGTCACGCACCTTGTTTTCTTCAGTAATTTCTCTATTCACTCCAGACTGTCTTAAACTGTTAAAATCAAAGAAAGAGTATTTTTTAAAATTATGATGCTTCTAATGTACCTTTTGCATTATGTTCTGAGAGAGTTAAGATTGGGCTCAGATCTTAAAGTTATACAAGTTATTGTGTATAATTGCATGAAATAAACTTTTAAGAGGAGAAGAAAAGGTGGTTTAATGCATTTCTGTCTCTTAGTATTTTGGAATTGTGAGAAGCCACCGAAAGAAGAGAATATTATCATAGACCTCAGGAATAGTGTTTTTATTTATTATTCTCTTTATTTTAAAAATGAAAGAGTTGAGATTTTTCACCAATAAAATTGGCAAAGATCATCTTTATATTATCATATCTGCTAGTGTGAGTAGGAGATGAAGTGGGCTTTTTCAATACAGCTCATCATGAATATAAATTGCATAAAATTTTAGAAGTCAATAATATACATATATATACAATATACATATAACTTACAGATGAAATGACATGACATCCAGAGTTTGCTTTAAAACTAGTAGGAAGTGAGTGAAGAGAAATAGAATGAGAAGAATAAAACCAAATGACCTTATACTAATAACCATCAAAGTTCACTAACAAATAAATGAAGATGCATTAAACTATTTCCTCTAATAAACTTTCATCATAAACATTTAAAAAGAAATGCACACATCTTTTCATTCATTTGTTTATGCATTAAATGCATTTCTATGTGTCAAGCACAGTTCTGTGTGCTTGGGACACAGTAGAGAGCAAACATATCTCTGCTCTCAATGAGCTTAATCCTAGGGGCCAGAGAAAGGCTACCAAGAAACAAAAATGAACATAAAATACAGCAAGTGGTAATCACTGCTATAAAAACAGGAGCAGGTTTAGGGAGTGTTGCAGGGGGGTTAGTTACATGCATTTTAAAACAAGGTCCCTATGGAAAACCTCTCTGATGGCATGTTGCTTAAGCAGAGACATAAAGAAACTCAGGAAGCCATCTCTGTGAATATCTAGCAGACAAATATTACAGGAACATTCCAGGAAGAAGGAACAATAAATGCAAAAGCCCTGAGATGAGAGTAAGCTAAGTGTGTGGAAGAACTAGCAAGAATAATCTGTGAAGGGGAGAGAGATATGAGATAAGACAGGAATGTGCACAGACAAGGTGATTTACAGCCTTGCAGGTCAAATAAAGACATTGGTCGCTAAGGTTTTGAGCAGATAAATGACATAATCTGGTTGTTCTAAGAAGAGTCTGTTGGGGAGGGAACAAAAACAGTGAAAACAGACCGGTTCTGAGGCATTTCTCTCACCTTGGTGAGAAATCATACTGGAGAGAGTTGTAGGTTTCTGTACATTTTGATGTCAGAGTCCACAGGATTTCCTGATGGAGTGGATATGTGGTATGAGAGAAGGAAAGATGGCAGCAAAGTTTGGGGTCTGAAAATTAGACAAACAGCTGCCATCTACACATTTGCAGGGGAAAAAAGATCAAGGGTTAAGTATTGTATGCGTGAAAGTAGAGATAACTTTTTTTTTAACTTATTTTTTTATTGAAGGATAATTGCTTTACAGAATTTTGTTGTTTTCTGTCAAACCTCAACATGAATCAGCCATAGGTATATATATATTCCCTCTCTTTTGAACCTCCCTCCCATCTCCCTTCCCATCCCACCCCTCTAGGTTGGTACAGAGCCCTTGTTTGAGTTTCCCGAGCCATACAACAAATTCATGTTGGTTATCTATTTTACATTGGTAATGTAAGTTTCCATGTTACTCTTTCCATACATCTCACCCTATCCTCCCCTCTCCTCATGACCATATGTTGAGTAAGCAGTTAGATATATGAGTCTGGAATTTAGGGGAGAGGCAATAGACTACGTAGATGAATTTGGAAGTAGTTGGCATTGAAATGATAGTTAAAGCCATGGAACTACAGGAAATCACCAAGAAAAAGTAAACATAGAGAAGAGAAGGGGGCCACAGACTGGGGCATTTACAATTTTAATGTTAGAGGTTAAGAGAGATGAGGAGGAACCAGCAAAAGAAGGTGAATTATAAATGATGTCCCGGATATGAAGTGACTAAAGTGTTTTAAGAATGACTGACAGTTTCACTAGACCAAGTGCTGCTGATAGACTAAGAAAGATGGGGCTCAAATCTAAGCTTTGGATTTGGCAATGTGTGATGCATTGCTGTTTTGTGTTAGTGATGGGTGTTTCTTGAGAAAGAAGGGAGAAAGCATTGAAGCCAATGAAGCAATGAAGACAAGGAAAGAAGGGAGAAAGCATTGAAGACAATGAAGCAATGAAGACAACTCATGTAAGGAGTTTGGCTGTAGACAGGATAACTCAGATGGTGGCGTGACATGAACTGATGGCAAACTCAATTTAGATAATTTTAGATTTTAATAAATGGACTACTTGCAAAGATTTGGACAGGGAGTGGGGAAACTATAAAGGATAACACAGTTCTAAGGGGCTACTTAATAGTGGGCTCTGTTACTATTAATACCTTAACCTGATGAGGCAAGAGAAGGGAGCCATCTCTAGGACCTACAGAGAGAAAGGTAGAAGAGATCTGTGGAAATTGATGCTGATGGACATTGTGATGCTCATTTCAGGGATGCAGTTAGCCCCTGGCCAACCTTCCAGGTAAAGAGGTCAAGGGAATATCTACCCCCATTTTACCTTCCTGTCTCCACCCCTCTGATCTTGTTCCATGCCTCAGTGACTGAACTCAACTAAAAGCAAGAAGTCCATGGAGCTTATCAATGAAGTTCATGAAGATATGTCTTCTGAGACATAGGACAGGGTCAAGGAGTGGATTTGGAGATTTTAGTGGAAGATATGCAGAACAAAGAAGGTCAAAAATGGACAAGTGACTAGAGGGAACATACAGAGTTAAGAGAGCAAGAAGTGGTGGTACCAGAAATTCCATTTCTGGGAATTTCTAAGGATATTAATATAAAGGATACATTAAAAATTTAGCTATATATTTGTAGCTCAGGATGGCTAATAATTTCATAAGATGGACATCATGTAGAAGTTTCTCCATTGAGTGGAATACTCTATAGCAATTAAAAGTACTCTTGCAGAAGTAAAATAGAATGACATAAACATAATTAGGATAAATTATTAATTGAGCTAAATGTTATTTGATAAATGCTTTATGTACAGGATGACCCCAATATACATATACATAAGTGTTTGTGTTAGTCAAGCAGTCGTGTCCGACTCTTTGCAACCCTATGGACTGTTGTCCACCGGGCTCCTCTGTCCATGGAATTCTCTAGGCAAGAATAAAGGAGTGGATTGCCATTCCCTTCTCCAGGGAACTTTTCCAAACTTGAACCCAGGTCTCCTACACTATAGGCAGATTCTTTATCGTCTGAGCCACCAGGGAAGCACCAAATATATAGTCACTCAGTTGTGAAACTGCATTATGTTTGAGTAGTCCATTTTATGTAATCCCGTTTGTTTTTTGCTCACATTCTTCCCTGCATAGGCTGCCCATTCATTCAACATGAATGCACCTCCCCCTTCCTCCACACTTAGTTTGTTTCCTGGACTGACAGTCTCATGCTTCTTGCTTCTGTGAATTCTACAGATGTACTATATTATTTGAAGTCTCAAGGCGTCTATGTGGGTACTGAATAACCCATTCTGCTTTGGCTTTTCCTATTTCTTAAAGTAGAAATCACATACATTAGTGTCTGACAGCCATATAGCCTTCCTGTAAGCCCTGAATTCAAAGAAGCACCAATTCAGTGCTGGGAAAGTGGAAACATCACTGTTGGTGATACTGAGGTGGTAATAAATGTTAAGTATAGGTCACAGGCAGAGTTGAGAGAGAGAAGCGCCTGACCAGAGATTGCCATGGATGGAGCCCCGCTGGTGAATGCTCAGTGTGTGGTTAATGTCAAAGCAAATGGTAATTGTGATAAAATGACATCAATTACCAATTGATAATTCTTAATTTAATAAAAAGTTATTACTGAACACCTTCTCTGCTGAAAGTTAGGTTGGCAGTTAAGGGGTTAGAATACAGAAAATGGTCTTTGTGTTCAAAGAACTTATTTAGCTAGATAGACAATGGCTCAACTGGTAGAGAATTCACTTGCAATGCAGGAGACCTCCTGCAATGGAGGAGATCTGGGTTTCATCCCTGGGTCAGCAAGGTCCCCTGGAGAAGAAAATGGCAACCCACTCTAGTATTCTTGCCTGGGAAATACCATGGACAGGAAGCCTGATGGCCTGTAGTCCAGGGGGTCGCAATGAGTTGGACACGACTTGGCAGCTGAACTACCACTACCACAGTTAATACAGCAAACAGTAAGGATATGATATAATTAAATATTAAATTGTTTATTTTTTTCCTTTTCTTTAATTGAAGTATAATTGATTTACAATGTTGTGCCAACCTCTGCTGTATAGCAAAGTAACTCAATTATATACAAATATATTCTTTTTATAAACATTCTTTTCCATTATTCTTTATCCCTGGAGATTAGACACAGTTCCCTGTGCTATAGAGTAGGGCCTTATTGTTTATCCATTGTAAATGAAATAGTTTACATCGACCAACACCAAACTCCCAGTCCCATCCCTCTCCTTCCCCTGGTTGCCCCTGTGGCAACTGAAAGTCTATTCTTTATGTTTTTGTGTCTCTTTTCTTTTGTAGATAGGTTCATTTGTGCCATATTTTAGATTCCATATATAAGTGATATCATATAGTGTTTTCTTTTCTTTCTACTTACTTAACTTAGTATGATAATCTCTAGTTATATCCATGTTGCTGCAAATGGCATTATTTCATTCTGTTTTAAGGCCGAGTAAGTATTCCATTGTATATGTGTACCACACCTTAAAATTATTTCTCATAGACCATAAATTCTATGCATTTCAGAGGAAACAGGAGGGTAGTATTAGTTACGAGTGTACTATAAAGATAAATTCTCCAAGCTAGGCCAACGGTTTGTGAACTGAGAACATCCAGATGTTCAAGCTGGATTTAGAAAAGGCAGAGGAACCAGAGATCAAATTGTCAACATCCATTGGATCACTGAAAAAGCGAGAGAGTTCCAAAAAAATTCTACTTCTGCTGTATTGACTGTGCCAAAGTCTTTGATTGTGTGGATCACAACAAACTGTGGAAAATTCTTAAGGAGATGGGAATACCAGACCACCTTACCTGCCTCCAGAGAAATCTGTATGCAGGTCAAGAAGCAACAGTTAGAAATGGACATGGAATAACAGACTGGTTCCATCTAGGAAAAGGAGTATGTCAAAGCTGTATATTTTCACCCTACTTATTTAATTTATATGCAGAGTATATCACATGAAATGCTGGGCTGGAAGAAGCACAAGCTGGAATCAAGATTGCCAGGAGAAATATCAACAACCTCAGATATGCAGATGACAGCACCCTTATGGCAGAAAGTGAAGAGGAACCTGAAAGAGGAGAGTGAAAAACCTAAAACTCAGCATTCAGAAAACTAAGATCATGGCTTCTGGCCCCATCACTTCATGGCAAATAGATGGGGAAACAGTGGAAACAGTGACATATTTTATTTTCTTGGGCTCCAAAATCACTGCAGATGGTGATTGGAGCCATGAAATTAAAAGGTACTTGCTCCTTGGAAGAAAAGCTATGACCAATCTAAACAGCATATTAAAAAGCAGAGACATTACTTTGCCAACAAAGGTCTGTCTAGACAAAGCTATGGTTTTTCCAGTAATCATGTGTGGATGTGAGAGTTGGACCATAAAGAAAGCTGAGCGCCGAAGAATTGATGCTTTTGAACTGTGGTGTTGGAGAAGACTCCTGAGAGTCCCTTGGACTGCAAGGAGATCCAACCAGTCCATCCTAAAGGAGATCAGTCTTGGGTGTTCATTGGAAGGACTGATGCTGAAGCTGAAACTCCAATACTTTGGCCACGTGATGTGAAGAGCTGACTCATTTGAAAAGACCCTGATGCTGGGAAAGATTGAGGGCAGGAGGAGAAGGGGATGAGATGGTTGAATGGCATTACTGACTCAATGGACATGAGTTTGAGTAAGCTCCAGGAGTTGGTGATGGACAGGGAGGCCTGGCGTGCTGCAGTCCATGGGGTTGCAAAGAGTTGGACACAACTGAGCAACTGAACTGAACCACGTGTAAAATAGATTGCTAGTGGGAAGTTGCTGTATAAAACAGGGAATTCAACACGATGCTGTGTGACGACCTACAGGGTGGGATGGGGTGAGGGAGGTTCTAGATGGAGCAGACATATGTATACTTATGGCTGATTTGTGTTGTATGGCAGAAACCAATACAACATTGTAAAGTAATCATCCTCCAATTAAAAATAAAAAGAATCCTGAAAAAAATATTTGGGAAAAGAAAGCCACTAGGCAGGGAGGTGATGTACTTTAACACATCATTCAACAAGTTACCAATGATGAATTTTAGTTTCCATAGTTACTCTCTTTTGATATTAAATTCCTTACTCACCTTGACTTCCTATCAAGGAAGACTATTACTGACTGCTGCTTCTGTGCCAGGCCTCATATACATTGCATCATTTTATCCTCATAACAGCCCTAGAAGTCCAGTTTTTAAAGAAAATTCTTTATTATACAAATGAGAAGACTGAGACTCAGAGAAGTCAAGAAACTTGCCCAAGGTACACAGCTAGAGGTGGAAGGTTTGTGATGGAAGCTTAAGTCATCTCACTCCCTGATTCCACAGTGTCTCAAATCGTCCTGATTTCTGAGTGTCAAAGTGTTTCCAGAGCTGTGCAAGGAAAAGACAGCTGGGGAAGTTGAGGTAAATTCACCTCTCCTAACCTTCAAGGACTTATTTTTCCATCTCCTGATAAGGCATGACTTCAATTCTGACATAGCTGGACGTTTTGCAAGAGAACTCTTGAAAACTGAAGTATCTGTTTTCAAGTAGCACTGAAATTCTAGAGGCCAGTGTGTTTTCTAAGAGTGTAAATCTCTTGGTCCAGGACCCAGGTACAAGTGTCTCCTCCTCCGTGTTTCCATGGAAACGGACCAGGGCTGTCCACCGCTGCGCAGCGGCGGAGGCATGCATACCTTGGAGAGATCATCAGAGAGAGTGCCCAGCAACAGGAGGAAACGGCTACACTGCAAAAACCTGCAGGACCTGGAATTCACAGGAAATGATTTCTTCCCTTGTGGGAGCGCAAGCATTCCAATAAATCCAGTGCCTGTCGGAGAAGCCGCCGGCGCTGCGCTCGTTGATTACATTTGCAGTTAAACAACCTCTCCACCCGCCTCCCACCCCCCGACCCGCCTCCGCCCCAACCCCACTCCTGATGGTTTTGACTTTGAAAACTTATGTTACAAAGGTCTTTAGTGCTAATGTCTCCCCTACCAAACAGATTTAATCTTCGCTGAAAAGTAGCCCGCAGAGATCAGCTGCCCATGTGGACGCAGAGGAGTGTGTTTTCCTGAAATGTAGGCGGAATGGGACGGGTGTGTGTTAATCAATTTCTATATACGCAGATCTGCCTGGAAGGTTGGGTAATTTCTAACAACACCAGCCTTTACCTCGGATTCACAGAAGGCCATTCATGTTACTTTTGGGGTTTTAAGCCTGGTGTCTGATTGGTTTCCCCAGTGGGCCATGGTTTGGTTAAGAGCACTGTATTCTTAAGTCAGCTGAAAGGCAAACTATTCAGCAACCCAGAAGATGTCGGTGTAGACTGTTGAAAGTCCCTTGTGAAACCATGCTGGTTCTTCTGGAGGCGCATTCAGCTCATCGGAAAGTGTTTTTTCCTTTACAGAACTTGGATTTTTAGAACGCTCTGATGTATGAAAGGGGAAGATAAAAACACCAGGTGGAAAAGAAATCTCTAAAAAAAACTATGTCTGTTGCACACACACTCTCCTCAGAATTGTGAAGAGGCTTCTGCCAAAAAGACTAGAAATAATGATTTAATGTGGTCCCCTCAGCTCACAAACCCACCGTCTTCTAGTCCACACTGGACATCTCTATCAAATAAGAACAGTAAGGGACTTCCCCGGTGGTCCAGTGGTTAACAGTCCGCCTTGCAATGCAGGGAACATGGGTTCAATCCCTGGTCGGGAAACTAAGATCCCACACACAGAGGGGCAACTAAGCCTTTGTGCCACAGCTGGAGAAGCCTATATGCCACATTGAAGACCCAAAACCACCATAAAAGAAAGAAAAAAGAAAAACATAAAGAGTAACCTAATAATAGCCAACTTTCATCTTCAGAGTGAAACTCTCTTTATTATTAAGAGGTTATTCCCATGCTTCTTGTTAACATTTTGAGGCCAGGTAAGCAGGCTGCACATTTAGACTTGAAGATGGAGTTTTCTCTACAGCTTTGGAGCCACAGTAGCCTGTCTCTCTTTATCTGCCTGTTCCTTCCTCACAGGTCCTTTCCTTTCACCTTCAGTTCAGTTCAGTTTCAGTCGCTCAGTCATGTCCAACTCTTTGCGACCCCATGAACCGCAGCACGCCAGGCCTCCCTGTCCATCACCAGCTCCTGGGGTTTACCCAAACTCATGTCCATTGAGTCAGTGATGCCATCCAACCATCTCATCCTCTGTCGTCCCCTTCTCCTCCTGCCCTCAATCTTTCCCAGCATCAGGGTCTTTTCCAATGAGTCAGCTCTTCGCATGAGGTGGCCAAAGTATTGGAGTTTCAGCTTCAACATCAGTCCCTCCAATGAACACTCAGGACTGAGCTCCTTTAGGATGGACTGGTTGGATCTTCTTGCAGTCCAAGGGACTCTGAAGAGTCTTCTCCAACACCACAATTCAAAAGCATCAGTTCTTCAGTGCTCAGATTTCTTTATAGTCAAACTCTCACATCCGTACATGACTACTGGAAAAACCATAGCCTTGACTAGATGGACCTTTGTTGACAAAGTAATATCTCTGCTTTTTAATATGCTGTCTAGGTTGATCATAACTTTCCTTCCAAGGAGTAAGGATATTTTAATTTCATGACTGCAATCACCATCTTCAGTGATTTTGGAGCCCCCAAAAATAAAGTCTGCCACTGTCTCCACATCTATTTGCCATGAAGTGATGGGACAAGATGCCATGATCTTAGTTTTCTGAATGTTGAGCTTTAAGCCAACTTTTTCACTCTCCTCTTTCACTTTCATCAAGAGGCTCTTTATTTCTTCTTCACTTTCTGCCATAAGGGTGGTGTCATCTGCATATCTGAGGTTATTGATATTTCTGCTGGCAGTATTGATTCCAGCTTGTGCTTCTTCCAGCCCACCGTTTCTCATCATGTACTCTGCATATAAGTTAAATAAGCAGGGTGACAATATACAGCCTTGATGTACTCCTTTTCCTATTTGGAACCAGTCTGTTGTTCCATGTCCAGACTGTTCCATATCCTTTCACCTTACCTCTCCTGAAACACCTTTCTTTCCATCTTGCTGTTCTTACCTTTTGCTTTCTTCCTCCTCCCCTTCCTTCATTCTTCCTTTATATGCCTTTCCTATTTCCATTCTCCTGTCATCCCTTCCAGAACTCCCTTCTCTGAAAAACAAATGATAGACACATCAGTACACTCAAAACCACTGGAATGTACATTGTAATGGAGAAACACAATGGCTTCCATTAATTTCAGTTCAGTCTTTTTTGACCGCATGCCTTCTGAGCAGGGCAGTTGTTCAGTCATTCAGTCTTGTCTTACTCTTTGTGACCGCATGGACTACAGCATGCCAGGCTTCCCTGTCCTCCACAGTCTCGTGGAGTTTGCTCAGATTCATGTCTATTGAGTTGCGATGCTATCTAATCATTTCATCCTCTGCCTCCCCCTTCACCTTTTGCCTTCACCTTCAATCTTTCCCAACTTTAGGGTCTTTTCAAATGAGAACAGGGCAGGGCCCAAACCAATTCCGATCGGTTCCTGCTTTTAGACTGCTCTCCTAAAATTATGTACATAGCAATAGAATTGAAAACAATTTATACTATTGTTTTGGCTTCCTAAGTGGCTCAGTGGTAATTCCTGTCAATGCACTAGCTGCAGGAGACATGGGTTCAACCCCTGGGTTGGGAAGATCCCCTTGAGAAGAAAATGGCAACCCACTCCAGTATTCTTGCCTGGAAAATCCTATGCACGGAGGAGCTTGGTGGGCTAGAGTCCATGGGGTTGCAAAGAACTGGACATGAGCTACTGAGTGTGTACTCATGGGTCATTATCTCCACATAATTTTAGGAGCTGAATTGGTAGAAGTCACATCTTCATAGATAGAAAACCTAGGTACAGAATGGTTAATGACTGAAAATCAGACAAAGCTATAACAATCAAGTAATCAACAAAACACTCTTCAATTCCTGTTATATTTAGGACATTGTAGTAAGCAAGATGGGGACACACAGGCTGATGTATTGTTCTCAGTTTCAAGTAGCTTATGATCATGTTTGGGTTGACAGGGAATTTATACGTGAAAAAATAGCTAGAATTAACTTGAGCTAGTATTCATGGTTGTTACTGTTTGGTTGTTATTTTTCAGTTGCTAAGTCATGTCCAACTCTTTGCAACCCATGGACTGCAGCATATCATGCTCCTCTGTCTTTCACTATCTCCTGGAGTTCGCTTAAATTCATATCCATTGAGTTGGTGATGCTATCTAATCATATCATCCCCACTGCCCGCTTCTTCCTTTGCCTTTAGTCTTTTCCACCTTCAGGGTTTTTTTTCTAGTGATCATCAGGGCTCTTCACGTCAGGTGGCCAAATTACTGGAGCTTCAGCTTCAGTCTCAGTCCTTCCAATGAATATTCAGGGTTGATTTCCTTTGGGATTGACTGGTTTGATCTTGCAGTCCACAAGGACTCTCAAGAGTCTTCTCCAACACCACATTCAAAAGCATCAGTTCTTTGGTGCTCAGCCTTCTTTATGGTCCAGCTTTCACATCCATACATGACTACAGGAAAAATCCTAGTTTTGACTATACAGAGCTTTGTTGTCAAAGTGATGTCTCTGCTCTTTAATATGTTGTCTAGGTTTATCATAGGTTTCCTTTCAAGGAGCAAAAGTCCTTTAATTTCAAGGCTGCAGTCCCTAACTGCAGTAATTTTGGAGCCCAAGAAAATAAAATATGTCATTGCCTCCACTTTTCCCCCTTGTATTTGCCATGAAGTGATGGCACCAGATGCCATGATCTTAATTTTTTTGAAGGTTGAGTTTTAAGCCAACCTTTTCACTCTCCTTTTTCACCCTCATCAAGAAGCTCTTTAGTTCCTTTTCACTTTGTGCCATTAGTATTCATGGAGCACTTACTAATTGTCAGCTGTGGTGGTGAGCTCTTTCTACATGTTCTGTCCTGTAGCCCTTAGAATAATTCTGTAATGTATGCTGCATACCATTATAATCTGCATTCCATAGATGAGGAAACTGAGACTTAGAAATGAAATAACTTACTTAAGTCTTCATAGTTAGCCCATGGTAAGGCTGGGAGGTGAGCTGCTAAATGTCAGCAAATGTTAAGTACCAAATGAATGGGACAGAAGAATCTCCTTGAAGTTCAGAGCTGGAAAATCACTGTGTACTTGGGAGGTTATAAAAAGATAGCATCTCAGGACTGAAGTAGACCTTCAAGATCTGAATCTCCACTTTAATATCACACTTGGGGAAACTGGGACCCAAAGACAGGGATAACCTGCCAAAAGAGGTGGCATGTGAATGGCACGTGTAGGATGAGTGGGAGTTTGGACTGTCTAGACAGACAGCAGGTGGCATTCCAGGGAGGGAAATGGGAATGATGGTCTACTGAGTCATATTCCACTTTTGGTATTGTTTTTCCTTCATGAAGAACCTTTACTCAGTATCTGGGAGGAAAGAGGAGTGTGATTGCCAGGAGAAGAGTTTGGGGAATGAAGAAGAGGAGTTTTTGTATCTATTATCATCTCCCAGCATCTGAGAGTTATCTCCTCATTGGGACTCCTGGTAAAAAAGTAGTTGCCATTGCTCCTGGCTATTGGATGAAGTCCCTTGGTTGGGCAAGAATGGGCAAGCAAAACTGAAATAAGAGATGGCAGAAAGAAAAATGCAGTAGAGGAATATGTCAGCATATAGCTTACAGCTTTGAAGCTGAAAAAAATCAAGCTTGCAACACAGCCTGCTGTAGTTTCTTTACTCTGTGTCATCCTCGAACAGAGCACAGTTTTATATAGAATGTTTGCTGCAAAACTAGACACAAATAGTTCTGAGGATTAACTTTGAATTTCCTGGATTTGGTGGGCATAAATCAGGGCCTTCATGCTATTTTAACACTTTTTAAAAACAAGGTCCTTCTGAATAAATGGCGAAACTGGGTCAAGAAATGCTTTATTCATTAATAAGTAAAATCTAGAACTTGGAGTAATGCTCCCTAATTATGAAATGGGCAGCACTCTGTACTGCTTTCTGATTGGCTGACATCAGTTTGAATGCAAAGCTTTATTTCACTCAGAGTCCTGGCATACTTCACACATTAAAATTCTAAGCTGTCTAAGTAGGTGTGAAACTAATTTTGTGTTTATTTTTTAAAACCCACCTATGATCATTTAGGACCATCCACTTCACTTTGGGAGGGCAGCACCCGGTTGTAGGTGGGCCCTGGGAGACAATAAAGGAGAGGATAATTTCTTAAAAGCCTTAAACCAGAATATTTATAGTTTCCTGGAATAGTTGTAACTACTTATCCATTTTTCCAGCCACAACTTTTCTTAATAAGAAGGGCTTTGAAAAACCTGCTAAATCTGGGCATAAAAGGAAACAGAAGTTTTCCTAGAGCAGTGGAATTTTTTAAAGTCACATAGTAACCTTATTGATGAAATCAGGAAGAGAGCACTTTTAGATCAGACTTAAGGGAGGTTATTTACAAAACATGGGATTTTTCTCAGCACACCAGGCACATTCTGTGAGATTTCCTGCAACATGAAGACACATACCATCCCTGGCTTTTAATCAGGCCAGACTGGCTCACAGACCCTTCTTCGGGGGGGATGTTAAATGGCACTACCAACAACCTGATTCATTCAGAATCATTAAGAAGACTATTTGTAGAGGTCATCTGGCACTTTAAAAAAGGAAACAACGCCCCCCCCCCCCAACTTAAGTTCATTAGCAGTTAATTTTTTTAAAAAAGGTATATCTGTTTTTTCTGTTGGACATGGTGTATCTCACTTGAATTAGTCGTCTCATAAAAACACTTTATTGTTTTTGTATATTTGTCCTAATAAAAAGTTATCCTAAAATTTAGTGCCTTTTTGGGCTAAATTTAATCAATTTATGAATTTGGAACAATTTGATCAAATGTACATTTTGGAAAAGTCATATTTACACTGACCATCATTCGTAACAGATGGTTTTGTACCTTTAGCCCTGGATATTTTAACTGTTTTGTTGCAAAGGAAGGACCCCTAACTCAAATTATGCTCCTTGGAAGGTCTGTGACCATGAGTGGTGGTTTCCCCCCCCTTCCCCCACCCCCGCCCAATTCTCCTCTTCCTTTAAAAATTAATTAAATACTGAGTAAAATAATCCAGAATGTTGTGGAATGTTGTAGAATAAAGTCTCCCTCTTCAGAATGGTGGGCTTCTCCTCTAGAAGCCCCATGCCCTCTCAGTTGGGTCCTTTGAAGAGAACATGGGTAAGGCAAAGTTTGGGCGTGGTTCGTGCCTTCCCGGGGCTTCCCTGGTAGCTCAGTAGTAAAGAATCCACCTGTGAATACAGGAGACCCAGATATGATCCCTGGGTTGGGAAGATCGGCTGGAGAAGGAAATGGCAACCCACTCAGAATTCTTGCCTGGAGAATCCCATGGACAGAGTAGCTTGATGGGCTACAGTCTATAGGGTCACAGGAGTCAGACACAATTTAGCAAATAAACCACCACCACCACCATGCCTTCCTGCTACTTTCTCCTCACACTGTCAGCCTGACCGGATTCCCAACTCCGGTTCATTAGTCCTGTAATCCCACTGTGAAGCTGGGAGACTGTCACCACTAAGAAGTTTCTGTGGAACATCCATCCTGCTACTGACCAATCAGAGGCATCAGCTTTGATCACAGAGGGCACCCGTCTTTGCTCAATAATGAGATCAGTCTTACAGTGAGGAGGTGCTATTAAATGCAAATTGCTTATATATTTCAACATTTACTTTACGCGGCTCATTGCTGAGCATTCTGGAAAATGCAAAAACGTGTGAGATGAAAGGCCTTCCTTCAGAAAGTTTCAAGAACAGTATATGAGATGGTGCGTGAACACTGATAAATGAGATAAATGGCTATAAAATCACATTTTTAGCATGAACAAAAAAGCTGTAAGATTTAGGAAGGTTCAGTTCTGGCTAAAGAAAGTTTCCTAGAATACTGTAAGTTATACTTTCCTTTATTAAACACCTTTTATCTAACAGACATTGTAGAATCACTTTACACATGTTATTTCATCTGACAGCAACTAGAGGAAGCAGAGATTATTATTCTCATGTTGGCAAGTGAGGAAGCTGATGACCGACCAGTTGAAGAGATATACCCAAAGCACATGTGTGGCAAAGGTAGGATTTGAATATTTGAACATCCATATATCTGTACCCAGAGCCTATATTCTTTTATTAAAATATATATTTATTTATGGTGATGAGTCTTCGTTGCTGCACGCATGCTTTCAATAGTTGCGGAGAGCTGGGGGTCACTCTCTGGTTGAGTTGCGAGGGCTTCTCATTGCAGTGGATTCTCTTGTTGCGGAGCACAGGCTCTAGAGCACTTGGGCTTCAGTCGTTGTGGCTCATCAGCTCCCGGGGTCTAGAGCGCCGGCTCAGTAGTTGTGGTTCACCAGCTTAACTGCTCCACGGCATGTGGGATCTTACCAGATCAGGGATCGAACCCATATCTCCTACATTGGCAGGTGAATTCTTTACCACTGAGCCACCAGGGAAGCCCCAAAGCCTATATTCTTAATCACAAATTAATTCCCTTCTTTTACATCCCAGTTCTTGACTAATCCCTCTAGTCTGGATAGTGGTCTTATTTCTCTTGTCTCTCCCTGCAATATCCTTCCAAGAATCTGCCTGCAAGAGTACCCAACTGAAAGGTCAGATCGCCCAGAGTTCAGGGGATACCAGAAGTAAGAGAGGGCAGTGAGCTGATTCAGGATAGGAGAGGAGACGGCTGGGGTGGCCTCAGTGGGGCTGACAGATAAAGACATGAAAATGCTAAATATCAAAGGAACCAAGTGGAAATTTAGACTTTCTCGTAGCTCAGATGGTAAAGAATCTGCCTGCAATGTAGGAGATCTGGGTTTGATCCCTGGATCAGGAAGCTCCACTGGAGAAGGAAGTGGCAACCCACTCCAGTATTCTTGCCTGGAGAATCCCATGGACAGAGGAGCCTGGTGGGCTACAGTCCATGGGGTCACAAGAGTCAGAGATGACTGAGTGAATAACACACATACACACACATGTGTGACAAGGAGGATGTTGATGGATAGCTCCATTATAATGGGGCCCGATCTCCCAGTTACCCTCAGAGGCCCTTAGAACATATGTCTCACTTCTCACAACCAAAGAGAGGAATTCCTTTCTTTCTTTCTTTAGTGCTTATCTGTGGGAATTAAGGCACTGGTACTATATTCACCCCTTCTCTCTAATCTCTGCTTCCATATATTTTGGTGATTTAAATCTCCACTTAATCCTTACCAATTATGGTCATAGAAATGATAAGGATGACACGAGGAAGGCAGTGCTGTTTATCTAAGTATCAAAGGGTGGCCACTTCACATACTTTGCTGGGTGGGTGTCAGGTTCTCCTTAGGGCCTGATACCTGAATGGACCACAGTGGCATATACCATCCTCAGGAATGACCTGGGCTATGTGTTGGGATGAGGAGATGTAAAGAGTCATTTGGATGCAAATGATCTGCATTTGAACCTCAGCCTTACAATTTAGTGGCTATCCAAACCTGAACATTGTTCATGTGTAAAATAAGACTTTTAACTAAATTTTAGCGTTGTTGCAAAGAATAAAGGAGATAAGGGATGCGAAACGTATAAATTGCAAAGGCTTGTCTAGAGGTTCCTTCTTGAGTTCTGCGTTCCTAGGTACTTACTTATCCCCCGTTCTGGGTTCTAACTAGTAGAGAAGAAATGTTAGGACCAAGAGGAGGATTAACAATATTGATGGGGGT
This sequence comes from Cervus canadensis, assembly GCF_019320065.1. NCBI lineage: Eukaryota > Metazoa > Chordata > Mammalia > Artiodactyla > Cervidae > Cervus > Cervus canadensis. The sequence continues at coordinate 32,526,823 of NC_057394.1, read as the reverse complement.
CCAATTCTTCTCAATGTCATGGCTCCCAACTAGAGTTGCATTAAAGCATATGGCGTGAAACTGAGGCCAAATGGGGGAGCCTAATACGGGCCCCCAAAGACTTAGCCTTGGGACCCATCTGCAGGGAGAGTTGGGTTCTGCAAATCAGGCTCTGGCCAGTGGCATAAGGGGCATTTTCCTCTCTCTCCAACCCTAGAGAAGGCAGACCCAGGGCCGTGACTAGAATGTTCTTTGCATGAGAGGAGGAAATGGAGAAGCCACTCGTACTGTCTGTCTGTTCCATGTGGCTGACAGCTGTGAGAAAAACAGGGTGGAGTCTCTTCTTGCTTTAAGAAAAAGCAGTGCCCCCTGACACTGGAGAGAGTGAGCCCCACAATGGAAACACTGGTTCTCTTCTAGAGGAGATCAGCGGAGACAGTTTCCCATGCCGTCTACTAATGTGGTGAGTGTGGCCTCCCTTGGGGACTGTTTCTGAGTTTTAGTTGTTTTGGGGAGCATTGGGTTCCTTTGAGAATCTGATTAAAATGTATGGAAATTATCTCAGAGAAAATCAAATTCTTTTAAGGCTAATATTTTCATATAGCTTCAGCAGTACATAGACTGCATCCATGGACTCTAGTTTTGAAGTTAAATTTCATATTCTGAGACTGTAACTCAGTCGTCATGACTTCTTTTCTTGAAGCAAAGTGAGGGTCTACTATTAAAAATAGTATCTGTTTTTCAAAAAATGAAGGTGAAATGAAAACTTGTTTTTAAGCTAATTTAATTCCTAACGTATCCATTAATTTGGGTGTTTTCTTGAATTATTAAGGGGTTTTGTTTTGTTCGTCTCGGCAAACTTTGGCCTACATAAAAGAACATTGTTTACTCATTTTAAAAGTTGCTTATTATTGTCTTACTTAAATTGCTTATTTAAATTATTTAAACTCTAATACCTTACGTAGAGAGTAACTATCTATCCATTTTAGTTAACTGACCATTATAACAGAGATTTAGTTTGAAGACAAGTTTCAATCTGAGTCATTATTTTATTCTTCAAACTGAGGGTTACGTAGCAACTAGCTTTCTGAAACTTTGGAAGGTGATGGTCATCTTCTCCCTTTTGATCTCCCGCCTTCCTTTTCTACTCTGAACATCAGCTCTAAACATGCAGAATGCAGCCCCAGGCAATGACTATAGGTGTGACCCTTGGTGTGTGCATGCTCAGTTATGTCTGACTCTTTGAGACCCAATGGACTATAACCCGCCAGGCTCCTCTGTCCATGGAATTTCCCAGGCAAGAATGCTGGAGTGGGTTGCCATTTCCTTCTCCAGGGGATCTTCTTGACCCAGGGATGGAACCCACATTTCTGGCAGCTCCTGCATTGGTAAGCGGATTCTGGGCCACTTGCGCCACCTGGGAAGCCCTGACCCCTGTGAAATATATTGAATTGAAGTTAATCTTACATACCCCAGTCCACTCTCCATCTGTCAGTGTTTCTCCTAAACAGGCTTTTCCACCCCAATTTACCAGGAGATCTACCTTGTCAATGTCCTTGCCCATCCAGCTTCTCACACACACACACACATACACACACACACACACACACACACACATCCAGCTTCTCTGTCAGCACACACACACACACACACACACACACACACACACACACACACACATCCAGCTTCTCTGTCAGAATCCATTCACCTGAACTTTGGCTACTCTTCACCCACAAGTAAACAGTCCCCTCATAGCCTAATTCTTCCATCTTTCAAAATGGAGAATTCCAGAAGAAATCTCAATTTTCATGTTGTGTATTCCAAAGGTCCATGCTTTAAAAAAAAGAACAAGAGGGATATCCCCCTCCGTCCAGTGGTTAGGACTCTGGGCTTCCACTGCAGGAGGCATGGGTTGAATCCCAGGTCAGGAAACTAGGATCCCACATGCTGTGTGGCCAAAAAATGTTCTCTCATTCAAAGCAGAACTTAAGGCTCTACCTCTAGAGAAACAGCATGGTTGCCCTTTAAAATGAGAACTTATCCAGTAATTCCAGAGAATAACATTTTACAAGGAAATAAAAATTGGGGAGAATGGTCTCTCCATTACAAAATATGCGTATCTAAGCATACCATTTTGTGGGTGCATTAAGGAGCAGTAAGATACATAGATAAATTCTAGGATAAAAACTAAGAGTTCCCTGGTGGCTCAGACAGTAGAAGCCTCTGCCCTCACTTTGGGGACCCGGGTTCGATCCCTGGGTGGGGAAGATCCTCTGGAGAAGGAAATGGCAACCCACTCCAGTACTCTTGCCTGGAAAATCCCACGGGCTGAGTAGCCTGGTAGGCTATATAGTCCATGGGGTCGCAAAGAGTCGGACATGACTGAGCGACTTCACTTCACTTCAGGATAAAAATTACATGTTAAAATAGAAATAATTCCTTTCTCTGATTTTTTTAAAATGAAACTTTAAGTAATTATTCATTTAAAGAGAGTTTCACTTTGGATTATTTTCCATGTAAAATTCTAGAAATCAAGATAGGTGAGCCGCTCTGGGATCTAGTTCCGGTTAATGGCTGCCTCATAGCAGCTGGCTGAACCTCATTTGTATATCCATCCATCACACTTTTAATGACATCACATTATATATCTAAGCTGCATAAGTGCCAAAAATCTCATGAACTCTGAGGAATTTTTAAGGTAATGTACAATCATGTCCAATACTTCAAATAAAGACAAAATTTACTTTACAAAATGTTGTCAGCTTTAGGGTCAAAACTAGTGAAAATCCTTAAAATGATTTTTTTTCTTTTGGTGACAGTCTAAAACAAATTCATATTGTTTAGCTAGTGCTACTAAATGTTTAGTGAATACTACTTTTGTATTCTGGTATTATTTTACTTGTATTTTACACATGTTTTTAAAGTGAGACATTATTTTAGATTTAATGTCATAGCAGATAAAGTTGATAAATGCATTCTGATAATGAAGGGATTTTTCTGAAGCTGAAAGATCAGAAGCTTTGTTTCCTATCTTTCTAGCTCTGGATCTAGAAAATATTTCCTATGAGATTGGAAGACATTCTTCTTCTAGAAAATGATGACAGTCTTGATGAAGTAAAGAGTTGAGATTAATGAAAATTAGTTAATTCAGACTGTGTTTTCTGCACTGACAAATTTATTTATGAGCAAATCTTCAGTCCACATTGATAAATTTTTTTTCTATTTTTTTTCTTCTTTCTGACTATCCTATGAACAACACATCTAGTTGAAAGATGAAAATTTAAAATAGGCTATGTTTCCTTTTGTCTTTGTATTTACCATCCAAATTTGTTTATGTTTAAAATAGATTCTTTTAATATTAGATAACAATAATAAAATGATTATAATTGCTTTGTTTCATTTATTTTATAAAGATTTTCTAATTCAACCCTATGGAGCAGATATCATTATATCTCTTTTCCCCCTGAAGTTTTCAATTGTCTTTATTCTTACTGACATAAGAAACATGTTTATTAACATATCACTTCATTGAGAAGTTTAAACTTCTCCTTGTGGTACATATACATAATGGAGTAATTACTCAGCCACTAAAAAGAATGAAATAATGCCATTTGCAGCAACATGGATGAACCTAGAGACTGTCATATTGAGGGAAGTGAGTCAGACAGAGGAGGAGAAATATCATATGACATCCCTGATACGTGAAATCTGAAAAAGAAATGATACAAGTGAACTCACAAAACAGAAAGAGACTCACAGACTTAGAGAACAAACTTATGATTTCTGTGGAGAAGGGATAGTTAGGGAGTTTCTGATGGACATGCACACACTGCTATATTAAAAATGGTTAACTGACAAGGACCTACTGAATAACACATGGAGCTCTGCTCAATGTGATGTGGCAGCCTGGATGGGAGGGGAGTTTGGGGAAGAATGGATACACGTATATATATGGCTGGGTCCCTTCACGGTTCACCTGAAACTATCACAGCATTGTTGATTGGCTATACCCCAGTACAAAATAAGAAGTTTAGAAAAAAGAAGTTTAAGCTTCTCAATCATGTCATTTGTCTTGAAATTATTCTATACATTCTGCCTACGTGGAGTTTTGACTTCCTTGTCTGATTTAGTCTAACTCATTTTTGGACTTGCCATAGAAATCCCAGAATTTATTTTCATCACACTGCTGAATTAAATCTTCTAACAGGTCAGTTCAGTTCACTCGCTCAGTCGTGTCCAACTCTTTGCGACCCCATGGACCGCAGCATGCCAGGCCTCCCTGTCCATCACCAACTCCCGGAGTTTACACGAACTCATGTGTATTAAGTTGGCGATGCCATCCAACCATCTCATCCTCTGTCATCTCCTTCTCCTCCCGCCCTCAATCTTTCCCAGCATCAGGGTCTTTTCAAATGAGTCAGCTCTTTGCATCAGGTGGCCAAAGTATTGGAGTTTCAGCTTCAACATCAGTCCCTCCAATGAACACTCAGGACTGATCTACTTTAGGATGGTCTTCTATGTCTTGAAACATATTTCTTTCTTAAGATAAATATCATCTTGGCAACATTTTACACTTTTCTGGAGAACATCTTGAATAGATTTTTTTTCCCAGAGAAATACATGAAAGTTAGACTTTTTAGTCTTGGTATATTGTGGTTTTCTCCAGGTGGGCAGGATCAATACCCCATTCAAAAGTAGTCTAAATTTGAGACCGATGACATGATGCATTCACCTGGGGAGGGGGGGTTGAGCATTATTATTCACGTAATGAGGCTTTCTGGGAAGATGGCATGGCAGGTACCCAAGCCAGTCAGAAGTGGCTTGAGTGAGAGGAAGGACAAGTAACTTTGGCTTTAATTGTGGTTAGAGGTGCTGAAATGCTACAGTGAGCATTTGAGCCCCTTGCTAGTGCCAGGGGAGGAAGTATATGGTCCTTCTTAGGGGTTTGCCTAGATGTAGGGCAGGAAGGAACTGAGAAGAGTGGAGATTGAAAACTGTCAGAGGTAAAATGTCAAGAATGGAGTCAGATTCTTATTACATCTCTGTGCTCATATGTGTGCTCATTTGCTTCAGTTGTGTCTGATTTTTTTCGACACTATGGACTGCAGCCAGCTAGGCTCCTCTGTCCATGGGTTTTCCAGGCAAGAATACTGGTGTGGGTTGCCATTTCCTCCTCCAGGGGATCTTCCAAACCCAGGGATCAAACCTGTGTCTCCTGCATTGCAGGTGGATTCTTTACCACTTTTTACCATTCTTTAGCCACCTGGGAAGCCCTATTACATCCTTATTACAGTCTTATTACATTACTAAAATAATAGTTCACCTGAATGTACAACATTACATCGAAAATCATTTGCCTATAAAACTTTAACTACATTGCTAAATTGTCTGCTAACCTCTTCTGTTGATGATGAAAAGTCTGATGACGGTTCCTTTGTAGGTGGAACCCTTAGATTTTCTTCCTGGGTGTTCATTAGATCTACCAGTATTCTTAGAATCCTAAAATTTCCAAGTTATAGTTATTTTTTCCATTCATTTTGTTGGATATTTGTAAATTCCTTTTAATTTGAACTGAACTTCAGAGGAAAAATGAATTTCTTTTAGTTTCTTTGATTATATTCTCCCATTTGTTTTTTCCCTTTGGAGATCTTATTGGACCAGATTTCATGCCTATTGGATTTATCTGCCATTTCTGTGAACTTTTCTCTTAAATTTTATATCTTTGTTTATTTGTTTTATAATTATAGAAATTGATTTTACTCTATCCTTTTCTCTTTGTTTTTTTGGCCACATCAAGCAGCTTGTAGGATTTTAGTTCCTTGACTGGAGATTGAACCTGGGCCACTGCAGTGAAAGTGCCAAGTTCTAACCATTGGACTGCCAGGAAGTTTCCAAATTTTCCTCTATCCTCTAACATTTCTATTATTATTTTTATTTTTTAATTTGCCAATTTTGTGTGGAAATCACAAGAATTCTTTCAAGTTCTCTGGTTGTTCCTTTTTCATAGCAACCTATTCTTGTTTTTATGGATGGACTACTTTATAAATCTCTTTAAGGATATTTTGTTAGTTATCAGTGTGTTTGGCCATGAGTATTAGAAAATCCAACTATAGTCACTTAAAAAACAAAAGTTCAAGTGTCACTGTTCAGAATTGGGCTACATGACTACCACAGACAAGTCATAAATGAGGAAAATTCTTGAGTTTACTTGTTACCAAAGCTGGTTCCCTCTTTAATTAGATGAATAATTATCTATATCTCCTCTTTTATTCATCTCTTAAAACAAGAATCTAGGGATAGGCAGCCTGGGATTGATCCTGTAAAGGTGGTCTCTCTATCTTGGGGCTCTGCCATCTTTAGCATATTGGTCTCTTTCCTTGGGCTTATTTTATCTTTTCATGGTCATAAGAGAGGCCTACTTCATTTTTTGGCATCTTATAAGGATATGCAAAGGAGGAAAAGATAAAAGCAAAAGGCTGAACTGACTTTGTATCATTTCTATGGCTAAAGATAACTATACGTATTTTAAAAGCTTTCCTGAAAGTCCTATCCAGTGACTTCTTTTTAAATGTCACTATGTTGGGAAGGTCCCCTGGAGGAGGGCATGGCAACCCAGTCCAGTATTGTCACTTGGAGAATCCCCATGGACAGAGGAGTCTGGCGGGCTATAGTCCGTGGGGTTACAGAAAAGTTGGACATGACTGAGCGACTAAGCACAGCACAGCAGCAAGAACTGGGCCACATGCCTCCTACAGACCAGTCATTGGAAAGTGTGTAAAGACAAGGAGTTGTGAATAGGACTGGGTTGGTTAATTAATGCTGTCCACAAAAGGTACTAACTGGAATGTTAATAACTGTTCTCTTCTATTTTTTGAATTGCCTTGTTTATTCTACTGCTATTTCTCAAATAGTCATACATGGGGCAAAGAGTCCGACACGACTGAGCCAATGAGCTGAACTGGGGCTACTGGGCACTAAAAGAACTAGATTATTACATTTACTTTCAGATGATTTCTCTCTTTTCCTGTATTTACCTTTTATGCTAAAGTTAGTATTTTTCAAGTTCTGTCATCTATTTTTTCAAGCAATCAGCTTGAGAACTTTGTTATACTACTGTTTTAACTTAAATGTGGGGTCATGTCAGTCACAATTCTCTTAGTCATATATGAAGAAAATTCTTGATTTTGCCTGATTACTAGAGTTGGCATCCTCTTTAATTAGATAATTGTCCACCATGTGCACTCTCCACTCTTCACTGTGGACATGTGCTCTTGATTCTTATATGATCCTGGATCTTCGCCAGCAAATTTGAAATGAACCAGAACAGTTCATTTCCTAAAGTTTGCAAAACGTTTAACTTACATTTGTTTTCATTATTTTTCTTTTCTAGTGGGCTTCTGGGAAGAGTCTACTTGGGGTTTTGGATTTGGAGGAAAAGAGAGGAGGGAGAAATAAAAAGATTATGGAATTGGACCAAAAGAGTAAGAAGACTAAATATTCTTATTGAAAGTTTTGCCTTCTTGAATTAGTATAGTTTTCAAGTATAGTAATTGATTTGGTTTTTGTTAGCCCTAATTTTTTACTAGTTCATAAAATCTACAGAAGTAAATTTTTAAAAAATTGTGTTAGGAAGATGCTGAGTTAACCCTATACTAATTTAAGAAGGCAGCAAAGTAAGAAGATGGAGTGTGGAAAGAGGGAAGATGCTGGTTGTAAGAGAAGCAACACCAACATTTTTGTTTCAGCTTTTGCTAAAAGGTGGGAGGAGGAAAAAAAAGACATACTAAGATGATCTTGATCCTATTTGATTCTGGAAACTCAGCAAACATGCACACATACATTGAGATTTGAATGGACATTTAGACTTTGAACTGTTTGTCTAAATGTATCTAAATGGTGAAATCCGTGAAGTTTTGTAGAGAGTCTAAAGCTCACCTGAATATAATACTTGTACTGTCTGGAGTGATTAGGAGGGTTTTTACTTCATATATATTTGTTCTTTTCAGCAAAAATGTTATTAAATGTAGCTAATTGCATTTAATGTTTGTAGTTTCACAAAAGATGTTACATATCAATATTTATTTTAAAATATTTCATTGAATTCTATACACAGAGGCTAGGTGGCTATTGGAAGAACAAAGAATAGATGAAATTATATTCTATAAATTCAAGTTCACTTGACAGCAATAGCAGGATTCAGGAAGGGAAAGAATTAGTGTTTGAGTAACTGTTTTGTGATAGGCATGTAGTAGGTTATCCATACAAATCATCATTTTTAATCTTACAACTTTAAAGAAAGCATTTTCATCTCTGGTTGAAGTATAAGCAATTTGAGAACATAAGTAACTTCACTGAAGTCACAGATCAGAGCAAGAGGTGTGTTCGTTTGCTAGGGCTGCCATATCAAAATACTGCAGACTGGGAGGCTTAAGCACTAGAAATTTATCTTCTTATAATCTGGAGGCTGCAGATATTTTTATAAAATGTTGTGTGCTACTCATTGAGAATATATATATATATATGCATACATATATATAAACATATGTATACATACACATTTGTATATACATATTGGGTTGGCCACAAAGTTTGTTCATTTGGGTTTTCTGTAAGCTATTATGGAAAAACCCAAACGAACACTTTGGCCAGGCCAATACGTACATATCTATAGAAACATATGTGTATATATATATATGTTCAATGAATAAATATAAATGTTTATATGCTTATGTGCATGTATAGGTAATCTATAAAAACAAAATGTCTTCTAATCTTTAATATGACAATGGAAGGTGGTCATTTCTATCTCCATTTTATAGATACAAAAAGTCCTGAAGCTGAGATTTAAGTTTGTGTTGTTTTATGGATATAATTTTTTTCTTTTCTTTCAGCCTCAGGATGGAATTATACTATACTATAAATATTTATCATAGATAAACCCGTTTATCATGGGTTCTTAAAATCTCCAAAAGGAAGAGTGTTTAGCCAAAAAGATTCAGACTCTCACATGTGATACATATTAATAGACACAATAGAAAATATCTCCTTGTCACTTATTTTCCATGATTGTATAGCCATGGCAGTCATAATTAAGCTTCAGTTAATTTGATTCATTTTGTTTCATTTGCTTGTTTCCTGAGTAAAGAGGTTGCTAAAGTTCCTACCCCTCATGAGTTGGTTTAAAGAGATCGTGGTCAATGAAATCAATGAAAGTTGTCATTTCTAATGCAATTTTTCAGGGAACTGCATCAACAGTCAAAGGTGCTAAGTGTGTTTTCCTATGAGGAAAACCCCCTGAAACCTAAAAACTTGCTCTGTTGAGCTGTGCCTTTGAAACTTACAAGCCTCTTCAGGTCCTAGAGCCTTCTCTTGAGATTGGGCCTATAGGTGGCAGCAACTGTTAGCTATTGAGCTTGGGTTATATGGGCCAAACGTTCTCTTAAAATACTTTGAATACTTTACGTATTATTGAATACTTGAAAATGAAATTTTCTCTAGATAAGAAAGTGAAAGGTCAAACTTAAAGTGTGACTGTTAATGATTCATACCCTATAGTCAACAGTATATAGGTTAAAAAAGAGTGTAGTGGCTAAAAAAATTCGATATTTTAGAAGTTTGAGACGTATTGATGGTTGGGTTCAATCTCTAAGATTTCTGAGTGCTGGGGTCAGATTGGTTGGCCTTTGCTCTTCACTGCTTTGTGCAAAATGGGTTTTTGAACACACACTATTTTCCAGTCACTTCTATTCTTCACATCTCATGAAAGTTGAGATTGTAATTCACGCACCATCCATTTACACAACAAATGTGACACAGAAGCGTTGAATACAATTCATAGTTTTGCAAATAACAATGCATAGAACACATATTTTAAGGGTAATTTTCAGGGAACACTCTACTGCAGTTTAGATTAGTTTATAGTAACTTGTTTTGAAAGTTTGGATTTTTGTTAGTTTTCCTAGATGAGGGACACCTGAAATTCAACTCTGCCTTCAAGGATCAATTCGGTTCTGGGACAGCTGAGGCAACATGGACTTTAGCTGGATGTATTGGTGATTGCTAAAACTGCATTTTGGGATGACTAATCTGATCACATCAATCACCTTTGTGGTTTATATAATCTGTGGCTCAATCCACTGGGAAATCATCAGCCACATTTCAGTCAACTGAACACATCTTTTGTGTTTCCTCATTCTCAAGACAACTTAAAATGATACCACTGTATCCAGTAGACCTGTGTGTGTGTGTGTGTGTGTGTGTGTGTGTGTGCATGCATGTGCATGCTTAGTTGCTCGGTCATGTCCGACCCTTTGTGACCCCATGGTCTGTAGTCCACCAGTCTCCTCTGTCCATGAGGATTCTCCAGCTAAGAATATTGGAGTGGGTTGCCATGTCCTCCTCCAGGGGATCTTCTCAACCCAGGGACTGAACCCAGGTCTCCCACACTACAGGCATTTTCTTTACCATCTGAGCCACCAGGGAAGCCCATTAGACCTCTATAACCATCTTAAAATAACATATAGAATAGAAGACTAGCTGCTTCAAATACAGACCTTTGACCACTCAACCAAAACAAGTTTATTTGATTTAATAATTTTCAAAGGGGATATTTTTTGATGTTCATCATTTAGTGGGGCTTTTCTATCATATGAAGAAAATGTCTAGTTTCCCTTTACTACAGTGACCTAATATGAAGAAGGAAAAAAAAAGTGGCATCACTTTGGGAACAAAAGTTTCTGTGCACACCAACAGCAAGACTCATTGAATGAAAACAGATGGCTAAAAAATAGTTTGGGATAGATGCGTCTATACTACAGAAAAGCGAGGCGCAGTCTGTTTGTGTTACCTGGCAATATACATCAATCTGGGGTTTGAAATAAGATGGCTGAAATTGAAATTGAGTGTGAACAACTGAACGTTGTTTGTACTGGAGCTTACCTAAGACAAAAATCAAAGAGTTCGCTTCTTCCTATGGGATCAGTCTGCAACTGATCTGTTAGAGCTTTTTTCCTTACTTTTCTTGTGTGTGTGTGTGTGTGTGTGTGTGTGTGTGTGTGTGTGTGTGTGCGTGCGTGCTGTATGAAGGGAAGAGGCTATAGAACAGATACATAGACATTTATAACACAAATATGTTACATAGTCAAATCAGCTACAATCTGTGTATAATCCTGGGCAAAAGTTATTAGGTGCTTCCAGAGAATGTGTTGGAAAGCAAAGCAGAAGGAAGAGTCCAGTGCAAGGGCAGGGCTGGAAAAATGAAAGAAAGTGCTTCAACCAGATGGGCATTTTCTACAGAGAACTTCCTTGTTGTCCTTGCACTTGAAAATATCATATACGGTATCGAATCCTTTAATCCTTATCTTTAAAGATAAGGATTTGTCCCGATGATTATTTTATTATTGCTGCAAAGTTCCTATAAAATGTAACAAGTCACAACTTATATTTACCTTTTAAAGGCTACTGCCTTTCTTCTTTCTGAATTCAGGTTTTATTATAATTAGGTAATGCTTGGTCTATTTCTATGCACAGAACAATACCTGGCAGAATTCCTGCCTGATAAACAGTCAAGTTCCAGATTCATTCGGCCCTTGGCAACACTTAGACTTCTCTCCTATCCCTGGATTTTGTCCTCATTATAAATTGCCTGTATTTGGTGCATATTTTTGAAGTTATTCTCCTTTCCCTTGAGTTGAGTGAACTGTAAACACATGATCCTGAAGGAAATGTCTTAGGAGATTTTAGAAAGTAAATTATTTCTCCTGAGAAACTGTGATTTTGAAGGACAAAACAGAGTGCCTCCAGGAAAGCTGTCTCCCCAAAATAACCTTCTCCTCTGTGATTATTTTCTGAATTTCACATTTAAAACTCCCTTCCTACCCCCACACTTTGCCAGCAAAGGTCCATATAGTCAAAGCTGTGGTTTTTCTAGTAATTGTGTACGGGTGTGAGAGTTAGAACAGTAAAGAAGGCTAAGCACCAAAGAATCGATGCTTTCATACTGTGGTGCTGGAGAAGACTCTTGAGAGTCTCTTGGATGGCATGTATATTAAACCAGTCAATCATAAGTGAAATCAACCCTGAATATTCATTAGAAGGACTGATGCTGAAGCTGAATTTCCAATATTTTGTACACCTGATGTGAAGAGCCAACTCATTGGAAAAGACCCTAATGCTGAGTAAGATTGAGGACAGGAGGAGAAGGGGACCACAGAAGATGAGATCATTAGACAGCATCACCAACTCAAAGGACATGAACTTGAGCAAACTCCAGGAGATAGTGGAGGACAGGGAAGCCTGGCATGCTACAGTCCACGGGGTCATAAAGAGTCAGACACACTTTAGCAACTGAACAGAAACAATCCCCACTCAAATACAGACACACACAGAGAGTCAAATTAAGCTGTGATTAATAGTACTATGACATAAATCATTAGAGAAAAATGGCCAGAATTATTGACTAAGGCCAGTCCTTGCAGTCTCAACTTGATTGTAATTGATTGTATAGCAAAATGGTAATAATCTCCAGGATATAAGCTCTCTGATGGCAGGATTCTCACCTATTTTGCTCTTAGCAGTTTTGCCAACACCTCAACGGACCTTGGCAGCTAACAGTTGCTCAATAAATACTTGTTGAATAAGTGAATCATTAAAAAAAATTATTGGAACACATTGAATGGTTTTGCTATGTTACAATGTCTAGCTTTTCCCAGGTTAGAATTAAATACAGTTTCATCCAAATACCCTGATACTCTGACTTCTAATTAAGTTCCTTAATTTCCCAGGGACTTATTGAGTATCTGTTTACTCATCAGTACTTGAGCACCATGACTGCATTATCAGCCTCTTTCTCTTCTCTTCAACATACCCCAGACCTACCTCTTCCTCAAGAAAGAATGCTTTCATATTTTCCTCTCTTTGGAGTACTCTAAGGCATTTCGAGGTTTTGCTGTCCACTTGAGCAGCTGATAATCGTCCTTTGAAGTAGAGCTTTGAACAAGAGATAAGAAATAGTAATCTAACTGGTGCCTACACTGCTGGTCAAGAGGACCATCTTGCTATTTAAGCCACTGAAGATTATCAGTCTCACTCAAAATTATGTAGAAGCCACAGTCTATAGCTTCTAATTCTCAACTTCTTTCTCTTCCTCTTCCTCTCTCTAGTATCCTTGTTATTCTTAAGTTACATCCCCGTGTCTGTGGGATGTAAGTATAAAGGAGGGTGATGGCATTCTGTACCAGCCGCCTTCTCATAGGCAGCGTGGCCTGACATGAAGTGAAACCAGAGTGTAAATGTACATACCTTCCTTTCTGATCAAACAGTTTCAAACAAGACTCTCACACCAGAGTGTTCTTTTGGAAAAGTGTCAATAGTAGATATTGGGAGTATTTTTCTTGAGTGGGAGGGACATTTGACAGAACACACAGTTGTTGGTACTAAGACTTATTGTCTTACCTACCAATTTAACCCAGATCCTGGAGGTGACAGATCCACTACCACTGAGAGTTTATTCTTGAATTCTTATGCTTTAAAGAGTCTTGAGACATAAAGCAACTATACTGCAATAAAAATTAACTAATAAAAAATTAAAGAATGAAGAAGGGAAACAGATAAGGAAAAAAAAAATCTTGAGACTAAGTCTCAGAAATGGGCTAAATAGCCACAGGAAAGTTTGAGTTGCCCTTAAAAGACTTAACCTTCCCTTCAATTGGTCTGCATATTTTCCAAGAGAAGAATTAGTCAAAGGGCTCATTTAGAAACGTTTTCATTCTGTTGAGACTGGTTCAAACGTTTTCCCAAAGCTTCTTTCTAGACCAATCTGGTTTTCCTGCCAAGAAACTGAGGTTCACTGCTCTTCTGTTTCCTGGGCTTTGGACATTAGCTATTGATCGCGTTCTGTGGTTTGCTCTCTGGTTTTGTCTCTGCGTTAGGCTTACTCACCTTCATAAATCCAAGTTATCTCACTCTATGAAGCTTCTTGGTCCACATTGTTCAAAAGCAGAGCCAGAGGGCAAGGTGGCTGCTGTCACATTGCTGGGGTGGAGGCTGGGGACGCTCCCAGGGGCTCCCTGGGGCCTGCCCCTCTCGCCTTAAGGCAGCAGGTTCCCCAAGTCAGACAATGTATTGTCACGTGGAGTATACCGATTAGCTCTAAGTCAGTTAGGTAACATGAGCCCTTTCAGTGGTGTCCTAGGATTCAGTCAGGTTGACTGTTCAAACACTGGTTTTTGGGATCCCCTCCAGCATTCCTTAATGTAATCCAGGCACGTTATTGCAGGTTTTATTTGAGAAGGGGCTACTTACTTGTCACTTGGAATATTTTCAGTTTTAAGTCAAAACCTTCTTAGTCAGAAAAAAAAGCAAAGACATGAGAGAATATGGTACAAAGTGGGAGTGATTTGGGGAAGACAGAAAAAAAAAACCCACCCCAAATGCAGTAGTGTATCAAATGCCAAACTTACATTAAGGGCATGTGTGTTCTGGGAATGAGGTTTCTGGTGTGGGTGTGTGAGTTTCCCTGTCATACATAGAAATTGCAATAATTTTGCACTGTTTAGGATTTCATCTTTCCAAGGAACTACTAAGATCCTTAAAAAACAGAGGGATACAAGGCAAAAAAGTTCTGCTCTGAGCTGCTTACAGAGCTTGGATATGGGCTTTGGTGTTCCCTTCCTGGGCAGGAGAAAGTGCTCTAGGCTACAGGTAGATCCCCAACTTACCACTGGCTGGGTTGGACTGGGTGCTAGTAAAAAGATAGACAAATTTCTGGAAGCCAGGGCAGACAGAGGCTGTGGCTCCACATGACTCAGACTATTATTATTGCTGGAAGGGAAAGACCCAGCAGTTCCTTGGAGGCGCTCAGAACTTGGGGTGAAGGCAGAAAGAGACGAGACTTTAGAAACCCAACCACTGGATGCTGTCTCTTGAGTATATATGAAATGTCAAGCTTTGGCAGACTTTCTCTGTACAGAAAGTCCGTGTGTGTGTGTGTGTGTGTGTGTGTGCTCGCGCGCGCATGAGTCACTCAGCCTTGTCCAACTCTTTGTGACCCCCATGGACTGTAGCCCACCAGGCTTCTCTGTCCATGGGATTCTCCAGGCAAGAATACTGGAGTGGATTGCCATGCCCTTCTCCAGGGGATCATCCCGACCCAGGAATTCAACCTGGGTCTCAGGCATTTAATAAGAAAGACTTCTCCTAACCTGACATAGAGGAGAGATTGGGCAAAACAGGTATTCCAGAAGGAGGTACTCTGTGGATTCTAATCAAGGCCCTTTTCTAGGACTGACCCTTTTTTTTTGCTCCTCAATTCTTTATTCCTTCTAATCCCATTCTGGAGTACTATCAAGATATGTAACTTGGAAAGTGAAGTGAAAGTGAAAGTTGCTCAGTCGTGTCTGACTCTTTGCGACCCCATAGACAATACAGTCCATGGAATTCTCCAGGCCAGAATACTGGAATGGGTAGCCTTTCCCTTCTCCAGGGGATCTTCCCAACCCAGGGATCGAACCCAGGTCTCCTGCATTGCAGGTGGATCCTTTACCAGCTGAGCCACCAGGGAAGACCAAGAATACTGGAGTGGGTAGCCCATCCCTCCTACAGAGGATCTTCCTGACCCAGGAATTGAACCAGGGTCTCCTGCATTGCAGGCAGATTCTTTACCAGCTGAGCTATCAGAGAAGCCTAACATAGGTTGGAGGTGCCTTTTAAAATATGAAATATAACATACCACATAGTCACCTGTAATCTAATTCTAGTGGAAATACAGGCTCCATGGAAGTTCATTATATACTTTCTTTAGAATTTCTGTGTTATTTAGTAATAAAGCATTCCTCTACTCTGCCTCAAACACACACATACACCATACACACATAAGCAGTTACATATAGCACTGAATATTCTGGATTGGTTGGTTGCCTTTAAAAAAAAAAAAAACAAAAACAATATCTAATAGGTCAGAGTGACGTGGCCAAAATCAGCCCAGCCAGGGAGGCAGTTTGGCAGGTGGTGCAGACAGGATAAAGAATGTACTTTAAAAAATGATCTGTCAGTTACGGTTTTGGGGCTTCCCTGGTGGCTCAGATGGTAAAGAATCTGCCTGCAATGTGGGAGACCTGAGTTCAATCTCTCTGTCAGGAAGATACCCTGGAGAAGGGAAAGTCTATGCACTCCAGTATTCTTGCATGGAGAATCCCATGGACAGAGGAGCCTGGCAGGCTACAGTCCATAGAGTCACAAAAGAGTCGGACATGACTGAGCAACTAATTCTTTCACTTTCACTATGGTTTTGGATATGTGATCAAACTCTCCACAACTGAAGGTCCTGATTAGTAAAAGAGAAAAAAAGTTTCATAAAATTATCCATGTCCATGACCCAGCAGACATGAGAAGGACAAGGAACCATGGCCTGCTGCAGTCCATGAGATCACAAAGAGTAGGATACAACTTAGCGACTGAACCACCGCCACCCATGGTATTATCTTAACATTTAAAGAGATTTATATTACATCTATATTTTTATATATATAATCTTTTTAAAACTGTCTCTCTAGCTTGTTGCCTGACATTATTATTCTAAGCATTCAATAAATGGAATTTCCATTTCTTATTCATATAGGTTAAATGCCTTCTTTTAAGAATTGAGACCTATAGTAAATCAATTTGTGAATATACTAAACACTGAGGTACTTTGAAGAATGCATCTCTTCCCCTCTGTTTATTTCCTTAGATAACTAGTCTTCTTTGGACTTAGAAATGTCAGGATAATGCATAGATACTGTCTTTGTTTTGTAGTGCTTAGTTAGCCCTGGTGAATTATTAGCTAACTCATAAGATTGTTGGGGAAATGGAGGCAGTGAGATGCTAGAATATTTTTGTATCTCTGTTGGTTCAAGTTATATGTTCCCACTTCCAAGGCTGTGTCATTCATTTTAAACTATCTCAAACAACCCTAAAACAGAAAATCCATCTTTTATCTATTCACTGTGGCTCTTTGCATTCCCTATGAGTCCAATTTTCTAGCAAAGGCACTTAAGAAAATAGTTTCCTCAACACTATCTTTACAACGCCCTCAGTTAGATACGTTAGATGCTTTCAGGATTTTTTTTTTCCCTCCTGCACCTTCTCCCAGCTGTTGGAGCTACCTCATGATGCTGCCAACTTCCACAGTCCCCAGAGAAAGCATCTCAGTGACAGGTTGGGGTGGGGGTAGGATGTTGGGGGTGGGGGGCAGGTATATTCCTTCTGCGACAGAGGTGACGTGGGCCCGCATCCACGCCTGTGTGTTTTTTCCTCACAAGTAGTTGTTGAGTTGTTAATTCTGTTTTTGAAGTCAGGTTTTCAAAGAAAGAGGGAAAAAAACAAGAAATACTCTGGCTAAATGACTCCAGAGAAGGGAGCAGGAGTGGTTGCTATGAGCTTTGAACCACACACGTGTGCGTGTGTGCGCACACACTCACAAATACACAGACAAAAGGACAAATTGAAAATGAATGCAGCAACCCCTGCTTATTTTAGCAGTCCGCTCAGCCCCACAGATGAGGAAGTCCTGCTTTGTTCCAAGCTCAAGCCTTGTTTTCTTGCTCATTGTCTTTCAGGGTAAAATTGAGGGGGAAATTCACCTGTCTGATGCAAAGTTAAACTGCTGGCTTTAATGTGACTGCATGGGAACTTGGGTTTATTAATGAATACAACATACCCTCTTTGATTTGAAAGCTTTCACCCTGTTGAAAAGATTCAAAAGGCATCGCTTCCTGCACCAGAGGCATTCCTTTATCCGTCTCAGTGGTTCACCCCTACCCAGCTGCTATATCTCATTAACAAGCATTTGACCACTGCAGCCGGCCTGGGAGTGTTGACACTTGAAAGGCCCAGGCAGGCGTGGGCAGGCCATCAGCTATGGCAACAGGAAACTGCCCCGGAGACAACACTGAGAAAACAGCAGCTGCAAAAGCCAAAGTCAGAACAGACATAAAGGATTGCCTATATCCGCATCAGTCTGGGGTATCGGTGCGTGCCTGTGGGTCTGAATTCACACATCTATTTTCTCTATTTAGGGGATATAAGGATCGCTATCAACATGGGTCATACTCTGACTTGTTGACAACCCAGAATGATTTTTTGAACTTAAATGTTCTCAAACCCTTAGGTTTCAAAAATCCAGTTCTTCTCAATAACGTATGTTCTTGTTTAAGCACATCAGAATGCTCACCAAAGGTCTTAAACTTGATATACACATTCACTCGAGTGGAAATCATATGGACAATAAAAAATGTGTATGCCCGATCCTTATCCACTTTTCATGCTACCGAGTCATTTTTCAAGAAACAAATCAACCTGTAAAACTGCCATGCAAACATTTAGGACTATTCTGAGAATCTTTGGTTTAGGAATCAAACTGTGATGGTTTTGTGTAGAAAAAGAACAAAGCAGTCATGTCAATTACATAGAGAGACCTTAAAAAATTAAGTGGGATATTTCACATAAGTTATTATTGATCATAGTAATTTTAAATGCCTATTTTAATAAAATTTATTTACTATTCATTGCGTTGTAGGCTTCACAGGACCATACCCCTGAGTTAAGTTCAGTTCAGTCACTCATTCATGTCCGACTGTTTCTGACCCCATGGATTGCAGCACGCCAGGCTTCCCTATCCATCACCAACTCCTGGAGCTTACTCCAACTCATGTCCATCGAGTCAGTGATGCCATCCAACCATCGCATCTTCTGTTGTCCCCTTCTCCTCCTGCCTTCAATCTTGCCCAGCATCAGGGTCTTTTCCAATGAGTCAGTTCTTTGCATCAGGTGGCCAAAGTATTGGAGCTTCAGCCTCAGCATCAGTCCTTCCAGTGAATATTTAGGACTGATTTCCTTTAGGAGGGATTGGTTTTGATCTCCTTGCAGTCCAAGGGACTCTCAAGAGTCTTCTTCAACAACACAGTTCAAAAGCATCAATTCTTCGGCGCTCAGCCTTCTTTATAGTCCAACTCTCACTTGCATACATGACTACTGGAAAAATCATAGCTTTGACTAGCTGGACCTTTGTTGGCAAAGTAATGTTTCTGATTTTTAATATGCTGTCTAGGTTGGTCATAACTTTTCTTCCAAGGAGCAATTTCATGGCTGCAGTCACCATCTGCAGTGATTTTGGAGCCCCCCAAAAATAGTCTCTCACTGTTTCCACTGTTTCCCCATCTATTTGCCATGAAGCGATGGGACTGGATGCCTTGATCTGAGTTTTCTGAATGTTGAGTTTTAAGCCAACATTTTCATTCTCCTCTTTCACTTTCATCAAGAGGCTCTGTAGTTCTTCTTTGCTTTCTGCCATAAGGGTGGTGTGATCTGCATATCTGAGGTTATTGATATTTCTCCCAGCAATCTTGATTCCAGCTTGTGCTTCATCCAGCCTGGGATTTCACATGATGTACTCTGAATATAAGTTAAATAAGCAGGGTGACAATATATAGCCTCAACATACTCCTTTCCCTATTTGGAACCATTGTTCCATGTCCAGTTCTAACTGTTGCTTCTTGACCTGCATACCCGATTTCTCAGGAGGCAGGTAAGGTGGTCTGATATTCCCATCTCTCTAAGAATTTTCCCACAGTCTGCTGTGATCCACACAGTCAAAGACTTTGGTGTGGTCTATAAAGAAGAAGTAGACATTTTTCTGGAACTCTCTTGCTTTTTTGATGATCCAACGGATGTTGACAATTTGATCTCTGGTTCCTCTGCCTTTTCTAAATCCAGCTTGAACATCTGGAAGTTCACATTTCATATACCGTTGAAGCCTGGCCTGGAGAATTTTAAGCATTACTTTGCTAGCATGTGAGATGAATGCAATTGTGCAGTATGAACATTCTTGGGCATTGTCTTTTTTGGGGATTGGAATGAAAACTGACCTTTTCAGTCCTGTGGCCACTGCTGAGTTTTCCTAATTTGCTGGCATATTGAGTGCAGCACTTTAACAGAATTGTCTTTTAGGATTTGAAAAAGCTCAACTGGAATTCCATCACCTCCACTAGCTTACCCCTGAATCTGCTTCTAAATGTTGTTGTTTCTATACTCATCAGAGGAGTTCAAATTACAGATACTAAGACTGCCCTATGCAATGTTTGGGGCAAATATTTCTCTAAATGTTGAGTGTCTTCTGCATTCAAGCTTATAAAAACATTTTTAGAAGATTTTTTTTTTTTTTGAAATTGAAGTCGCTCAGTTGTGTCCGACTCATTGTGACCCCATGGACGGTAGCCTACCAGGCTCTGTGGTCCATGGGATTTTCCAGGCAAGAATACTGGAGTGGGCTGCCATTTCCTTCTCCAGGGGATCTTCCCAACCCAGGGACCGAACCCAGGTCTCCTGCATTGCAGACAGACACTTTACCATCTGAGCCACTTAGAGAAGCCCTTTACAAGATAGGTAAGTAACAATTCAAAAATCAAAATTTTTCACTCATAAGGAAAATGATCCTTTTCATAACTGAAAAAAGAAATCATTCCATTTAGGGGAAGAAAGAAAGAAAGTGAAAAAAGACACTAATGCAAAGTGTTGTAAGTGAAGTTAGTTGACTGCCCCTTGAAGAGTACTGAGTTATTTTCCTGTCATCAGAAGTACAAGAGACTAATCATGATTACATTACATTACTAAACATACTTTTATTCTTTTCAGTAATTTAGATTTACTTACATTTTTCTATCACTCATCATAAAACTACCCTAATTTTTTCACATTTTTACTCTAAAATGGTTAATTAGATAAAAAGCATGTAAATTTACTTTTAAATGATTTCCAGTTAGCTCTTTTTTTTTAGTCGGAAAGTGTTTCTTGAATGCAGTGAATTCTCCAGTTCTGCCTTCATCAACCTGTTTGGTTTTTTTTTCCACGTTTTATACTCCAGAGGAAGAGAAAGCACCAATTGCCACTAGAAATTTACATTCTTGACAATGTGGTAGAGATAGAAACATCTTCCTGAGTCCCATTCAGATATTACCATTTGACTTTGTTTTTTTCCATCACAATTATATTGGGTCACATTCATGTCTGATAGGCAGGGAGGTGCCCAGAATCTGGAAACAGACGTCTTGGAAACAACCCTCCATCCTGCCACCTACCAGCAAGGCGGACCTTGATTAAGTAACTTAAATTTTCTATGCCTCACTAAGACTCCTAGTCTACTAAATAGGGGTAAAGTTAGTGAGTGAATGTGAAGTCGCTCAGTCATGTCTGACTCTTTGCGACCCCATGGACTGTAGCCTACCAGGCTCCTTTGTCCATGGGATCTTCCGGGCAAGAGTACTGGAGTGGGTTGCCATTTCCTTCTCCCAGGAGATCTTCCCAACTCAGGGATCGAACCCAGGTCTTCCGCATTGTAGGCAGATGCTTTACTGTCTGAGCCAGCAGGGAAGGGGTACAGTTAATGGTACTTAATTCATAGAGTATTGTAAGGATTAAATGGGTGTGTATTTATGTGTATACAATGTGTATAATCTCAATGTGTATAATCTCAGGCTAATCTCAATGTGTATACACATTTATGTGTGTACAATGTGTATACACATGTACACTTCAGCAATAGTAAGGACTCAATACATATGAACTGTTATTGATATTATTAACATCAACTGTTTCCCTACCAGTTAATTGAGGGACTAGGGGTTAGAGGAAACCGTGGCACCAAAATTTTAATAAGATCATGTAGGGCTTCCCACATGACACCAGTGGTAAAGAATCTGCCTGCTAATGCAGGAGATGCAAGTTCAATCCCTGGGTCAGGAAGATCCCCTGGAGGAGGAAATGGCAACCCACTCCAGTATTCTTGCTTGAAAAATTCCATGGACAGAGGAGCCTGGCAAGGTACAGTCCATGGAGTCACAAAGAGTTGGACACAGCTGGGAACATGTGTGTGTGTGCACACATACACGCACACACATACACAGTCCAATCAAGATAGCTTTGGGTGGACTAGACTTTAATACAATCTCTGAAACCAGCCAAGAACTTTTTTAAGTGTTTTTTTGAGCTGCACATTATGTGATTTCTGTAACTGTAGTCATTTGTATTTATTGTTTTGTTGGTCTTGCCTATTCTTTGTTGTTTATACTTTTATACTGGAGGCAGTGGGAGCTTGTGATACTGTGTTCTACCTCAGAGTTTACCTTGCAGACTGATAGGCTCAGGTGAGGTAAGTGGAAGTATCTGCGAGGAAGGGAGGAAAAGTGCCTGACATGTTAAGGACCCTAGCAATGAAGCACGAGCTCCAAGGGCAAAGTGCAGGCTAATCTCAAAGGCCTTAACACATTGAGGTCTAAAACAGTGCCTCAGCTGTGCCAAACGCTGGGCTGCAGTCAGCCCAGGGCCGAGGCAAAAGGTGGGTTATTTGGGGGCAATCAATTTTTTCTGAGTTGAAAAATTTCCCAACCACCCTTAAGTACTCCAGTGAGCTACAGTCTGACACCTACTGTCAGTCCATCTTCACTCAGATTCAGTGATACAAAAAAGAATTCACCCCACCCGAGCATTCACTGACTTTAAATTCTTTTTGTAACTTTACTCACACATAAAATCTCTCCCATCCCCACACTGCCCATTTTGAAAAGGAGGGAATTAGCATAGATGCTAGTCACTACTCTGGGACGGCATTTACTCTTTCATCTAATCCTTGCCATCATCCATCATAATCAGTATTTTTACCCCTGTTTTTGGGATGGTACAGGAGGCGGAGTCCAGTTTGACTGTTTCCCTAAGGTAACACAATTAGTAGGCATGCCCTTTGGACTCAGGCGAAACGTTGAACTTTATTTTTTTTTTAACTTTTCATTTTATATTGGGGTATAGCTAATTAATAAACAATGTTCTGACAATCAGGTGAATAGCAAAGGGACCCAGCCATACATACACATGTATCCATTCTCCCGCAAACCCCCCTCCCATCCAGGCTATCACACAACGTTGAGCAGAGTTCTGTGTATGATACTGTAGGCTCTTGTTGGCTATCCACTTAAACATAGCAGGACATAGTTGAACTTTCTATTACAAATTTTCTTTCTTTTCCATCCCCTTGTCTGTAGAATGTTTCAAATTGCCTTAAATAATACAAAGAAGTTGACTTTATTCTGGTATTTTATATTTCAGAGGTGCGTTTTCAAAAGGTTCGAAGCATTTTCCTGTGAGAAGCCACGTGACGATGAAGACCTTTGCCCTGGGGTGGCAGCTGAGAGCATGTATTAGAAATAGGACCCAAAGCTGGGTTATGTCACTCCTATAAAAAGCACAGGAAGGCGAGGAGGAAAGAGTGGGCAGTGAGAGAAACCAAAAAAGCCTGAGTGGTTCTGGGTATGCAGGCACATTTGGCTCTGGAGCATGTGAGGTCTGCGTGGGATAGCAAAGCATTGTGGTAACAGGCTCCTAATTGCTCTTCCTTCTTCTGCCCAGTGCTCCCTGCAGTCTATTTTTGGCAGCGGCCTTCCTTGTTCTGTTAAGTCAATTATGTCATTTCTCAGGCAGACTCTGCAATGGCTTTCCCATCTAACTTAGCGTAAAAGACATGCTCCTCCTGGCCACACCATCCCCTCTCACTGCGTATCTTCTCCCCATTTTCACCCCGATGCTCAGCATCCTCCAGCCACACTGGCCTCACTGTGTGTGGGAAGTGCTGGGCACACTCCTACCTCACTGCCTGGGAAACTCAGCTAACAGGGACCCCCCCACATCCTCATGGTTCCCGCTCTTACCCCTTCCCATCCTTTTCTTTGGCCCCTCAATTTAAAAAGTCCCCTACATTCAACCTTCATTTACACTTTCTCTTCTTTAAATTCACTCATTTCTTTTTTTTTAATATAAAAATTTTAAAACTTTCATTTTTTTTTTTTATATTAGAGTGTAGTTGATTTACAATGTTGTGATAGTTCTGGGTGTACAGTGAAGTAATTCAGTTATACAGGTGTCTATTCTTTTTCAAATTATTTCCCCATTTAGGATGTTACATAATATGGAGCAGGGGCTTCCTAGGTTGCGCTAGTGGTAAAGAACCCGCCTGCCATTTCAGGCGACATGAGAGACACAGGTTCAATTCCTGGGTTGGGAAGATCCCCTGGAGGAGGGCATAGCAACCCACTCCAGTATTCTTGCCTAGACTATCCCATGGATAGAGGAGTCTGGTGGGCTACAGTCCATGGGGTCACAAAAGAGTCAGACATGACTGAAGTGACTTAGCCCTAGCACTTGGCATAACATGGAGCAGAATTCCCTCTGCTATACAGTAGGTCTTTATTGATCATCCATTTTCAATATAGCAGTGTGTACATGTTTCACTGACTTCTCAACCCTTCTTACTACTAACAAATGATATGCTTTACTTTCTTTTTAAATTTATTCCCTCTCTACCCCTCTAGAACTCAAGCTTTTTGAGGATTGGATTTTTGGTAGTATTGTATACTGTGGTATCCTTGGCATCTGAAACAGGACATGGTAGTAACCTGCTTTTAAAACGTTTGTTGATTATTCAAGTGGTAGTTGCCTAAAATGAGAAAATTCCTTGCAAAAGCGGCTCCAGTTCATGACCTCCCTATATCTATGCTGTTTACAATGTGTCTCTGCCTCTTTTCTAGGACGTTTGGAGTCTATTCCCCAATGTCTTGAATTTGGACTGTATTTGGTTTGGCTGATGTGCTGTACGTGCTTAGTCGCTCAGTCGTGTCCAACTCTTTTGCGGCCCCATGGACTGTAGCCCTCCAGGCTCCTCTGTCCATGGGATTTTTCAGGCAAGAAAACTGGAGTGGGTTGCCATTTCCTTCTCCAGGGGATCTTCCTGACCCAGGGATCGAACCTACATCTTCTGTGTCTCCTGCATTGCAGGTGGATTCCTTACCCCCTGAGTCATCAGGGAAGCCCTTTTGGTTTGGCCAATTGATTGGAATAAATGTAGCATGGAGCTAGTCCTCAGTCTAGGCCTCATGAGGCCGTGTATATCCCTGCAGGCCTCTTGAAACTCTGCTCCCACTATGAGGACAATCCAGGAATATCTGCTAGAGGATGAGAGAAGGATAGAAATGAGTTATCCCAGCTGAGGCCAGCCCAGACAGTCCAGCCCCAACTGATGCCCCACTGACCACTAATGCATAAACAAACCCAGCCAAGATCAGCCAGGACTGACTGAAATTAGCCAAACTACCAGTCAACCCATAGACTCTGAGCAAAAAAAGAATTGTTACGTACCACTGAGAATTTGTTGTTGCTACATTTTTGTAGTAACAGCTAATTGATATACAAGATCACTCAGCTAGTGAATAGGAGAGATAAGATTTGAATCCATATCTTCTCTCCAGAGTACATACTCTTTTTTTTCCCCCCTTTATTTATTTATTTATTTGTTCAGTGGGTTTTGTCATACATTGATACTCTTAACCGTGACATAAGTCCTGTCTTTAGAGCATTCACAATCTAGTAGAAAAATCTAACTAATGAAATATATTGTGATAACAAATATAAGCACATTATGGTAGTACCGGGAGAAGAAAGTAATTACCTTTGTCTGGAGTAGAGCAGGCAAAAAAAATGTAGATGATCAAAGATAGTGTCACAGGGTAATTATCATCAGAGTTGAGTGTAGGGAAGCCCTCCAGATAGACAAGGAGGAAAAAGAATTTGTGGGTAGAGACAATAACAAAATACCCAGTAGTCTGTGTGGAAAAAATTATGAGGCTCTGTTGTTAAGGCATACTCAGTCATGTCCAACTCTTTGGGACCCCATGGACTGTAGCCCACCAGACTCCTCTGTCCATGGGATTTTCCAGGCAAGAATACTGGAGTGGGTTGCCACGCCCTCCTCCAGGCGATCTTCCTGATCCAGGGATCCAATCCAGGTCTGTGTCTCCTGCATTGGCAGGCAAATTCTTTACCCCTGAGCCACCTGGGTATCCCTTGCTATAGCATGAAGAGTGAAAGCTGAGAAACAGGAGATTTAAGTCTGGAGAAGTAAATAGTATTCAGATTGCTGCATGTTATAATGAGGAGTTTGAGTTTTGTCCTATGGGAAAGAGAGAATCATTAAATGCCTCTAAGCTAGAAAATACCATGATGAAGTTCATGTTTAGAAAGATCAGCCTGGTGGCAATGTGGAAAAGCATTTGGAGATTTCTATGACTGGAAGGAAGTAGAACCTTCAGAGGCCACTATAATGTATAGTTCTGAAAATACAGAATGATAGTAATTGTGGTGAAGAAGAAAGCAAGAGAACCACATTACTTATTTGGGGGAAAGTGGAGGAAGAAAGGTTTTCTGAGACAATGGTATTTGAATAGGTCTTTGAGGAATGGATAGACTTCAATAATACAAACAAAGGTAAGAATACTCTAGGCTGAAATGGCATAGTACATTGAAACTTTCTGTACTATCTCTGAAATTTTTCTATTCTGAAAAATAAAATTTGTTTAAAAAGTTTTTCTAAACTACACAGATGAAACTGTAAAGGCAAGGAATTACAGATTATTCTCAGAAATGAATACAACTTATTTGTAGGTAGAGTCACCTGAGTTCTAGAATATAATATTGATTACTACTGAGAAATAAGGGAGGATATTTAGAATCATAAAGTTCTGGTATGTTAGAGCTGAAAAAGATCAACAAGTTCATTTGAAGGCATACTATGCAAGGCTTTGAAACTCATGCCAAAAGGTTTAAGTTCATTTAGCAGGCCTTTGAAATCACTGCTAATTTTTGCTTTTTGGCTACACCATGCAGCATGGGGGATCTTATTAATAGTTTCCAGACCAGGGATCGAAAATGCACCCCCTGAATTGGAAGTTCAGAGTCTTAAATGCACCACCAGGAAATTCCCATCACTGCTAATTTTTAAGCAGTCATGGGCAAGCATTTTGTAATATTCTGGGAGTGACAAAATCAGGGCTGGAGGTGCTTCCAGTGGAAGGGAGCATAAAACATGGGTTTGTAGCATCTTGATCCAGAAGGACTTATGGGAAATGACCTAAGATTTTTTTTTGACAAGATGATTTTCCAATATTGAGCTTTACTGGTTTCCTTTAACAGAAATAATAATGCCAGGGAGTAACTGGTATGTCTGAAAAAGGTTTATTATTTGTTAAGTCTATGGTTCTAGAAGGGCTCTCAAATAGATGTGGAATACTGGAATGGAACTGTTTGTCTGGAGCTTGGAAGGGAGTGGCAGCACTGGAGGAGTGATCAGGTAGACATTCATATTGAATGGTATTTTGATGCTGCATAAATAAGATATTAAAGATATTATAAGGAGGAAGGGAAAAAAGCAAGATAAGAGAAGGCAGCCATTTAATTTATCTTCCAAAATGGGGTACTTCTGAGAGTGAAAGGCCGTGGTATTATGAATGATGATGAGACAGCAGGTTATATAGGATGTCCTTTAATCAATGGAATCTGTGTCTACCTGGGAAAGAGGGGAGGACAGATCATGAAGTTCTCTGGGTAGATGATTGACAAGGAGGAAACTTGGAAAGAGCTAAGGGGAAAGATACTAGTATAGGTAGAGGTTGTCTATGGAGGCCATCCCAAGTAGGGACATCTGGTAAACCTGGAGAGGTCTATTAACCTAGGTTAGAAAGCCTACATGGGGGACTATTGGTATTGGAAAAGACCCTGATGTTGGGAAAGATTGAGGGCAGGGGGAGAAGGGGGTGATAGAGGATGAGATGGTTGGATGGCATCATCGACTCAGTGGATATGAGTTTGAGTGGCCTCCGGGAGATAGTGAAGGACAGGGAAGGCTGGTGTGCTGCAGTCCATGGGGTCGCAAAGAGTCGGACAGAACTGAACAGCAGCAACATTGGTCCTAATGAAAACAAGTATCACTAGAGCTATGGTTTATTTAAGAGCTTTTGCCCACAAACTAGTATCTGCTTTTGAGGGGTTAAATCTGACTCTTTCTCAATTCTATGCTATCTAAATTGGTCTCCCATTAGCAAGTACTTTCCTTTCTGAAACACCCCTAGATGCCTCTTCAGCACATGCCAGGACAGTTTTACAGCTCCAGACAGAAAGTAGATGAGTGGTTGGTTTCCATTTCATGCTTTAGATTTAGAGGTGCAGGTTGCATAACTTCTCATCATTACTGATATTGGAAAATATTTTCAAAGCTTCCAACATGTCAAGGTCTGTGATTTTTAGTTAAAATTGGATTTTGCAGTCTGTTGTGTGTCTCTACTATTTCCTATGCAGAGAAAAATTGTAATAATAAAGCAAAACAAAGCACCCGTTCTGTGGGAAATGTCCTCTAAAGATCATTGGGGGCAGTTTGAGTTGGGAAGGTGAAATTGCTTTGTCAATTGAAATTGATATGAAATTCTTAATTCTGGTTTTATTATTTTTCTATGATTTAGGAATGACCTGGTCTGTGTGCTGTGTTTGAAGCGGGGGAGCTCTTCTGTCTGGGTGTGTGCTTAATTGCTCAGTCATGTCTGAGTCTTTGCAATACTATGGGCTATAGCCTGCCAGGCTCCTCTGTTCATGGGCTTTTCCAGGCAAGAATACTTGAGTGAGTTGCCATTTCCTCATCTAGGGGAATCTTTTTGACCCAGGGATTGAACCCGAGACTCATGTGTCTCTTGCATTACAGATGGGTTCTTTATCTGCTGAGCCATCAGGGAAGCCTGTTTGGGTGGGAGCTTTTAAACCAGAGCTGTTTCTCAGGGAGGGGTCAACTTGACCCTAGAGGGACCATTTTTAGCTGAGATGTCAAATCACCTTGGCTCAGAATGGTTCAGAATGGCTAGAGGAAATTTTCTTCTTGTCACTTGTCCTGGTTGGCTAATGAATCCCATGACTCAGACAAAATGCTTCAAGCAAACAAAACAACTATTTTCTGTGTTTCTCCAGTTCTTTGTTACTGTAAAATAAGTTCTATTGATCTCTTTGTGCTAGTTTACGTCTATTGTGAATCTGCTGAGCAAAATTTGCAAAATGGGTAAGTATGCTTGGATATAAAGTTTTGTGTACTGACAAATGATGGCTGGTGCATGTGAAAAGATTCATGGTACTTTATGGTGTTCAGAATGTATCATAGATTTGTTGAAGGGTGAGTGTGGACATTTTTTCCAATATAAAGTACTAAAAAATAATTTTCTGCAAAACAGTAGTCTCCAAGGTATCTGTGCTGTGTGTGCTCAGCTGTGTCTGACTCTTTGTGACCCCTTGGACTATAGCCCACCAGACTCCTCTGTCCCTGGGATTCTCCAGGAAAGAATACTGGAGTGGGTTGTCATTTCCTTCTCCTGGGAATTTTCCTGACCCAGGGATTGAACCTGTGTCTCTTCTATCTCCTGCATTGGCAGGCAGGTTCTTTACCACTAGCGCCATCTGGGAAGCCCAGTAGAATTTCAAAGAAGCTCTCAGAATAGATTGATTGAAGTAAGTCCCCATTATCCTGTTTGATTGTAAAATCATATGGGCACAGGTGTTCTGAACTGGCTTAAGGAACTTAAAGCTCATAGAATCATCTGTCAAGTGAGGAAGTAGAGACTAGGGAAAAGGGAACTCTCCCGTGCCCATACATGCCTGGTGGCCAAGTTAGGTTCAGAATTCAGCCATCTCAGCCCCATGCTCTCTCCACTGCATGACCAGCATGACAGGTGTCTCCTGATCCAAAAACCAGAGCCCTCCAGGGAGCAATTGTCTGACACCATGGGTGATATGTGAGCCAGCTGCGTGGCATATGCTTTGTATTTCTTTGAGAACGTTTCAGGAGCTCAACTGCTTGTAGGCGTCGGGCACATTTTTAGACACATAGGTCATTCAGAAACGGCAAAGATGGTCTTTGGGGTCACAGGTCTGGCTTCAACACCTACAATTTGTGCAGGTGACAAGTGGATCTTTGCTGAAAGGTAGACATTTATGGGAAAGGAAGAATGTAAATTGTTCACCAGACAAATATTTACTCAAATTGTCGTTCTTTAGCAAGGAGACTGTTTTAAGCAGGATCCCTAGCTCCTATGGTGTGAATTCCCTTGTAGTCTGATCAATCTTGTCCTGCTTCCTTCAAAACACTGTCCTATCCCAGAATAGAGCTGGCACTGTATTCAACTTACGTTGCTTAGTTGTTACCAGACTGTGTCCTGTGTCCAGGCTTCCAAACCTCAAATCAGGGCACACAATCTGACCACCCCGAGCATGCTGTTGTGGACTATGAGAAAGAATATTTATAACCATGCTGTCTCAGAGCTCTGCACTGGGTAGTCACCTTGTCTATATAGTCAAGAGAGGTTCATGAGATGATACTGGAAAAAGTTTGGAAGAAATTCTGTGAAAAGACCTTTAAAAAGTGATAGACTCCAATCCTGCTTCTCTTCACAAACAGAGATGACATCCAAGGTATCCAGAAGATGCTTCTAGTGTGAGGCTATATTATTCCTCTTATTAAGTTAATGTGAATAGCTGTGATAATGTAGAAATGTTAAGTGTACAACTTATACGCAGGTTATGCAATGAAATGTAATTAACCATTATGGAGGGTCAAGTTCCAGTTGATTAAGAAATGACACCAGATGTGTTTGTAATTCTATTCTGTGAAAGAAATCACATGAGCTAGTAATTAGCTCTGAAATAATATTTGGATTGCCTCACCCTCTTTGGGTTCCACTGAGTAGAACAAAGTGTGTTGTCATGATACACAGACATGTATCAGGTCTCCTTTATCTCTCGGTACTATGGTCATATGAGCTTCAGGAAGGGACTTTTTAATTCAGGGTCATTGACTAGTCTGCTGTTTTCTATGGCACTTCTGTTGCATCACTTTGTAAAACATCAAAATGTACTAGCCTACTCTAGGATGTGCTGTCCAGAGCAGATCTTAAAGTCTTCTTCCTGAGAATGAATTCCTAAAGGACAATTCCTACACATCCCATGAAGCTGAAGCAATGAGATTCTACTACTTTGCAAAGAATTGGAAGATGACCCAATGGTTGCTAACTAGATACAATAATAATTTTTCCGATGATTGCTCAGGCAGGTGGAAATGGACAAGGACACTTCAGAAATATTTTTTGACACCTGTCTTACTCTGTTCTTAACTGCAACCTGTGTCCAGAATCAAAGGCTCCACTCCTGCCCCTTCTCTTTTATAGTCTATGATAACAGGGTCATTAACAATTTCCCAGAACAATTCCATAGGACCGAGTTAACTCCGAAAGAGGAACAATCTTAAAGTGAAATCATATTGCTCAAACAATAATAGTGTTGAACATTCCAGTGAAATCCCATTGAAATGACAATGTACTCCCTGAGTTGAAAGAGTTTGCTGTGATTACAAGCAGATTATTTGGATTCTATATCATCACCTATTTGTTCTTAGGCACATTGTTTAACTTCCTCACAACCCAACCCCTTGATCTATAATCTGGGAAATAACAAGATCTCTCTTGTAGGACAGTTGTCAATGAGACAGGGTATTTAGTTCTAAGCATATTTTCACTAGTGCCTGGAGTTTGTAAAAGTTCAGTTAATAAGAGCTTTATTATTAGTAGCAGTGTTTTTACTCCTAGTACTAGCACTACTGACTCTATACAATTATCTACTGGATGGTTAATTATGTAAACCGTGAAAGTGCCCAACTGTTTATTCATTCAACAAACATTAAAAACACTTGGTTCAGGCTGAGGGCTAAAGAGACAAGAAATGAAGGACATGTGTATATAATATATGCCTACACATTTGTATGTTATATGCATGTGTGTGTTCTCAGTTGCTTAGCTGTGTCTGACTCTTTGTAGCCCTCCAAGCTCTTCTGTCCATGGGATTTCCCAAGCAAGAATACTGGAGTGGTCTGCCATTTCCTTCTTCAGGTGATCTTCCCAATCCAGGGATCAAGCCCGTAACTGCTGAGTCTCTCGCATTGGTAGGGGGATTCTTTACCATTGAGCCATCCAGGAAGCCCCCATATATATGTGTAGCCCCCTACACATATATGTGTAGATATATATATAAAACATATAAATGTGTAAGTATATATATATACACACAAATATACATATACATTAAATATGTATTAATACATATACATATTAAAATATAAAAATATTTAAAAATATATTTTACATATAAATTTTCTATGCCTGATACAGAAAGGCTGATTTTATCTGGTATGTTGCTTCTTCGCATCACTTAGCAAAACAGGCTTTGGGCCTAGGGCATTAGATTGATAAGAACATGACCAGATGTCACATTTTCAAAATTGAGTCCTGTGACCCAATATTAAGGATTCAAACTCCACACCAGTTAGGGTCATCATCAACTAATGACAGGTATTTTGACTTTATTGTTAGAGCCAAACCAAGGATGACAATAGAGAGAGAGAATTCAACTTGGTTTCAGTTTTGTTGCGGCTGGATTGCTATCATCTAGGAGCCATTTACCAAACAGAGGAGAGACACATGGCTTTATTTATAGCTGTCTGCAGGGAAGGAATGCAGTCAATTGCCCCAGTTCTTCCGCAGTCGTTTAGCTTCAGCATTATCTCTATCAGGTGGAGGATGTATTAGGCAAACATAGGCTCCCTTAGGAATGTAGGCAAATTGATCCACCAGTTAATTAGGCAATGCAGTGTCACCTGGGGAGAGACAGTTTTACAAGTGGGGGAGATTTAGTACAGGCAATTTTTAAAAAACCTCTTGAAATAAACATCACAATCAGTAACTCTTACTTTTATTTAATAAAATTATTTTTATATTATTCTGCCAATTCAGAGACTTTGAGTTAAAATCATCCTGATGATTTATACCACTGATGCTTCCGACCATGTGTGCGTACTGCCTGGCCTGTTTCAATGGCACTATTCTGATGCTATCACACTTAGACCCTTCACTCTGAAATAAACATTCCCGAAACCTCTCAAACAGATAGTGCTCAGAGCTCTCCCCTGGGTCCTCTTCTGAATTAAATCAATTAGGAGAAGACCATATGTTCACCATATGTATGTCAACTTGCCAGGAATTCTTAAAAGGAAAGGAGATGACATTAAAAAAATCACAGATGACTTGAAAACACAGAAACTGAAAAAGAATTGATCAAGTAGTTAGATACCTATTGATATAATTCCAAAGCTGATTAAACTTAGACAAGATACCTCCTGATTTTCATTATATGTTACACTTCCTGTTTTTTTCATTCTCATATGTACTTAATTTCTTAGGCAGTATAGGAAATCAATCACTCTTTATCAAGTTTTCTTCACCTGTTTATTCACCTGGAAAAAGTGAAATGATTGCCAGACCAGTGGTAGTAGATCTGAACAAAATTCTTCAGAGTTTAATAATCTGTAGAATACATGCAACAACATTTGGTGAAGATCTTGACTGTTCTTCATTAATGGGATTGGGAATCCAGTTGGCTGAATCCTGATTATCATATCATGTTAGAGTTGGAACATGCAGAATGGATCTCTTGGTCTAACTTTAACTGTACAGATGTTAGAATTAATACCTTAGAGGGCCTCACATGGTATTTAGCACAAAGTAGAAGTTCCATACATATTTAAAAATATTGAAACAAAAGGACAATGAGGGTTAGAGCAGTGATGTTGAGCAAGGTGATCTAATTAGTGAACAGGTCTGACTCCTAAACATTTGCTTCTACACTGAATGCTATCAAATATTCTCCTCCCAGGTGACCATGCCAACCCCCACTCCCACCCCGGCCATGTTGGCTCCCAGGTTAAGCATGACGTCCTCACCTTGGCATTCATCAAGTCTGACGGGTCCCAACTCCCTCTTCTCCTTTATATTACTTAGATGTACTTGTATTCTAGTCCACATGTTCTTTTGATTTACCCTCATGGTTCCTATTTTTTCTGCCTTTGCTCAAGCTGTTTCCTTCATGTTGACAAACTTTTCTACCCACCTCTCCTTTTCAGAATCACATCTGCCTTTTAGTGAGTTTAGGGGTGAATCCACAGAGATGTTAGAGGACTGGGCCCTAATATGGTTAAAAGAAAGTTGATAACAAACAGCAAAATGTCCTGGTGGGTTCCAGAAGAAAGGCAGAAGCAACCTTCAATGAGTTGCCTTTTTAGTTCCCATTACAGGGAGTTGGGGTGCTGAAAATGCGGGGATAAAGGTCCTGGTAGGACCTAACCCTGGAAGAAATGTGCACTGTGCAGAAATTATTTTTAAGGCATCCCTATTCTTTCCTTCTCCCTTTGGCTCTTTTCCCCTTTCCATCCTGCAAATGCAATTAAAGTTGTCCAGAGTTTTATTGCTATCCCCCAAGCCAGCTGTCTTGACAGAGGTCCAAAGAGTTAAGTACCTTCTTACTTCTTAGTTCTGTCCAATAGTAACACAACTTAGTTTCATAAGCAACTAAGCCTTATGCAGTGCTTACTACGTGTCAGGAACTGTTAAAAATCATATATATGTATAAATACAATTTTTAACATATTTCTTTAGTTCTCATAATCAATCAATTCATGGGTTAATACTATTTTATCACCATTTTACAGAAGCAGTAACTGAGGCATGGAGGGGTCAAGCAACCTGTCTAAATTGCCCAGCTAGTAAATGGCAGAGCCAGTCTTTTATTTCAGTTAGTTTGGCTTGAGTCTGTGTTTTTAATGGTGATGTAGAGCCATTCATCTTGCTCGATGGTTCAGCAGGTAAACAATCAGCCAGACGCAGGAGATGTGTGTTCAATCCCTGGGTCAGGAAGATCCCCTGGAGGAGGAAATGGCAACCCACTGCTGTATACTTGCCTGAAAA
The DNA here is from genome assembly GCF_019320065.1 of Cervus canadensis. NCBI lineage: Eukaryota > Metazoa > Chordata > Mammalia > Artiodactyla > Cervidae > Cervus > Cervus canadensis. The sequence goes on along the minus strand of NC_057394.1, from coordinate 32,492,117 downwards.
ATGCCATGGACAGGGTAGCCTGATGGGCTACAAGTCCAAAGGGTCACAAAGAGCTGGACATGACTGAGTGGTTGAGCATTTATATATAACCGTCCATCTAGCAGCTGAGATCTGACCATTGAAGTGTAGTCAATGGGGTATAGCTAGCTAATTATGTTTCTACCTTTCTATCCTAACTGGAGTCCCTTTTCGGATTTCTGAAGATATAAACCTTTTTTTCCCTTTATGCCCTTTCTGACCTGAATATAGTCTCTTTTATGGGAAACTTGGGTTTCTCTGGTGGCTTAGACGGTAAAGAATTCGCCTGCAATGCAGGAGACCCAGGTTCAATCCCTCGGTCAGGAAGATCCCCTGGAGAAGGGAATGGCAACTCACTCTAGTATTCCTGCCTGGAGAATTCCATGGACAGAGAAGGCTGGTGGGCTACAGTCCATGGGGTTGCAAAGAGTGGACACAACTAAGCACATACACATGCATGGTAAACTTAGTTTTCAAATAATGAATTAAACAGCAAGTACTTATTTAAAATTCACTAATGATAGTTTTCACTTTCCTCGTTTGCTTTCAGTTTTGTGAATTGTTTAGGTTACTGTCCATGACTTTGACCTTAAATCTCCCATCTTTTTCCTGCTCCTTCAAAACTTTTTTTTTTTTTTTTACTAAAAGTACCTGTAACTCCACATGGATCGGTTTTGGGGCAACACTTACTCATGAAATCCAACTGAAGAAGGTAGCTTACTCTTTGCCAGGCTGGCCGTTATCTTCCTTTTCAATATCTCTGTTCAAAGATCCATGATGGCTTTTTTGTATCTAAAATTAAACTCATTGATTTTTATATAATATCTCCTAAATACAGTAGGTTTGCCATTTATATCTTGAATGAGACCTTTTTGTCTCCTAAGTTCCATACACTGATAATAGAAGAAGCTTGGGGGAGAGAAACATAATGACTTTATTTTCCTGCTGATGTTGAAGCAAAGTCATATATGAAGAACTATGTCCCATATATTTATACGTTGTCACAGATCCTTGAGTTAAAGATGAGTAAAACAGTCACCATGAAATTCTGGAAATGCTTATAGTAAACTACGATGAGGACAGTGATAGAAATCCTAGGCAAGGAAAGTGTGACAGTTCAGATAAAGAACAAGGAACAGCTGTATGATGAAGGACTTACAGGAAGAAATGCTAAACCATTTTGGGAAAAAAGGTCACATATTTTAGGGGGAGAACCACTCATATTTGACAAGGACATCGATTCAAAGAAAAAGTAATAAATGGAATAGGAGTATCCCATTGCATCTTATCTCCTGCTGTCATAGGAAGTAAACAGACAATGCAATTCACCCTTGGGGGCTCAATACCCTGGTGAGTTTCTTGGAACCTTGCAAGAAGGATGGACCATATGGTCAGACGGCCTCTGTGACAACACGGGCTCAGATGAAATTTCAAGGATTATAAATCCTCCTATGTTTCATAATTTAATCACCAGCTGGCATTGGGAAGTCTAACATTGCACAATTAAGTGCTTAGAGTTTTTTTTTTTTTTTTTTAATATATCTTCCTCAGTAGCATCCGGATTTGGTCCCTGGAAAACAGACTGTGGCTCTCCTCCACAGTGATCATGAATCTGCCTCAGTAGGGCGGTCGCCCCACGCAGAAGCCCATCCATAACGGTCTGTTGTAGAGATCTGTCACACCATATGGGGGAAGATGAAACAAGAGTGCAAGCAGCCGAGAGACACACATAACTTGGAATCCTGGCAAAAACGGAAAAGAAGGAAGGAAGTATAGCATATCCTCTGTCCACGCAGCCAAGCAGAGGTCAAGTAGTTAATTACATACCCTTTCTTGGTCTTAGAGTCTGTCACACAGACTTGGAGGGGAAAAGAGAAAACCAGCAGGGAGAGTAAATCAGTGTTTCTGGAGAGGCACCAAATTAAATATCCTTTCTGTGGAATCTCTCCGGGGCCAGTTGAATGCAAGAGAGTGGGGTGCCCGGCGGGTACCACCATGCTGGGTAGGCAGTGCTTGCTCACGAGACGTGGGCGTGAAGGTCTCGGGGAGATGAGAGATATAAGCCAGGCTGTGTATTGAGTGATTGATGAATACCATGTCCTTTTCCAGGTCAGTTTCACCTACCGTTTGTTGTACCTTGTCCTGGAGCCATACTGAATTACTCGGCTCACAGCTGTCCACCCTCTAGAATTCAGATCTGCCTGAAAGTGGGAGAGATGAATGGCTGAATGATAAACAGGTGGATTGGATGAGTGCATGAATGAAGAATGAATTTCTTACACAGCAATGCTTTGAGAAATTCATTAGTTGTTTAACCCAAATGTCAGTAGCCGTCAGAGAGTTTATCTCCTGGAAGCAGCGTGGTGGGATGGCAGAGTAGGGTGGAAGCAGGTGAGGTGGCAAGAGTACACACATAGGAGAGAAGAATCCTAGAGGGGAAATTATGTGACTTATTTAAATCAGAACTTTCCTTGTGTCGTCTGTGTTTCCATGGTGCTTCAGTTTTTGAATGCATAGTTTCTCATTCATTTCAAACATTTTAAAACAGCAGTACACACTGCTATATTTAAAATGGATAACCAACAAGGACCTACTGTATAGCAGAGGGGACTCTGCTCAATGTTATGTGGCAGCCTGGATGGGGGTGCAGTTTGAGGGAGAATGGATGCATGTATGTGGATGGCCGAGTCCCTTTGCTGACCACCTGAAACTATCACACCATTGTTAATCAGCTATACTCCAAAACGAAATAAAAAATTCAAAATGAAAACAAAAAAAAAGCCAGCAACCCGAGCACATTTTAATGCAATTTTCAGGATTCATGGATCCACTGATGTTAGGAAACGCAAACTGGGAAAATATTACAACCAAATGGAAGAGTCAGTGTTACAGCACCTATTCCCTTAACCTTTTCAAGGTAAGACTGGCTCATGTCAGCTCAGCTGCAGCAAAGACAAAAGGCTTTGGTGACCGGAGCGAAAGAAATGGGAAAACAACCTTTTTTTTTTTTCTTTTCAACTGGTCTTTCAGGGAAAGGGGCTCACTCAGCAGGTGTGGTCTCAGGGCCCCGGGAGAGCAAAGGCAGTGTGCAGCGCCCAGACAACAGGAAGTGAGCACACACAGACCCTCTCCTCCACGTAAACACACCCAGACTTAACCCACCGCTGAACTTCTGCCCTTAAGTGACCGGCACCATTAGGACACAGGTCAAAAGGTTGGAGGGGGACAGAAAATGGAGCTTTACTGAATGAAAGAGAAAATGAAAAATTCTTTTGTTTGCTTAACTCTGTGGGTTGTGTAGTGACTGTGATGGCAGAATGCAGTCCGGAGTAGGAAGCCGAAGTCCCTGATTTATCACATCTTGAGAGAGGCAGTTGGAGATTCAGTTCAGGTTGTAGGAAAGAAAAAAAAAAAAAAATATATATATATATATATATATAGAGAGAGAGAGAGAGGGAAGACCTACATAAAAGAAAAGTTGAGTCTCCCTGCTCTTAAGAGGGAGTGCAGATGTGATCAGCCTCTGAGGATAGTCAGAAGGTATGAAGAGCAGCCTTAGGAAATTTCTCTTCCCATGATGTACAGGATGGAGGAAGCACAGATGGAGGAAGCACAGCCCAGCTGGCTGACCCATTCTTTTCCCCCCACTTCCCATGGCAGGCACCCCATCACAGCAGGCAAGGAAGAACTTCTGATGAAAGCTGTATGCTCTGAATGTGTGAGTGTTTTGTATATGCATCTACAAAAGGCATGACAAGACGACGCTCACCTGGCAAATTGTTTCACCTCATAGACAAGCGTAGAATCCGAGGATTTCCTGCGGTGCTCAGCTATTTCTACCCCTTTAAAACTTTAAGCGCTTGTACAAGTTCTGGATGTTTCTATTTCTTTTCTTTCTTTTGGGATGATTCTATTTCTTCCAGAATGTTTCTTCAGAGTGAAACATCAATCATTTAAATGAGGGTGTAATTGATTATCCTGTGTTCCAACTCCATCCATTATTCAGTTGGTGGTTGATGTTCAGTTGCTCAGTTGTGTCTGACTCTTTGTGACCCCGTGGACTGCAGCACACCAGGCTTCCCTGTCCTTCACTATCTCCCAGAGTTTGTTCAAACTCATGCCCATTGAGTTGATGATACTATCCAATCATCTCATCCTCTATCGCCCGCTTCTCCTCCCGCCCTCAATCTTTCCCATTCTGTTGGTAGAGATACTTTTTGAAAAGAAGAAACAGATTAGAGTACACTGCTTCTGTGAGTGTGAACTCCAAAATGTCTGCTATTATTCTAGAACTCTTCCCCTGTGTGCCTTCTCTTAGGTTGAACTTTAGCTACAGAATGTTTCCCCCTGATAGCTGAACAAATAATGGAATGACTGCTTCTCAAAATGGGTTTTAGATTAGAGATCCTAGAGCAGGCTCACACATGTTATTTTTTTAATGCAGTTTTCAATGACTTGCCCCCTAGCATTCCTGATTTTTGTTTCTAAGGGTTCCTCTGTGTAAAACTGCCACAAGCCCCCAGAAATGAGGTTTTTAGCTCCTTGCAAATGCAAGGCAGATGTGAACACCTCTTGGGAGATTGATGAGTCCTACTAACATTGTTGCAGAGATGGAAACTCAGAAACAAAGTGCTTGTGAGGATTAGGAGGAAGTCAATGTCAGCACCAGGATTAGAATTCACACTTGCCTGGTTTCTCAGCCCAAGACCAGCTCCCCCAAGGACCTCAGCTTTGTCTTCAGCCCTGAGGGTGGGGGCTGGGTGTTTCCAGACATTGAAAGAATCCTGTGATCTTCAGGCCTCCCCCTTGCAGGAAGGTCCCTCTTTTTAATAAGTGACAGAACTGGGAAGTAACCTGGATTTATTCCAATCTCTAAACTTTATAAGTGAGAAACAGCTGATAAGAATGCTGGAAACAGACTAAAGATACCCAGTTTGTGGTCATACCACAGGGAGGCAAATCAGTGTGGTGACAATACCACATAGGATTTAGTGTCTGGCATTTGAAGCCTGGTTTTACCTCTCGGTGAGTATCTTTCATTTTTCTTTCTTTAAAATTATTATTTAATTAAAAAATTTAAAGCAACTTTTAAGGATTACACTCCATTTACAGTTATTACAAAATATTTGCTTTATTCTCCTTGTTGCACAATACCTCCTTAATTATCTTACACCCAATAATTCATATTTTCTACTCCCTCACTCATATATTGCTCCTCTTTGAGTTTCTGTAAAGGTAATCACTAGTTTGTTGTCTATATCTGTGGGTCTGCTTCTTTTTTGTTTTATTCACTAGTTTGTTGCATTATTTAGATTCCAATGTAAGTCATATCATACATTATTTTTCGTTCTCTGTCTGACTTATTTCACTTAGCACAATACCCTCCAAGTCCACCCATGTTGCTGCAGAAGGCAAAATTTCATTCTTTTCTATGTCTGAGTAGTAATCCATGATATGTATGTGCGTATATATATATACACACACATATCATTCTTCTTTATCCATTCATTCATTGATGGACACTTAAATTGTTTCCATATCTTGGCAGTTGTAAATAATGCTGCTATGAACATTGGGGTGAATGTATCTTTTTGAATTAGTGTTTTTTTTTGGGGGGGGGAAGTGGAACTACTGGGTCATATAGTGGTTCTACTTTTAGTTTTTTGAGAAACTTCCATACTGTTTTCCATAGTGGCTATATCAATTTGCATTCCCACCAACAGTTCCCTTTTTTCCACATCCTTGTCAACATTTGCTATTTGTATTCTTTTTGATGATAGCTATTCTGACAGGTGTAAAGTGCTATCTCCTTATGGTTTTGATTTGCATTTCCCTGATGACTAGCAGTGTTGAGCATCTTTTCATGTGCCTAGTGACCATTTGCATTTCCTCTTTAGAAAAGTGTCTATGCAGTTATTCTGCCTATTCTGGGCTATTTGTTGTTGGGGTTTTTTTTTTGATGTTGAATTTTGCAAGCTGTTTATATATCTTGAATATTAATCCCTTATTGGTCATATCATTTGGAGATATTTTCTCCCACTCAGTGGGTTGCCTTTTTGTTTTGTTGATATGTCCTTTGCTATGCAAAAGCTTTCAAGTATAATTAGATCCCATTTGTTTATTTTTGTTTTTATTTCCTTTACTTTAGGAGACAGATCTGAAAGGATAATACTGTAACTTACATCAAGAAATTTTCTGCCTATGTTTTCCTCTGGGAGTTTTATAGTATTTGGTCTTACATTTAGGTTCTTAATCCATTTTGAGTTCATTTTTTATATGGTGTGAAAAAATGCTCTAATCTCATTGCTTTGCATGTGACTGTCCAGTTTTTCCAGCATCACTTATTCAAGAGACTATCTTTACCCCACTGTATGTTCTTGCCTCCTTTGTCATAGAATAATTAGCCATAAGTGTATGGGTTTACGTCTGTGCTCTCTATCCCGTTACCTTGATCTATGTGTCTGTTTTTGGGCCAGTAACATACTGCCCTGATTACTGTAGCTTTGTAGTGTAGTCTGAACACTATACTACTAGGAGCATGATTCCCCCAGCTCTAGTCTTCTTTCTCAAAACTGTTTTGGCTATTTGGGGTCTTTCATGTTTCTATACAAATTTTAAAATGATCTGTTCTAGTTCTTTGAAAAATGTCATTGGCATTTTCATAGGATTGCACCGAAATCTGTAGATTGCATTGGGTAGCATGGTAATTTTAACAATATTGGTTCTTCAAACCAAAGAACACAGTATATTTTTCCAAATGTTTGTGTTGTCTTCAATTTCTTTCATCAGTCTCTTATAGTGTTCTGAGTGTAGACCTTTTGCTTCCTTAGGCAGGTTTAATCCTAAATACTTTGTTTTGATGTGATGGTAAGTGGTATTGTTTCCTTGCTTTCTCTTTCTGATAGTTCATTGTTTATGTATAGAAATGCAACAGATTTAAGCATATTAATTTTTTATTCTGCCACTTTACTGAATTCATTGATGAGCTATAGTAGTTTTCTGGTGGCATACTTAGGATTTTCTATGCATAGTATCATGTTATCTGCAAACAGTGACAGTTTTACATCATCCTTTCCAATTTGGATTCCTTTTATTTCTTTTTCTTCTCTGATGACTGTGGCTAGGACTTCCAAAACTATGTTGAATAAAAGTGGTGACAGTGGATATCCTTGTCTTGTTCCTGATCTTAGAGGAAATGCTTTCAGCTTTTCACCATTGAATATGATGTTAGCTATGTGTTTGTCATATGTAGCCTTTATTATGCTGAAGTATGTTCCCTCTATGTCTGCTTTCTGGAGTTTTTTTTTATCATAAACAGATGTTGAATTTTATTAAAAGCTTTTCCTGCATCTATTGAAATGATCATTTTTTTATTCTTTCATTTGCTAATGTGGTATATCACATTGATTTGCAGATACTGAAAAATTCTTACAGGCCTGGGATAAATCCCACTTGATTATGATGTGTGATCCTTTTCATGTATTGCTGGATTTGGTCTGCCAGTAATTTGTTGAGGATTTTTGCATCATTGATATAGGCCTATAATTTTTCTATGTGTGTGGGATATCTTTGTCTGATTTTGGAGTCAAGGTGATGTTGGATTCATATAATGAATTTGGAAGTATTTCTTTCTCCATAATTTTTTGGAATAGTTTCAGAAGAATCAGCATTAACTTTTTGAAATGTTTGGTTGAACTCACCTGTGAAGCCATTGGGTCCTGGGCTTTTGCTTGTTGGGAATTTTAAAATTACTAATTCAATTTTATTACTGTTAATTGTTCATATTTTCTATTTCCTTCTGTTTTAGTCTTAGGAGATTGTACTTTTCTATGAATTTGTCCATTTCTTCTAGGTTGTCCTTTTATTGGCACATAGTTGTTCATAAAAGTTTCTTAGATCTTTCATATTTCTATGGTATCTGTTTTAACTTCTTTTTCATTTCTGATTTTATTCATTTAGAACCTCTCCTTTATTTCTTCACTTGTAGGGTTTCCCTTTGGTAAAGAATCTACCTGCAGTGCAGGAGACCTGAGTTTGATTCCTGGGTTGGGAAGATTCCCTGGAGAAGGAAATGGCAACCCACTCCAGTATTCTTGCCTGGAGAATCCCATGGACAGAGGAGCCTGGTGGGCTACAGTCCATGGGGTCACAAGAATCGGACACAACTTAGTGACTAAACCACCACCAAACCACCACCTTTTCTTCTTGATGAGTCTGCAGTGAGCCTCTGTCTTGTCTGTAAAATGTAGGAAACCATCCCAACTTTAGCATTTTATGAAGATTAAATATGCTAAATATGTGAGATGGACACTTCTTAAAATTTTTACCCACCTATATTTCATCTTCTCTCCTATTTTAGTTATGAAATTTCTCTACATGAGCAAAACAATACCCAAATGTGTTCATTTAAGGTACTGATCCCCCCAAAGTGGGAATTTGTGGGACTTTATTTTGCAGCTTGGGAAGTGATAAAAACTTGGCTCAGTGGTAAAGAATCTGCCAGCCATTGCAGGAGACATGGGCTCAATCCTTGAGTCAGGAAGATTCCCTGGAGGAGGAAATGGCAACCCACTCTAGGATTCATGCCTGGAGAAACCCATGGACAGAGGAGCCTGATGGGCTATAGTCTGTGGAGCTGCCAAGAGTCAGACATGACTGAGCAGAAGCATGAGAAAGAGAAGATTTGGCAACTTAGCTGAGACCGGTGTCAGGAGCTAAGGCCCAAATGCAGTGCATGGCAGTCAAGTACCTTGAGCTCAGAATTGCAGGGTTTTTCTCCAAGATTAGGATTTGAAGAACTCCTGCACACAGAATCCAGGGGGCCAAATGCAGAGGCAGTCGCGGGAGTGGAGACCATGTGGAAGGCTGACATTCTGGAAGGCGCCCTTTGATGGATAAGCCCTGAAGCAGGTTCACGCTGCCCTGCCTTCTCTCCAGACTGACAGCCCCGCTCTTCCTTATCCTGTCTCTCCCTCCCCAGTTTTCTTTTTCCACTCCTCAAAAGAACATCTGCTCTTCCTAATCTGACGAGCAGGCTTTGTCCTCCGAGTAATTACTGAACATACTTTGCCTTATTTCCTCAGAGAACGAATTAGCAATTCATCTTCCTAAGTTTGAAAAGGAGGGGGATAAATTCCCTTTAACTTTTCTCTTCAAATCCGACCTGAGAGTTTTAGGCCAGAAACCTTGCATAGATGCAAGGTGGGGACACCAAAAGGGAAATTTTGTCAGATATGAAGGGCAGCAGGCCTTCTGCCTCCTGGAGGAATCCCTAACCTTTGTGTATTTCAACCATTTAAAAGCTAAAAGGTGCTTCAGAGAAAAGGATGTAGAACAGGAAGGAATGGGAAAAATTTAAAAATAATGTCCCCCGTATAATGGGATTGTCATGGTAATAATAATTATCGAACATCTACTAAGGGTCGGGGGCTTCCCAGGTGGCGCTAGTGGTAAAGAACCCACCTGCCAATACAGGAGACGCAGGAGAGGTGGGTGCAAGCCCAGGACTGGGAAGATCCCCAGGAGGAGGGCATGACAACCCACTCCGGTATTCTTGTCTGGAGAATCCCATGGACACAGGAGCCTGGCAGGCTACAGTCTATAGGATCACAAAGAGTCGGACACGACTGAAGTGACGGCACACGCGTGTGCACTAGAGTCATGCCCGATACTGTGCTTTTTTATACAAAGTCATGTTTAATGTCCAAAATAGATTTGTGAGGTAGATTCTATTTCCCCCGTTTTGTATGTGCACGACAGTGGTGCAGAGAAGCTGGACATGGGAGTTTCTGGGCACAGAACCTACAAACCACCCAGCAGAGATTCAAAGCCAGAAGAGTCTGTCTCCAAGGTCTGTGCTCTTGACCATCATGTCTTGCCAGCTGTCCTGCTGATCATGACTTGTATATACTCAAGCATTCACTTTACCCCACTCAGATGGTGCCCAGGGTGTCTAGGAACTCCCCCCTTCTGATAGGCATCTCAAAGTGTTCAAAGGCATCCCACAATGTGCCCTTGGATCCCAAGGGCTGGCAGCAGCTCACACACCTGGGCTGATGGGCCAGGGTGGCTGGGGTTTGGGGTGATGAGATGTGAACCAATGAACTGGGGGCTTAGTTGGAAACAGCAGGCTGTAGTATTTGGCAGCTTATAAGTGAACCCTCACCGTAGTCTCTCTCACACCAAATCTTGGAGTAAAGGAAAGAGAGGGGCCAGCTAAGTACGTGCTCTCCAGAGCAGACAGAATCTTCTCAGTCTGCCTCAAGGCCATATTTTTGTGCCTACCATGGAATTCAGGGCACCAACAACTCACCTCTGACAGTACTCTATCATCATAAAATCTAGTGCTAAGATTTTATTTGAAAGGCTAATATGAGGAACTTCCTGCAGCCAGAACATCACTATTATTTTCCACTTCCTGTAGGCTAGAGAGAGTGGGATTGAAGACCACCTCCTTGGTCTTCATTATTTTGCTCCTCCCAGTCTCTTTAGTTTTGACACATGGATCATTTGATAACATTTTAGAGAAGTCTGGGATTGTTCCATTGGTGACCTGATAGTGTCAGATTTAAGAGTGCTTGCCATAGTCCCTCTGAGTTTTCTAAAATACTAACTGGCAGAACCTTACAAACCTCCAATCATTTCTGCTTGTTGACTTGAGGGCATTTTATTTATTTATTTATTTTTACAGTTTTCATTTTAGAAATCTAAAAATTACATTATCTTTCTTTCTGTTGTTGTTCAGTCACTCAGTTGTGTCCACCTCTTTGACCCCACGGACTAAAGCATGCCACGCTTCCCTGTCTTTGCTATCTCCTGGAGTTTGTTCAAAGTCATGTCCATTGAGTTGATGATACCATTTAACCATCTCATCCTCTGTCACCCCTCTTCTCCTCCTGTCCTCAATCTATCCTAGCATCAGGGCTCTTATCCAGTGAGTCAGTTCTGTATATCAGGTATTGGAATTTCAGCTTCAGCATCATTCCTCCTAATTAATGTTCAGGGTTGATTTTCTTTAGGACTGACTGGTTTGATCTCCTTGCTGTCCAAGGGACTCTCAAGAGTCTTCCCCAACATTACAGTTCAAAGACATCAATTCTTTGGCACTCAGCCTTCTCTATGGTCCATTCATATGTGACTACTGGAAACACCATCAGTTCAGCTCAGTTCAGTCGCTCAGTCATATCCAATTCTTTGTGACCCCATGGACTGCAGCACGCCAGGCTTCCCTGTCCATCACCAACTCCCGGAGCTTACTCAGACCCAAGTCCATCGAGTCAGTGATGCGATCCAGCCATAGCTTTGACTATATATGGACCTTTGTCAGCAAAGTGATGTCTCTGCTTTTTAATATGCTGTCTAGGTTTGTCATAGCTTTTCTCCTAAGGGGCAGGTGTCTTTTAATTTCATGGCTGCAGTCACCATCCGCAGTGATTTTGGAGCCCAGGAAAACAAATTGGATACCTGCTTTATAGGGTTGTGTTACTTTCTGTTGTAAAACAAGGTAAATCAGCTGTAAGTATGCATCTATCTTCTTCCTCCGGAGCCTCCCTCCCACCCCATACTCATCTCACCCCTCTAGGTCATCACAGAGCACCGAGCTGAGCTCCCTGTCCTATATAGCAGCTTCTCCCTAGCTGTCTATTTTATGCATGGTAGTGTGAGAGCATTTTTAAATTGCAGAAGTTCTGGATCCACTTTTCTTCTTATTTTGGATGACTTCCACCTCCTACGTGTGGTCTGTGTACTGGTCATCGGACTAAAATCGACCAGTCCATGGAGAAGTAAGGTTAAAAATTGACACGGAAATCCTCTTGTTTTTTGCTTTGTCCATTATAAGTCACCCTATATAATAAAAGGGAAGCTCTTTCTTTGGTCTATCCCCAATCCTGACTTTTAAAATGTGAAGAATGTAAAGAATGCTTATTATGAACTATAAGAGTACCTTTTAGCCACAAATGCCGTCTTAGCTTCTTGGGCAGTCACCCTTGGAGGAGGAAGGCAGGCAGAAGTTTGGGGGCAGGGGAGGTGATATATCACTGTAGCTTGTTTCCTTTTTCTGCTCAGACAGGGTGCTGTCATTTTTTTCTACCGGAAAATAACCAAGCAGCACTTTGGAATTAAACCCTCCCAGGGAAAGTACGATGAATATTGAGAGTTTTAACGTAAAAATCACTTTCTGCGTCCCTGCACAATTTGATCCTTCTCTTTACCTTATTTCCTAAATATCATAAAAACAATATTGAGTTTAAACAGTGCCAAACGATCCTGGTTAACAGCAGAAGAAAGACAGCTCTTTTGCTAATTAAAACAAGAGAATTTTCCGACACAGAACCTCAGCTGAGAGGCTGAGAAATTGCAGGAGGGGCTGCTGGGCCTTCTGTTTCTAGAGAGAGAAAGTTGTCCTCGGGCCAGAGGCAAGCCACGGCCACAATTCTGAAAGAGGGGATATTTGCTTGTGGTTGATTAGGACTTAGTTAACTTAATTAGGGAAGTGATGAGCTTGGTTCTTTCTTTTAGCTTCAGGAAGACTTAGGCTGTTCCTACCATTCTTTCTTCTTCAGGGAGTCTCACTTCTCATAGACTGATGCCAAAGGGAGGAGATGTGGTTACTTCACCATCTAGAAGACCAGATGAAGAATATTATCCTTTGCCTCAGATAAACCAAAATAACTAGTATATCTTGCTAGTGATAAGGGGCTTCCCAGGTGGTGCTATTGGTAAAGAATCCTCCTGCATTGCAGGAGACGTAATGAGATATGGGTTCAATCCCTGGGTCAGGAAGATCCCTTGGAGGAGGGCATGGCAACCCACTCCAGTATTCTTGCCTGGAAAATCCCATGAACAGAGGAGCCTGGAGGGCTATAGTCCATAGGGTCGCAAAGAGTCAGACACAACTGAAGTGATTTAGCATGCACGGTAGTGATAAGGCATGAGTGCCTGCACATAGAAACAGTGTGCTAACTCTAGTCAAGCTGGGACTCGTTGCTATCTTAGAGTGTCCTGCTGAAATTCCAAGTGGATGAAATTGAGCCCAGAGCTGGTCACAACTATGAAATCATTTTATTGTTTGTTGCTAGGGTATAGAAATACAGTTGACTTTTATATCTTGACCTTGTACCCTGCAAGCTTACTGAGCTTATTTGTTAGTTCTACTAGCTTCTTAGTGGTTTCTTTAGGCTTTTCTATGTAAAGAACATGTTATCTGGAAATGCCATCTTACTTTCTAATCTGGATGCTTTAATTCCTTTTCTTTGCCAAATTGCCCTGGCTAGAAGCACAAGTACAAAGTTGAATAGCAAGGGCAAGAGTGGACCTCCTGTCTTCATCATGATCTTCAAGGAAAGTACACAGTCTATAATATTAACTCTGGGTTTTTCCTACACATCCTTTGTCAAGTTGAGAAAGTTCCATTCTAGTTTTAATTAGTTAAGGGTTTTCGTCATGAAAAGGGGTTAGATTTCGTCAAATGCCTTTTGTTTATCTATTGAAATATAGTTTTTGTTTTTTTATTGATATGGTATATTTCATTAATTGATTTTCAGATTTTCAATGAATCTTGCATTTCTGGTATATATCCCATCTGGTCAGGGTGTATAATTTTTTTTTAATATGTTGCTGGATTTAGCTTGCTACTATTTTAGTGAGGATTTCTGTGTCTTTACTCACAAAAGATACGGTGTGTGGTTTTCTTATAGTATCTTTGTCTGGTTTTGGTGTCAGGGAAATACTGCCTCATAAAATGAGTTGGAAAGTGTTCCCACCTCTTTTATTTTTGGGGGGAAGAAATTTGTGAAAAATCGATATTAATTCTTCCTTAAATGCATGGTAGAATTCACCAGTGAAGCCATCTGACTCTAGACTTTTCTTTTTGGATAGTTTTTTTGGTTACTAATTCAGTGTCTTTGCTTGTGATAGATCTCTCAGATTGTATATTTCTTCTTGAGTCATTTTTAGTAGTTTGTGTCTTTCTAGGAACTGATCCACTTCATCTAAGCAGCTCTAATTTATTAGTATACAATTGTTCATAGTATCCCTTTATAATCTTTTTCTTTAAAATTTCTATAAGATCAATAGCAATGTCTTTTTTTATTTCTGATTTTAGTAATTTGATTGTTCTGTCTTTTTATCTTAATCAAGCTAGCTAAAAGTTTATCAATTTTATTGACCAATTCAAAGAACCGGGTTTTAAGTTAATTGATTTTTTCCATTGCTTTTAATTCTCTACCACTGTTCTGGCAGACAGTGGTAGAGAGATAGGCATGAAAGAGTGGATATATTATATAAGGACTGGAAACCCACCAACTTGCTAAATTACATAGGAAGGCCCTGAGGACACTGGAAAGAGGGATACCAGTATTGTTGAAAAGGTCAGGGATGACTGTTCTCTATAAGCCAAGGCTGATGGTAGGAGATGCTGTTATAGAAGAGGACTCTGACAGCAATGAGGTAAAAAGATCTCAGTATAGTAAAAGCCAGGGGCCTGTGGTTATCTGTCACAGTAAAATGACTAAAGTTTTCAAAATGAGCATCCAGGTCAAAGTGGCACCCAGGACCAGAGAATCATGGCAATGATTAAGAGAACACTGTGCTTTTTGGCGGGCAAGACTGATAATCAGCCAACAAGGATATTACTCAACTCATATTTTTTAAAAAAGCAAATATATATAGGAGAATGGGAGACCAGCAAGCTGAAAGCAGTTGTTGTTCAGTACTAAGTCGTCTCTGACTCTTTGAGACCTGTGGTCTGCAGCACACCAGGCTCCTCTGTCCTTCACTATCTCCCAGGATTTGCTCAGACTCATGTCCATTGAGTTGATGATACCATCCAACCATCTCATCCTCTGTTGCTCCCTTCTCCTCCTGCCCTCAATCTTTCCCAGCATCAAGGTCTTTTCCAGTGAGTCAGCTCTTTGCATCAGGTGGCCAGAGTACTGGAGCTTCAGCTTCAGCATCAGTCCTTCCAATGAACATTTAGGATTGAGTTCCTTTAGGATTGGCTAGTTTGATTTCCTTGCTGTCCAAGAAACTCTCAAGAGTCTTCTCCAGCACCACAATTCTAAAGCTTCAATTCTTTGGTACTCAGCCTTCTTTATGGCTGAAAGCAGTAGCCTCTAATAAAGTCTCTTAGTTTCCATACTCAGAGCCATTGACTAAAGGAGAAGCTCAATTTCAGCGAAAATTACAACAACAAGGCAATTGTACATAGTAATTTCATCTTAGTTCGTCCCCCACAGGACATGTGGCCATTTACTTTATGTTCAGTTCTTCTATCAAGTGAAGAGTGTTTCACCCTGCATTTATTCAAGGCTGCTCCATGCATCTACTGCAGCCTTGATGATCATTCTGTGACAATCTTCCCATTCTGGAGACTTCCTAGAGGAGTAGGGGCAGAAGTTACATCCACACTGATGCTGGGGTCTTCTCTCAGGATGGGCCCTACTTAGGTGTAAAGATGTCAGTACTGTCAGATGTAAAGATGTCAGGCAGTGTAGAGCCAGGTTAGGTTGGGACAGACTTGGGTCTGGGCAGAGGGGATAATCCCATCTCTGCCTGGGAACCCAGTCAAACATCTTCCTCTTTGTAAGGAAATTGGTTGCTAATCAAAGGGAAATTCACACGGGTGATGCATGTCAGTCTTTGGTGATCCTTCACTGTCCCAGTGCCTCTAAAATCAGCATTTCCCATGCTTGGTCCAGCATCATGTGGTTGATTCCAATGTGCCCAGGATTGTTACAGCTGGGGTCCTAAAATTCATTTTTTGTGTCGGTATGGAGACAGCACTGCCTCAGTTGGTGTAGGACCTGGACTTGGACACCAGAAAGTATATGATGATGTTCTCAAATAATAATAAGGCTTCAGTTTAGAACTTACAGGGCTTCCCTGGTGGCTCAGAGGGTAAAGAATCTGCCTACAATGTGGGAGATCCAGGTTCGATCCCTGTGTCTGGAAGATCCCCTGGAGAAGGCATTGGCTATCCATTCTAGTATTCTTGCCTGGAGAATTCCATGGACAGGGGAGCCTGGTGGGCTAGAGTCCACGGGGTCACAAAGAGTCGGACATGACTGAGAGTGACTAACACTTTAGAACTTATAAGATCCATGAATTATGCCTTTGAATCACAAGAGCTTCTCTTATTTTGTGAGTGAAGAAACAACCTAAGAGGGTAAGTAAACTGGCTTATATCTCAGAGACGGAACAGAGTTGTGAACTCTGGCCTGCCTTATTCCAAAGCTCATGTTCTGTTCATTATAACATGTTGCCATGATGAGGAGGGAAAGGAAAAATAAAAAATAACAACTAAATGAATAAAAAAACTAGGAACATCTGTGGATGGACTTTACACCAACTCGTGCAGTGCTTGGATGATAGTGAAGAGGTCCCTAAGTTTGTCCACATACCCTTCTCAGAACAGCCAAGGACAGAATTTCAAAATGTGAAAGACATCTGTGAACATGAGTATGTGTTGGCATTCTACATGGACTTCTCAAAGGACTTGCAACCTGATTTAGGATGAGACTGAAGTGATGTCTATTTTCATTTTTTCACCCATGATGTTCATTTTTACTTTGGGCTTCCCAGGTGACTCAGCAGTAAAGAATCTGCCTGCCAATGCAGAAGATGCAATAGACATGGGTTCGAGCCCTGGGTCAGGAAGATTCCCTGAGGAAATGGCCACCCACTCCAGTATTCTTGCCTAGAGAGTCCCATTTTTACTTTATCAGATACTTATTTTTTTCCTTATGTGAAGAGGCCATGGGATTTGAGGCTGTTTAAGGAAGGTGTGATTTTTGTTGTTGTTGAGGTTCTTTATTGATGGTGGTAATTTAGTCACTAAGTCGTGTCTGATTCTTTGCAATCCCATAGACTGTAGCCCTCCAGGCTTCTCTGTCCATGGGACTTCCCAGGCAAGAATACTAGAGAGGGTTGCCATTTCCTTCTCCAGGAGATCTTGTCAATCCAGGAATCAAGCCTGTGTCTTCTGCTTGGCAGGCAGATTCTTTACCACTGAGCTACCAAGGAAACCCTCCTCAGTGAATAATGGAATCTAAAGTAAAGAGGAAAGAACAAAGCTCTTTTCATTTTTTTCTTCTTAATTCCTTATCAGCTTAAACAACTGACCACGTCTCAGCTTTTTCTTTACATATGTAATATGTATTTTTCCTAAAGAGAGCTGGATATTATAGTTGGTGACTTAGTGTTTAAAAGAAGGCCCTATTTTGATTTGTTTAGACATTGGTCCATTGCAAATTTGTACAGGGGAATGGCCAAATGAAAAACACAACAAGAAAAAGCAAATGTCACAGGCCCAGAGAGTGTCGCCGTTATGTTCCTTCAGTTTGTAACTGAGTTTACTTTGCTGTTTCTGAATCTAGAGAAATCTGGGCACATTCTCCTGAAAGGAGCAAAATTAAATATCCAGACATTTCAGCAAAGGAAGAAGCCAAGAGGAAAAAAAAAAAAAGTTTCTGATCAATGGCAGAAGTCTGGCTTCCAATGGAGCAAGCTGGTGCAGGTGGGAATGGGGTCAGGCTCTAACCCCATGTGCCCCGGCATCACAGATGCTGAGCATGGCTCAAAGGCAACCTGGAGAAGATGCAGCTTAGAGTACTTTACAGAGCCTAGGTTGTCAATTCATCCATTTTTTTGAGCATCCCATGCAGCTTCCCACCAGCCCTGTGGAAAAAGCAAAAGCTGGAAGGAACCAAAACTATATCTAAAAGCTTGTCTTATCGCCACTATTGATTGAAGAGTAGCAGTAAACGTATTTGTTGTACATGGTTTCCTCCTCTGGGCACTTTTCTAGTGTTTTGAGCAGATGTGCACACATGTAAGCAATAATATCGGTGCAGTCTTTTATTATATTCCCGGAACTTCCTGGGTTTTTCTTTTCTTTTTCTTTCTTTTTTTTTTAGCGACACTGTGACTGTCCAAGGTCCATAACTCTCTCAGTTCTTGGAGATCATTTTTGATTAGAAAAGAGACCTTGGGCCTCCCCCCGCCCCCGGGAACACATTCAAAACAGATGTTGTCCATTATTCTTTTCCTACAAGAAGGGGATGGAGCAGTGACATTTGGATTACCTTTCTACACCAACAGGTATTAGCCAAACAGGAGAAATCATTTATTCCTCATTAAAATTGGCTACCCAGACACCCTAAATGTCATAACCATGACTTTGCACTACCTTAGGGAGACTTATGGCAATATGTGGCACTAAATGATCTGAGTGACAAATTGTGGCTTCATTGGCCCAGGGGAAAAAAAAAAAAATCTCATGTTTTGGATTAAATGGCTTATTTTAGGTCACAAAAGGGCACAGGTGAATTAGCCAAGGCATCAAGGGATTTGAATGCCCTTAATTAAGTGGTCACTTTGGTAGAGTTCTTTATTTTGAAGAGAGCTTGTTTGCTTATAATTTAACACTGAAATTGCCAGGAAGAAAATGTTATAGCTGAAAGTTTATCTGCCCTGCCGCCTGCTGCCAACCATGAAACGCTGATCTGGAAACTCAAGAGAGCTCTGTAAACAATGCTGGGTTAAAACTCAGGGACTCTGGGTGCAAACGAAACCTTTCCATAGTGGAGTTGGAACTTTAAATCCTCTATCAGTACCCTTGGAAATTAGAGGATGTGAGCTGACTTAAAATTCTAGCTAGAAGTAATAGCGAAAGAGACCATTTGTGTTTCTAGCTCAGGCAAATGAAGCTCATTTCCTTTTTACTGGGGAAAAAGAATCTTGCCAAAATTTGTCTTGTTGGTAAAAGTGTTTGTCAGCAGAAGAAAAATAATTTTGGAAAATAGGAAAACTTCCCTTTCTGCCCTCCTTCAAAGTGTCTAAGTGATATACTGCAGTCATTCAAACATTTTTTGTGTATTTCACAGATGAAAATACTGAAAATTGAATACATCTTCTGTGTTTAAGAAGGAGAAAAGACTCTACTTCTTCCAATCTGCAAGACCTATATCCTTAGTTCCTTTTCTTTGTCACATCCTGGTTTATAAAATGATACATTGGCTTTTAGCCTGGATCCTGGGACCTCACTGACTTGAGTCAATAGTTATATTGCTCTGTGGTTTATTCTCATTGGTTAAAAAAAAAGAGATGATGGTACAGTCATATTATATTACAGCTATTCAGAGATATAATTAATATTTTCAGAGAGCTTTAAGAACTTTGGATGAAAAGAAGCACAATGGAAAGCAGAACATTATTGTTTGTTCTTTCACATTTCTATCAGGTTTGAATAAAACCTCCCCTTTATGAAAGAGTATTAGCAGCTGAGAATGACAAAGACAGTTTCCTTAGAAATCTAGAGGACTGGAAATAGAGTGTGTGGAATTTGAGTGCAGAAAAGGAAAGAATGCATTTTTAAAGTCTATTAAAAGCATGTTTTAGACAACGTGATGATTTTGCGAACGTACTTCCTGCACAAAGAAAAGATAGGGACATTCTGGATCTTAGAGTTGAGTCTGATCCAGATGGAAACTCACCCACCCAAAGTTTGGTTATGCACACAGTCACCCTTGCGTTCTCCTCACTACTCCTTGCCTGTAACTTCTTGCAACTTCCCCCTCGTGACTGCTGTCTGGCTTCATTCTGTCCATGTCAGCATCCCTCAAGCTCAGGTGGTTGTACCTGCCCATTGGCCCTTTCTAGAGTTCTCATATCCTCAATAAGCTATCCTCTTGGGGGCAATTATTTCACAAGCATCCTTCCTGAATCCTTATACATTTTTATCATCATGTTCTTTTTCATTTGTCTTGTGTCCCTAACTTCATCAGATGCTCACTGAGACAAAGATCATCTATCATTCCACTTCTAGTTCTATCATGACACTACATTATCTTTCAGCATATAGAATAACAGTTAAATTTAGCTACCCATTACATTTTCTATATTTAAGAGGATGGGCAGAAAGATGAAACGAGAAAGAAAACGTCTTCCAATACCATAACATGGAAAACTAGTCTCTATTTCAGCAAGGACAAATTGCTGCAATTTAGGGCTTCAAGGAAATGCAACTTCCACTGACTTGTTTTTGGCTGTTTTTTTGAACTTGGTGGGTGTGGGATCTCTGTCTTTTTCCTGGTGTCACATTGGGCCCTTGGCTATAGAAGTGGCCTCGTCAGTCTTGGTGATGGGAGAGCCTGTGATGACCTCCTTCCCCGTGACTCCATTGAGAAAGCAATGGACTGCCTGGGGAAGCAGGATGATTGCCATCCATCAAATGGGTTATCTTGTTCTCATTAAGAAACCAGGGAGGACTTCCCTGGTGGTGCAGTGGATACCAGTTCGACCCCTGGCTCTGGAAAGATCCCACATGCTGTGGATCAATGAAGACCATACGCCACAGCCACTGAGCCCTTGCTCTCCAGCCCACAAGTCGCAATTACTGAGCCTGTGTGCTGCAACTCCTGAAGCCCATATGCCTAGAGCCCCAGCTCCACAACAAGAGAGGCCCCTGCAATGAGAAGACCACACACCACAGCAAAGAGTAGCCCCTGCTCACTACAACTAGAGAAAGTCCATGCAAAGCAGTGAAGACCCAGTGCAGCCAAAACTTAATAAATAAATGAATAAAATTATTTTTAGAAAAATTAGAATCTAGGGAAGTGACTGCAGGGTATATTCTCGTCTCATGACTGGAACACAGACCAAGTGAGACCATTAAGAGCTGGCTCATCTACCCTAGTTAGAACTTCTTCTGAAGGAAGTATGTTTTAAATAGACATTGCATGATATATTAGTAACATTTTCAGGCCTTGAAACTACTTCCCTGGTGGCTCAGATAGTAAAGAATCTGCCTGCAATGTGGGAGACCCAGTTTTGGTCCCTGGGTCGCCCCTGGAGGAGGCCATGGCAACCCACTCCAGTATCCTTGCCTTGAGAATCCCAGGACAGAGGAGCCTAGGGGGCTATAGTCCATGGGGTCGCAAAGAGTCAGACACAAACTGAGCGACTTTTACTTTCAGGCCTCGAACCCATTTTGAGAAGTCTATTCACATACCCCTTTCTCAAAATTTCTCATCACCAACTCTCAATATATGCCTCTTTCCAAGTTCTTGACCACAGAACCAGATCAATAGACACTTTCTAGGAATCAGAGGATTCATTCCCTTGAACCTGTTCTTCTAGACAAAGTGGAGAATAAAATGTGCACTTAAGATTACTCTGCACTCCATTTATTTCAAGGTTTCAAGTATGTGTGTGCTCAGTCATGTCCAACCTTTACGGCCCATCAGGCTCCTCTCTGTCCATGGAATTCTCCAGGCAAGAATACTAGAGTTGATTGCTATTTCCTTCTCTAGGGGATCTTCCCCACCCAGGGATCAAACTCATGTCTCTTGTATCTCCTGCAATGGCAGGCAGATTCTTTACCACTGAGCTACCTGGGAAACCCTCACATTTCAGGGGTACTCCTGGAAAAAGCTTCCATCCCACAGCACTCTCCTTTCACCTAGTACCTGCCTATCTCACCTCTAAGCCAGGCCAAACTGGGCAATTCAGGGATAATCAGATAACAAGCAACACACCTGCCATTTAGAAGCTTTTTAATTGCACCGATCTCTTCAGTTTCTTCGGAAGGAGCATTGCTTCACATACCCTTTGTGTCAGGAGGAGCTGAACCAATGGATTCCACTAAGCCATTACTTTAAGGGCTAATGTCCACTGTGAGGATTCTGGTGGTGATTGAAAATATCTGTCTGTTTCCCTAGGCACTGGGAACTGGTTGATTGTCCGCAAGATGTCTGGGTCTCCCTTTACAGCTGCAGGGACAAGGGCGGTGAGAGCAAGAACGCTCAGCCCAGAGGAAGTCTGACAAGTGAGACCCGTGAGTTTCATCCTGAGACCCCAGGTCTCAGTGCTACTTCAGAGGCAGCTGCCAAAAGAAGTCACGCTTTTTCAGGATTTCCTTGACACTTGGGTAAAGGACAGGGACAGGATTTGCAGTACAGCCGTGTGGTGGTACAAGAGGGCAGCCCGGGCGTTGTTTGTTGCCCCCTGCTCTGGGCTTGAGGCCTGAGTAGCACCTGGTGCCTGGGAGGCGCCAGGACTCTCTAGAGGGGCCTCTGCTTGTCACCACTAGAGGTTCTCTCTGTCACGTGAGGCCATCCACTTACTACCTACATCCTGGAGATTAAATAGCTGTGGTAGGACAGCTCTGTGGGTCAGATCATTTTCTGAGATCTGATTTCCAAATGAGGCACACCACCGATTTTGATGATTACACCCACTTTCCTTCCTACTTCGTCTTTCTCCATTTCAATGGAATACAATCAATAGTCCCAGCCTACTACACTCTGTTATGAAGCACATTTCAAAGGCTAGATTGCTACCCTCCCCAATCTTTTCCGTATGGTAAAAAAAAAAAAGGGTGTCTTTGGGGCCCTCTTGAGGGACTGATGAGACAGTGGGTTGAGCTTTATACCTATTTGGGGAATCCAGCACATCCCCAGAGTCCTTTACGTTCTTTAAAAAAAATTTTTTTTTAAATATTAAAATTTTATTTCTAGCTGTGCTGGATCTTCATTGCTGTGCTCAGGCTTTCTCCAGTTGCAGCAGGGGTGGGGGGCTACTCTCTAGTTACAGTGCGCAGGTTTCTCTTGGCTGCTACACTTTTCTTATTGCAGAGTACAGGTCCTAGAGCATGGGCCTCAGTAGTCTCACATGCAGCACGTGGAATTTTCCCAGACCAGGGATTGAACCCATGTCCCCTGCACTGGCACTCAGATTCTCAACCACTGGCAAGCACATCGAATGCAGACACTATGGCCATTATGCTTGTATCAGCGGTGATTGCCACTCAGTCCGAATAATGTTTTATCCCCCTTAGTTTAACATCTTCAAAATGTATGACATTATTTTCCCCCAGATACAGACAAATATAAAGAATTGCTATCATTCTGTGTAAGAATAACTCCTCCTTCCTGACTTGGCTGCTACACTTTATCTTTTGGACCAGACTGAGGTCCAGTGCTGGCCACCTACTTGGCAATAAGAAGGTGTTAGAGGAGATTAACAAGTGAGAAGCATTTATTTATGCGTTAAAGAGTTCTTGAAGTTCTCTGAACTCTTTTAGATCGTCAGTCCTATTCCAACTGTAAAGATGTCTTTTTTTTTCCAGTCAGTGCCTTGCCTTTTACACAGGAGACCTAGTGAGTTTGTTATTTTCATTGGAAGCATCATTTAGCAATTTATAATTTTGAGTCTGTATCTAACGTTGGCTTGTGGGGTTCCCAGACCAGTGTCTAAAGGTGGTAAGGAGTTCTTGAATGGTTGTATTTTCTTAGAAGCATCCTGGTTGCAGGAACTAGGGATTGAAGGTGGAGGTGGGAAGGAGCTGCAACATGAGACAGAAAGAGCAGCTAAAAGACCACTGAAACGGTCTGAACAGAAGAGGATTTTGACTTAAACAAGGGTAGTGGCAATGGAAAGAATAGGTGTGGATAGTTTTAAGAGATGTCTGGAAAGTAGAATCAGTACGACTTGATGAGAACTGGATACTAGGTGTTCAGAAGGAAAGAGGGTTCTAGCTTGGATAAACGAATGGATCTTGGCTGGGGCTGAGGATGTAAAAAGAGGAGCAGAACTGGCAGGAAAGATGATGAATGAATTTAGCATTCAACACGTTCCTTTGGCAATGCTTGCTTGCTCTTCTCAGAGACAATCTCAGGGAAAGTTTGGGTATTATATTTTGTATATGGCCTCATTAGCATATGGAGGACTCCCTCAAGGCATGAGCCCTCAGTTCCCAGTCAAAGGATGTCACCTATCCCTCTGACCCTGTGTTTCCTTTCATTTGGACATGGATGGGTCATACAGAAGATCTAGAGACTTTTCTACTAATATTGTTCCACTGTTGCATGTAACCTGGGATTCCCATATATGGAAATTTGCCTATGACAGCCAGTCATAGGCACTTGGCCAAATTTTCTAGGTACTTGTAGTTCATAGGACATTGATAAATTAAAGGATCCAGGATCATCTAGTACATAACACATTTCTTCACTCAGTTCAGTTCAATCACTCAGTCGAGTCCGACTCTGTGACCCCATGGACTGCAGCACGCCAGGCCTCCCTGTCCATCACCAACTCCCAGAGTTTACTCAAACTCATGTCCATTGAGTTGGTGATGCCATCCAACCATCTCATCCTCTGTCACCCCCTTCTCCTCCTGCCTTCAATCTTTCCAGCATCAGGGTCTTTACAAATGCGTCAACTTGTCGCATCAGGTGGCCAAAGTGTTGGAGTTTCAGCTTTAGCATCAGTCCTTCCAATGAATATTCAGGACTGATTTCCTTTAGGATGCACTGGTTGGAACTCAATGCACTCCAAGGAACTCTCAAGAGCTTCTCCAACACCATGGTTCAAAAGCATCAATTCTTTGGCATTCAGCTTTCTTTATAGTCCAACTCTCACATCCATACATGACTACTGGAAAAACCATAGCTTTGACTAGACAGACCTTTGTTGGCAAAGTAATGTCTCTGCTTTTTAATATGCTGTCTACGTTGGACATAACTTTTCTTCCAGGAAGCAAGTGTCTTTTAATTTCATGGCTGCAGTCACTATCTGCAGTGATTTTGGAGCCCCCCAAAATAAAGTCAACCACTGTTTTCCCATCTATTTGCCATGAAGTGATGGGACTAGATGCCATGATCTTAGTTTTCTGAATGTTGAGTTTAAGCCAACTTTTTCACTCTCCTCTTTCACTTTCATCAAGATGCTCTTTAGTTCTTCTTCACTTTCTTCCATATGGGTGGTGTCATTTGCATATCTGAGGTTATTGATACTTCTCCTGGCAATCTTGATTCCAGCTTGTGCTTCATCCAGGCCGGCATTTCTCATGATGTCCTCTGCATATAAGTTAAATAAGCAAGGTGACATATACAGCCTTGTACTCCTTTCCCGATTTGGAACCAGTCTGTTGTTCCATGTCTAGTTCTAATTGTTGCTTCTTGACCTGCATACAGATTTCTCAAGAGGCAGGTAGAGTGGTCTGGAATTCCTATCTCTTTAAGACTTTTGCAGAGTTTGTTGTGGTCCACACAGTCAAAGGCTTTGGCATAGTCAATAAAGCAGAAATAGATGTTTTTCTGGAACTCTCTTGCTTTTTTAATGATCCAATGGACGTTGGCAATTTGATCTCTGCTTCCTCTACCTTTTCTAAAACCAGGTTGAACATCTGGAAGTTCACAGTTCAAGTCCTGTAGAAGCCTGGCTTGGAGAATTTTGAGCATTACTTTACTAGCGTGTGAGTTGAATGCAACTGTGTGGTAGTTTGAGCATTCTTTGGCATTGCCTTTCTTTGGGATTGGAATGAAAACTGACCTTTTCCAGTCCTGTGGCCACTGCTGAGTTTTCCATATTTGCTGGCATATTGAGTGCAGCACTTTCATAGCATCATCTTTTAGGATTTGAAATAGCTCAACTAGAATTCCATCACCTCCACTAGCTTTGTTCACAGTGACACTTCCTAAGGCCCACCTGACTTCTCATTCCAGGATGTCTAGCTCTAGGTGAGTGATCACACCATTGTGATTATCTGGGTCATGAAGATGTTTTTTGTATAGTTCTTCTGTGTATTCTTTCCACCTCTTCTTAGATATCTTCTGCTTCTGTTAAGTCCACACCATTTCTATCCTTTATTGTGCCCATCTTTGCATGATGTTTTCCCTTGGTATCTCTAATTTTCTTGAAGAGATCTCTAGTCTTTCCCATTCTATTGTTTTCCTCTATTTCTTTGCATTGATTGCTGAGGAGGGCTTTGTTATCTCTCCTTGCTATTCTTTGGAACTCTGCATTCAAATGGGAATATCTTTCCTTTTCTCCTTTGCCTTTTGCTTCTCTTCTATTCATAGCTATTTGTAAAGCCTCCTCAGGCAACCATTTTGCATTTCTTTTCCTTGGGAATGGTTTGATCCCATACAATGGGATCCTGTACAGTGGCCTCCAGTACAATGTCACGAACCTCTGTCCATAGTTCTTCAGGCCCTCTGTCTATCAGATCTAATCCCTTGAATCTATTTGTCACTTCCACTGCTTAATCGTAAGGGATTGATTTAGGTCATACCTGAATGGTCTAGTGGTTTTCCCTACTTTCTTCAATTTAAGTCTGAATTTGGCAATAAGGAGTTCATGATCTGAGCCACAGTCAGCTCCCAGTCTTGTTATTGCTGACTGCATGGAACTTCTCCATCTTTGGCTGCAAAGAATATAATCAATCTGATTTTGGTAGTGACCATCTGGTGATGTCTGTGTGTAAAGTCTTCTCTTGTGTTATTGGAAGAGGGTGTTTGCTGTGACCAGTGCGTTCTCTTGGCAAAACTCTATTAGCCTTTGCCCTGTTTCATTCTGTTCTCCAAGGCCAAATTTGCCTGTTACTCCAGGTATTTTTTGACTTCCTACTTTTTATTCCAGTCCCCTATGATGAAAAGGACGTCTTTTTTGGGTGTTAGTTCTAGACGGTCTTGTAGGTCTTCACAGAACCCTTCAACTTCAGCTTCTTCAGTGTTACTGGTTGGGGCATAGACTTGGATTACTGTAATATTAAATGGTTTGCCTTGGAAACAAACAGAGATCATTCTGCTGTTTTTGCAATTGCATCCAAGTACTGCATTTCAGACTCTTTTGTTGACTATGATGGCTACTCCATTTCTTCTAAGGGATTCTTGCCCACAGCAGTAGATATAATGGTCATCTGAGTTAAATTCACCCATTCCAGCCCATTTTAGTTCACTCACCCTGTGTTTTTAAGGCCATTTCCCTTTCTGATGAGTGGCTTTGAAAATTCAGCTTCCCCCTTCAGGGATCTCAGCTGCAATTTCTTTCCTTCAGCCTAATTGCATCTCCCTTGATTTTGAAGCTAACAAAACTTTCCCCAAGCACCATTTACTTCTAAATATTTTCTCCTAGACGCTGAAAGAAGCTGAAAGCTTCATCTTGCCGTTCCCTCAGTAACTCCACAATGTTGTCAGTGAGAATGGCCCTGAATTCTGTTTTGGCTGCTGGTTCCCCATCACTGGTCTTTAACATTCACAATCCTTCACAGAGGAAGCATGAGAAAAAAAGCAGCGTATTGTGAAAAGTTGTATTTCATTCATCATATTCTACCTTGGTGGCTAAAGAAGTTTGACCCGTAAACACCACTCAAAACAACGGTGTGTCTTTATATAATGTTTCACACAAAAATATTTCTGGTAGTTGACTTTGTTTGGCTGGTAGCAGAGGTTTGTCTTTGATTTCTTTAAAAAGTCTGTGCAGCATAATTCTTTTGGTGTTAATGCCTGGCAACAGTTTTGGAGAGGACGAATGAAATCTGACTTGGCTGGAATTTACAGATTGCAAGCACCATCTGAGAAAGGGCTATTCCCATGTTCTCCATCTCAAAAAGACTGTCACGTGGTTCTGCCCCCTCCAAGCCAGGATGCTGAGAGCTATGAGGGAAGGAGCCAGGAAAAACATTCCCCCTCTTTATTTCTTTTGGATGCAATTTGTCCTGAAACATCCAGAGACAAAAACGACTTCTGTTGTTTTAGTAGCTGTATGTGAACAACGCTCTCCTCAATGCTTTTCTCCAAAGCATGAGCGCTACATTCTCTCATTGACCAGTATTCGAAAGGTCAAGTCCAAAGTGCAACTCACGTTGCTAGATTACCGCCAATCCATTTTTTTTTTTTTTTAAGACATTCGGCTTTAAAAAAAAAAAACATTTTTAATGAATCTTCTCTGAAAATATATTGGGGGTGGCGTGTGGCAGTGGAGGCATCCTTGCATCTACAATGAGCACTAACTACTGGGATGACCCAGAGGGATGGGATGGGGAGGGAGGTGGGAGGGGGGGTTCCGAATGGGGAACACATGTAAATCTATGGCTGATTCATGTCAATGTATGGCAAAAACCACTACAATATTGTAAAGTAATTAGCCTCCAACTAACAAAAATAATTGGGAAAAAAAAATCTATTAAAATAAATGAGCACTAACTACATCCTGGATCAAATGTGTGGTTTTTGAAAAAGAATTTTTTTTTTATTTTTGTAGTCAGTGGCTCATAGAGGCATGCATTTGGGCTACCTTTACTAAACATGAAATAAATGTCGAGGAACTTTAGGCAGACTATCTGACTCAACTTTGTCTGTATATTCAGACTACTGGTCAAGGTCATTCCAAAGTCCATCTCAGATTTTCCCATCCCAGCCATTTTCTGCCAGGCTCTGAAAGCTGGTCTGCATTTAAAACAGAAGTGAATTTTTCCTCATGTTGAATGTCACTGAACCACAGAGAAAATAACTAATAACAGAAGCAGCACAGCTACTATATTCTAGGCACAGCACCAAACACTCTCTTTGCTTAATCTTCTTTCATTGGGAACAAAGCAAGGGGTCGTGTTGTCATGATATGGTGTCCAAGATGCTCAACTGGGGGGCACATTTGGATTTGGGTGTACTCTGGAGTCATGGAGGAAAATGTTGGGAGTTGAACCTGGAAAGGTAAGCTAGTTGACTGTTAAAAGACCAACATGACCCATGCTAATTACCCCAGCCCAAAAGGATCACTTTATTCCCATTTATTCTTCTGTTTTCTTTGGTCTTTATCTTCTTATGTTTCATTTCTTTAGTTCCCATTCTTTCCTCTGCCAGTGGCTGTGAACCCTCAATTTACCCAACTCCCGTGGGCTCTGTATCACTGCCCATGGGTTCTGATTGCCATGGCCGCTCCCACTGTGGTCAGCCTGCTTGCTCTGAACTGTGTCAGGAGAATTGTGCTCCACATAGCAGTTTTCTCCCACAGGAATTGTATAAGGTACTTGGGTAGTACCTTATATTCTGTCCCTGAGACATCTGAGCATGCTGTATGCCTTGATAAAATCTTCCCTTCTGTCATATTTGGAGCAGGAGGGTGGACAAGCCACTGCACTGGCATTCTTCACTGTAACCCCTAGTACAATAGAGAAAGGCTCACTATGAGGAAAAGATGCTGTAAAGTTTACAGATGAAAGCAAGAGAATAGAAAGACTCAACTTCTGTTTTTTTCTGATTTTTTTTTTTTTTAAATCTGGGAGACTTTCTGAGGTTGAGGATCACATGTGTCAAGGTTAAAAGAGAACTGAGGCTCAAGAAAAGTGAGCTGATTAAAAGAGTGATAGGCTAAAAAAAAAGAATAAAATAATGGCATTTTGCAGCACATGGATGGACCTAGAGATTATCATACTGAGTGAAGTAAATCAGAGAAAGATAAATACCATATGATATCGCTTATACTTGAAATTTTAAAAAATGATACAAATGACTTTATTTACAAAATAGAAACAGACTCACAAACTTTGAAAATAAATTTATAGTTACCAAAGGGGAAAGGTTGGGGGGGGGGATAAATTATGAGTTTGGGATTAACATATGCACACCCCTATATATAAAATAGGTAATCAACAAGGACATGCTGTATATAGCACAGGGAACTCTACTTAATACTCTGTAATTATCTATATAGGAAAATAATCTAAAAAGAATGGGTATATGTACACATAGCCGAATCACTTTGCTATGTACGCTGGAAACTAACAGTGACGGTGGTGGTTTAGTTGTCTGCCTCTTTTGACCCCACAGACTGTAGCCCACCAGCCACCTCTGTCCATGGGATTTCCCAGGCAACAGTACTACAGTGGGTTGCCATTTGCTTCTCCAGAAACTAACAACACTGTAAATAAACTCTAATACAAGATAAAATAAAAAAACAAATTTAGAAGGGAAAAAGAGTGATAGGCTAAATATTGAACATTGAAATTGGTCTGTTATTTCTGTGGGTAGCCAGGGAACTATGGCCTCTAAGCCACTGTCAATAAGCTGCCAGGGTAGCTGGATGGCTCATGTCATGTGGCATGTAAGAAAAACCGACTTACGTCCCGAGGTTAGAGAGCTGTGAACTTGGCTTTTACTGCTGACGAAATGATAGCTCTGGATACTGCAGATGTGATTTGTGATGATTTACAAGGAAGGCCATATTCACTCTTATTTAGGTTCACTTAGAATCCACATTAAATCAGCTGCATTTCTTTTTTGGAAAGTACTAAGTACTAATCATGAGAATCATAAAATGTCTGGAGTGTTTTCATGTCATTTGACAAAATCTCATTGAGACAATAGGAGTACAGGAGTCTTTGTGAACTAAGTTGAAATCCTTCTGCCACCACTGTCTGATCGAGCATCTTAATTGCTCGATGTCCTAGTTTCTTTATAGGTAAAATGGGAATAATAATATGGCCTATTTCATATAGTTATTACAGAAATTAAATGCGCTAATGCACACAACCCTATTAGAAAAATACCTAGCACTAAGACTCACAATACGTATTAGCTGTCCTCATAATCATAATGGGGAATCCTCATTATGTACACCTGAAGAAATGAGGACTATCACCATGCATTCCTGAGAGTTATAGCTCCTGAATAGTGGTAGACCTAAAGAATGATGGTCATTTCCATGATGATCAACTTTATGTGGGGTTCTCCGGGTTGTATCCTTGACCCTGACTCTGACAAAATTGTTCCTAGTGATGTGCTTTAGGGTAGAGGAGGAGAAGTTGTTAATCTAATTTATAGTTGAAGCAAAATGAATGCAGAGTAACTATGTTGAATGCTAGAGCTGGGATTTTTTTTTTATTATAAGTGGAAAAGTTGAAAAGAAGGCTTGAGATCACAAAATGCAGCTTTGTGAGTCTAAGTGCTGAACCTTTTACTTAGGTTCCAAACTCAACTATGAAAAAGCAGAGCCACCACTTTGCCGATAAAGCTCTGTATGGTCAGAGCTATGATTTTTACAGTAGTCATGTACAGATGTGAAAGTTGGGCCATAAAGAATGCTGAGTGCTGAAGAATTTATGCTTTAGAATTGTGGTGCTGGACAAGATTCTTGAGAGTCTGTTGGACTACAAGAAGATTAAACAAGTCAATCTTAAAGGAAATCAGTCCTTGATGCTAAAGCTGAAACTCCAATACTTTGGTTACCTGATGCGAAGAACTGACTCATTGGAAAAGACCCTGGTGCTGGGAAAGATTGAAGGTGAGAGGAAAAGTGGATGACAGAGGATGAGATGGTTGGATGGCATCACCGACTCGATGGGCATGAGTTTGAACAAGCTCTGGGAGTTGGTGATGGACCAGGGAAGCCTGGCATGCTGCAGTCCATGGGGTCGCAAAGAGTCTGACATGACTGATTGACTGAACTTAACTGAACTGAGAAGATTCTAGAGAGTCCCTCGGACAGCAAGATCAAACCAGTCAGTCCTAAAGGAAATCAACCCTGAATATTAATTATAAGGAATAATGCTGAAGCTGAAGTTCCAATACTTTGGCCACCTGATGCACAGAACTGACTCACAGGAAAAGACCCTGATGCTGGAAAAGATTGAGGGCAGGAGGAGAAGTGGGCGACAGAGGATGAGATGGTTGAATGGTATCACCTACTCAATGGACACAAGTTTGAGCAAACTCTGGGAGACAGTGAAGGACAGGGAAGCCTGGTGTGCTGCAGTCCATGGGGTCACAAAGAGTTGAACGTGACTTAGCAACTGAAAAACAAAAATTTTAGAGTAGAAGGCATCTGATTCAAAAGTAATTTTTATAGAACTTGGAAATTAAATATTGTATGTGTCACTATAACTACCACAGCATTGTTAATTGGCTATACCCCAATACAAACTATTTTTGGTGTTAAAAAATTTTTTAAAAAAAAGGTAAAAATTTTCAAAAGCTAATGTGATATTAGTGAAGTGAAAGTTGCTCAGTCATGTCTGACTCTTTACAACTCCATTGACTATACAGTCCATGGAATTCTCCAGGCCAGAATACTGGAGTGTAGCCTTTCCCTTCTCCAGAGGATCTTCCCAACCCAGGGATCGAACCCAGGTCTCCCACATTCCAGGCTTATTCTTTCCCAGCTAGCCATGATTAAGCTACTTAAAATAACGAAATGCTCTTCCTTGCACCTTGGTCCTGGGGAACATTGCATTTTGTTCCCAGTCAGAGACAGTCAGAAGGGACGTGGTATGCAAGGACTCTACTAGAGAGTGGAAGGGAGATGGGGGCCAAAACACTTGGTTAATGGTTGAAGCAATTTGGGATAATTGGCCTGGAGAAGAGTAGGAATTGAGGATTTAGGTATTCGTTACAATACCTAAAATATTTAATGGAGGATGATGAGTCAATGTAAAGCATTGAAACACAGAGGGCAAAAGTGGTACAAACATGTAAAAATTATAGCCAGGTGGATTCCACATAACGATTAGGAAGTACTTTGTGGCACATGGGAATGGCTAAAAGTGAAAGATCTTGCCTGTAGAGCGGTGAGCTTCTTGTCACTTGCAGTATCTAAATGCAGTCAGGAGCATGATTTGGGAGAGAATCTGGGACCAGATTAAGGTTCTTTCTCAACCCAATAGTCCTCCTTCTCACTGAACCAGCAGCAAATAAAGAGACATATTTGAACATAATTGATTATAAGTCAGGTAATTGACTAAGTGGGTCACTAAGAGGTAAGGGTAGAAATACAAGCAAAAACACAGAGCTTGGAAAATGCAGCCCTTCCTTTAACCACCCCTAGAGAAGTACTGGTAAGAGTTAAATACAAAACAAAAAGAGTCCCTATGTGAAAACATGGTTCAAACAAACAAAATCTCAAGTAGCTTAAGAACTGTGTAAAGAAATCCAAGAGAATGTGAGTGGGTGGGTGGGGAGATAAATAGTTTGCAATGAGCCATGAAACTAGGTTCAGAATAAGTAGATAGAATCAATGTTAAGAGTACAGTTAAGGAGAACAGTCATCCTATACAGTGTTATGATGCAGAAAGTGAGGAATGCCAGTGGAGAACAAAAATAGGAAAAGGTAGAATGAATTTTCCTGAAGGAGACCAGCCTGAGCTCAGAGGTATTCAGAGGGACAGTGCTGGGTGGGCTTTCATTGGTGTCTTTTGGAAGAGTGCCTGGGGGCATGGCTATTCTTTCCTTTACCTGCCAGAGGTATAGACAATGTGCAATTCCAGCTAGAAGATGCAGAGTTCTAGACAATCAAAGGGAGGGGAAAATAAAACCACCTCCAAAGAAAGCAGTTGAAAAAAATTGGACGAATAATTCCCTCCTGCACTCTGTAACGAAGGGATGTTCTCAGAGGTGAATTAACAAAGGTGAATTAGCAAGGAGGATGCCAAAAGCAATCACCTAAGCAGCAAAGAATTTGGAGACTGGTTTCAGAAACCTGGGTTGAAGGATAACTCTCAACTGATGCCAGGGCTAGGAGGGTCATCAATAAGGGAAAGGGGACAAGCAGAATAGATACAATCTGCTTACAAGAAAGCAAAGTTAATAGGATAAAGCAAGGCAGGTGTGTAATGGAAGTAGAAGCAATTAAGTTTGAAACGGCAGGATTCATCGGGGGAAAGGTAAGGAGACGGAAGAATTTTGTTTGGAACAGGAAAAGAGGAAGGTGATGGGAAGGCTGATAATTACAGGGTGAAAAGAATGTTCCCTTTCAGGATACAAAAGATGTTAGGAGACCTGGGTAAAAAATGATGGCTCAGGAAAAAACATGCTGAAATGAAATCCTCGCATTTGGGATGATGGATTAGGATGTAAAGTCGACCACATGAGTTTATTGAGTATCTAATATGCCACAACAGGCCCTGTCTTCTAATAAAGAGTGCTCTCCTCAGAGAAGTTCAGTCTAGGTAAGAATAATAATGATGATAATGATAATAAGGGTTATTGAGCTCTTCCTATATGCCAAGTCTTGTGATTAATGATTAACATATTTAATTATCACAATAATCCTTTGAGATAGGTGTAACATATTATTTCCATCTTGCAAATGAAGACGTGGAGATAGGGTTTAACTAGTAAACCTGTCTTAACTAATGGGAAATTGGTGAGTTGGAAGATTTATTTGGGTACTTCAACTCCATAAACTATGATCTTTCTTTTTTAATTAATTTGTATTGGAGTATAGACTTTACAGTGTTGTTAGTTTCTACTATGTACAGAAAAGGGAATCAGCTATATGTCTCTTTTTTGGATTTCCTTCTCATTTATGTCACCACAGAACATTGGGTAGAGTTCCCTGTGCTATAGAGTAGGTTTTCATTAGTTATCTATTTTATACTTAGTATCAATCGTGTATATACCTCAGTCACAATCTCCCTATTCATCCTACCCTCCTCAACTCCCCTTTAGTATCCATACATTTCAGAACCTATGATCTTAACTAGTATTTAATTATTTTTTCTGCCTCTTGGACAGAGAGCCCTTCAATGGGGTCATGTCAGAGGGCTAAAATTTTCCCTTACTCTCAAATAACTCCTGACAGGAATCCCATCATGAGATTTCTCTCACTTAGGGTTGACTCAATATGGAAGAAGAAACATTGAACTATTACTGTCCATTCATGTCAGAGAATTGATCTCCATTCATTCAATAACCATTTCCTGAGTATTTATTGTACCAGGTGCCAGGATTGTGCCACACGTTATGAAGGCAGAGATGAATTAAATGTTTTTCTCACCCTAAAGTCCTGCATGTTCAGGATACTGGCTAGCCCCCAGGTCTAAGCTGTCACCATCTCTTCCCTGGAATCCTACAGAAGTTTCTGACCTGAACTTTCCATTCTAAGCCCTTCCCGCTAATTCCCACATGATTGTTGCAGTTGTCAGTTTAAATGCTCATCTCAGCCTGTCTCTCCTTATTGGAATCCTTTGACAGCTTCCCGCTGTTCTT
The DNA here is from genome assembly GCF_019320065.1 of Cervus canadensis. Lineage (NCBI taxonomy): Eukaryota > Metazoa > Chordata > Mammalia > Artiodactyla > Cervidae > Cervus > Cervus canadensis. Next base: position 32,457,333 of record NC_057394.1, on the reverse strand, counting down.
GGGATTAAGACCGGAATCACTAAAATGGCATTCAAGGCTTGGCATGACCTTGCCTCTATCTAACTTTCTAGATTAACCTTGTTCTCTTCTGTCTCTTACTTCTCCAATGTCTCCACCATATCATGGTTCTTTCCAAGGTAGTTTTGCCCACTTAATTGCTGTTTATTTATTTAGGTCTCCCTTCTGATGTCAGCACCCCAGGAAGTCCTCAATGAGCACCCCTCCCCCAGGCCAAATCAGCTCCCCCCACCTTTAATCTCATAGCTCTCTATGACTTTGTGTTCTAAGCACATACCACGGTTAGTATGATGACTTTATTATGTGGCTCTTCCAGTAGATTCCATAGGATAGGGACTTGTTTTAATCTCATTTGTATCTTCATGCATAGACAGTGCCCAAAGAACATGTACTGATTGGATTCAGAAGCTTTTCCTTTTGTTTGTTGGTGTTATTTAGTTGCTAAGTCCTGTCCAACTCTATTGCAAGCAGATAATATATATATTTTTTTAATAGTATGCCTTTTCTTTCCTTAATTTTTTGCCACACCACAGGGCATGGGGCCTCTTAGTTCCTTCACCAGGGATTGAACCCAAGTCCCCGGTATTGGAAGCACAGAGCCTTAACCACTGGACCACCAGGAAGTCCTGGTATTAGTTATTCTTCACCAAGATCTCTACTTCTTTTACTGTCAGTTCTCCAATCTCTCCGCTCACAGTGTATACTGAGGCATGGATTCTGGTGTCATGGCCATGCAAATTGTTGCATCTCTCCTTCTTTATTGCCTTTTGCTCCACTCTACTGACTGTCCTCCTCTCTATATATCTGACACCTAACCTCCCTGAGAGATTCTTACAATGGTTCAGTTCTTTATTATCCAGTATAGAGAAGCATTTGAGCCATTTCTTATAAAATTCTAGAAGGAAAATAGATGGCCAAGTTTGGATCAACTGCAGTTCCTAATCTAATCAGTTATGGTAGCAAGATCTCAGAGTATAAATGACTGAAATTGATCCTTAAGGAATTGCCTGCACCACCTTCTTTGAAAGAAGTCTTAAACATGGCTTTTGGAGCCAGCATGGCATTTGGAAAATATTACACGCATAACAAGTAACCACTGAATGGTGAGTGATTATATAAATGAGAAAGGCCTAGGCTGAGGGTGTATAACAGTAATGCCAGACGTGCTGCAATTAGAACTTGTATCTCTCACTCATCTTGCCAGAGCTCGTTTGGGCTCTACCGGTTTGCATCTAATGATAAAATGAAATAATGAAAAAGTCGACACAGATAAAGCAGGCAGGCCCTGCATATAACATTAGCATATCGTAAAGGACCATCTGTTTTGCTTGTTAGTTTCCTTTTTGCTTTGTTTATTTGCTTCCCTTATTAAATA